>NW_027204492.1:55791533-56316533 GCF_024711535.1 Dipodomys merriami
AGGCACTAACAAAAGAAATGGGGGAATGAAAGACCCCCTCCCCAACCAACCAGGCCCTGAGCCTCTTTGTAGGGGAACAGAGTTTTGTATCTAACCAAGCTATTTCTGGCTTCTGTAACATGCTTTGCTTTTCTATTACCCCACACTCCCCCTTTGATAACTAACCTCACCAGTTAATCAACAAGCCCACACCCTACTAACTAATCCCACCCCGCAGTCAGCCCCCTGGTGTGAGCGAAGGACAGGCGCTGACAAAGGTCACTTCCTCATACCAAGGGCGGGAGACTCACAACTCGGGGCATGTACACCAAGGGACCCCCTCGAACAGTGATTGGCAAAAACACATGATTTGTTTTAAAAGGATTGGCTGCCTGCGTGCAGACCAGGTTGTAATACTTTAAATTTACTGGCTGAAAAAGCGCGGGCACTCCTGTAACGGACAGAGGGGTCCCATAAAAGGACCATCCCCGGGACTGCTCGGGGTTCCCAGCCACTGACCCGAACCTTGCGGATCTCGAGGTCACGTGCACCTGGGAACCTGGGCATGCCCAAATAAAACCCTCTTGCCTTTTGCATCTGGTGTCGTCTGACTGGTGCTTGGGGCAGGGAGGTCCTGATATGGGGGACACCCGAAGTCGGGGGTCTTTCAATGTCTTTGTAGAATAAATAAAATATTTTAAATTCATCAGAGTCACCTTTTTGAAGATTATAATTTACCAATAATTTCTTCTAAATCCTATTTTACTATTGAATAAACTGTTGAGATCCCTTCAGTTATAATTGAAATCAATCCTGACTTTTCACCCATTGACTAAATCTGGAAACAGGAGTTTTTCCTTCTTCAGAATAACTCCATGTATTTAATATGCAAAATATGTTTTCATAAACATATACATAATATGAGATTATAGTAAAAGAAATTAACATAACCAAATCACCAAGGAGACTTACTAAATATCTCCATGTCTTTTTCTTTCCTCAACTAAATAAATCTGTAAACATTCTTCTGTTGTTTTGGGCTTAAGTTTGGTTTTTCATGTTTATATTACTCTCTAAAAATATGTCCTAGAACAATATCCTCACCCTGGGCTTTTCTATCCTCAGAAATTGTGAATAGTTCACATTTTTGCCTTTTGTTTCTTGTAATTAAGCATTTTTTGTAAACTCTTTACAATGAAGAAAGAAAACTATTATAAAAGGTAGCTTTATTAAAACTTCTTCCACCAATAGCATATTTTGTATATCCTAAAATTCCAATGTTTTATTTTCCCTACAAGTTCTTTCTGATGTATTAATTTCTTGTTTTTAGGATATTTTTGTGTACTAACTAATCTAATTGTTAAACATTATTTTGACAGATTTTAGATTTTCATTTGTTTTACTAATTATAAATAAGATTATCAATAGTTCATCTTTTAAAAATCTCTATTTTAAAAATCTAGGTCTGAACTAGGCTGAGAGGAGACTCGAGCTGGGACAGCTTATTTACAGGCTTTGTTTTTGTTTTAGGGATTTTAGGAAAAACAAAAACAAAAAAAACTTCTAAACAAGGTTAACTGGACCAGTTCTTGGAATGAAAAGAATGCCTCTAGGTTCCCCTCCCCTTAACAATTTAACCCACCTTCATTGTTCTGTTAAGGACTGACCTATTAAACAGATAGCCAGTAATCTGGCTCACGCTGACAACATCACTAGTTTACCATAAACTCCACCTTTTTCTCATGCTTATGTTAAACTCCACTAAACTCCTTTGTGTATGCTTACCTTAAGCTCCACTTTACCATTGAATTCCTGAGTCATTTAAACCAAAAGTGATAGGCTGCTTTAAACAGCCATTATGTGACAAAGTGTAACCTCATTGGCCACCTGCGTGTGGTCTGGTATGACTCTGCAATCTTTTGGGTGTGTGACAATCTCATTGGTCGCCTACGTGACCAGGCTTCACCTTGTGATTTTTGCCTTTAAAAACCTAAGTACGTGGGCCTCTCAGGGTTGCAGTATTAGCTCCTGATTCTGTGCTGTGGCCCTGGCCAGTCAGTGTAGGAACCTTCTCAACAAAGTTGCTTCTTTAATAACAACTTTGTTGCGGTGGGCTCTGTCACTCTGGGCGACTAGGTGGGCTTGCCTGCCTGAGTAGGGGTCTTCCTACTACAGCTCTACATCTGACATTGGATATTAAGCATCATATAAACCATCTACTCATCTGTTCCTTAAAATTACATGTAGTTAACAATGCTGTATTGTAAACTTAATAATTATCACAACAGTGAATTTATGTCATGTGCTTTTTTACCAAAAATTTAAAAGACATAATTACCAAAGGTCTCAAAACAAAAAAGAAATGGTCAATCAGCAAAAACAAAGACACAAAGAGATAATAATTTTTTCTAGAGGTGAAAGACGCCAGTCTAAATGATTTTACAATAGCTGGATGTTGGTGGCTCATGTTTATTATTCTAACTACTCTGATCTCAGGATCAGAGAACAGTGATTCCAAGCCAGCCTGCACAAGAGAATTGGTGGGACTCATGTCTATTCTATCAGTAAAAGGCCGGAAGTGGAGTTGTGCCACAAATGGTGGAGTGTTAGCTTTGACTATAAAAGCTCAGGGAGAGCATTCAGGCCCCAAGTTCAAGATTAAGGACCAGCACACACACACACACACACACACACACACACACACACACACACACACACACACACACACACACACACACACACACACACACACACACACACACAAAGAATTCCTGACACAAGTTCTCTCATAAGAAATTCTCCTGAGTTGTTTTGCCAATAATAGGGAGATATACTGTTGGAGAATAATACATTTTTAAAAATTTGGTTATTCTAGATTTGAGCATAAACATTCTATGATGTATGTATATGAGACAAAATTGCCTAACAGAGCATTTTTCTGAATGTATCCTTGTCATTGGACCATTCGGGTACACAACCTCTATCCTTATGTGTGTAGAAAACAATTACTTCTTCAGAGATAAAAACAGAACAAGTGTGGGCACATCATGATAAGCTAAACTTTGTTTATTTAAACTATACATGGAGCTATTAATATCAGATATAAAAAGTTATGGGGGGTTGGAAAGAAAATCACTACAGCAAAAACAAATGTTTTCCTACTTCAATAACATTACTACAAAATTGAAGCAATTAAAGGGTTCCTCATCATTTTCATTAGAGTTTCTCAATGTTGAAATCTTTTATTGATTGATTCTGATACATCAGTGTTTTTTGTGAAGGTTCTGGAAATTTTTTACACCTGAGTGATAAAGCAATCCCTATCACTGTCATCGGACAGAGGTGAGGTTTAGTCAAGCTCCTCTTTAAATATAGGAACTCTTCACTTAGGGTTCCTGACATCTATCACAGAATAAGAATTTCTGGGCAAGTCACAATGGTAAGAAAACTTGGCAGAGCTTTATTAAGTAAACAAGCAAGGAAACACACAAACAGAAGGGCAGGGGCACACTCTTGCAGAGTGTGGGTGCTCTCATAGGGACACAAAGACACAGACACAGACACAGACACAGACAAGGAGACACCCAGAGAGAGACACCCAGCTCCTTGGGCTGTTGGTTATTTTTAGGGTAAAGGCAGGGGTCTGGCTTTAAGTTATGCAAAACTAGGTGCTTTGTCTTTGCATTAAATACACCTGGTGTTCCAGGTAAGAATGCATCTTGCCATAAAACAAATCCTTATCCTTGAAACAAGGAGACACCCTGCTATCTGCATTTTGGGGCATCCTGTCAGGCAGTTGTGAATTCTTGGGTGACAAATGTATCCCTTAGGAAAGAATGCATTCAGTTGCCTTTGTTTGAAGCAAAGATAGCATTTCTAAGTTTTTAGATAACACATTTCTGAGTTGCCTACACCAGGCCTCAGTTTTCATAAGTTATCCTGCTTCATTTTCCCCAAAATGACTTCTGTTCCCTTAAACTTAAGTGAAGTCATGAAGGAATATCTCCTGTCTTTGTTATTAGCTGATTCCTAACCTATCCAGCTTCATTTCCCCCCAAATGACTTTGTTCCCTTAAGTCTAAGGGAAGTAGATGGACAAACTTTAAGCTTGAATCTTTGAATCCCTGGTACCATTTACCATGTCCATTTCCCCTAGGCTATCCTAATTCATTACTGATTTTAAATGGACTTTTTTTTTTCACATTTCAGTATTTCTAGGGTAAATGTGTATATGATAAATCTACATATTTAATATACAATTTCTTCTCTGCATTATAGTTGTGATTAACTCATTACTTCATCTTAAAACTGAAAGGATTTAAGGGGAGTTCCGGGAAGATGACAGAGGAGAAGCTGGAGGCTAAACAAGCTCTCACATAGAAAGCAGTGTTAGTGCTCCAGTGAACAGTCCTAAGCCAGAGAATCACACCAAGTGTGCCAGAGAATTAGGCCAGAGAGGGAAAATCCAGGCAAGGAGACAGATCTGAGCACTTGCCAGCAGCGAGGCTGTGGCAGCGGCAGCAGCGGTAATGGCAGCAGTGGTGGCAGTGGCCGTAGCCACCATACCCACAACATAGAGAGTCTGGAATGCAGACACAGCAGGTGAGCTGATTCTACTCAGCACCAGCAAGAACTGACAAGGAGCAGATATTTTCATCCTGCAGATCGCAGACCAGAGACCAACTAGGAACCAAGAATCTTGCGTGAGTAGAAGTCTGACATCCTCACTCCTTCTCAGAGAGAAGAGAAGGGAAGGCCACCCCTCCCACCCCCACTACTGGAGATCTCCATCTTTGATATTGACAAAGGCTTGGCTGAGCAGCTAGCTCCAACTCAGGTCTTGGAAGAAAACAAAAGAGAAATTTGCAGGTCACAGGAACCTAACCTGACCTGCCAGGCTCAGCTCCACCCAGGCTGCCAGGCTCAACTCTACCCAGGGAAAAGTCACCTAGCCCGGGGCAACCCTAGGAGTGGCTTTTTTCAATGGGTAAACAGAGCCAGAGGCTGCCCCTCCCTACAGCATCCTTGACAATCAATTCAAATTCAGTAAACATAAACCCTGAGAATGGCTCCAGGCTGGGCTCTGTGAGTGTCTCTGGAGCTAGCCCCTCAGGGAAAAGCTACTGTTTGCTGAAAGGCCTCAACTCTGCCCAGAACCTACCCTCATCACAGCATCTCTAAACTAGAGGAAACAGCCATCTCCCCCATTTGTGATACTCAAAGCAGATCTCCGTCCTATTGAACTAGCCTGGGAGGAGGATCACAAAATCCTACGTCAAGCAGAGCATTTTTCTGCCTGCTCAAACAAACTCACTTAAGAAACCAACCAAACCACAGGAAAATCAAACACCACAAGTAGACCAGAGACTCCAACAAGAGACTGGTTATGGACAAAAGGGAGATACAGGATTTTCCCATCTCCCCCCGCCAAAAAAATCATTTAAATAGGGATACAGGTGGACCCATTGCAGCAATGAGATGTATAAGTCGTTATGTCAAAAACAAACATTACAACTTTGGTCGGGGGGGTAGGATTGGGTGGGGGGTGGGGGGAAGGATGGGAAGGGATGGGAAGGGGAAAAAAAGGAGGAGGCTACAATGCTTGATAAGAAATGTACTCATTATCTTGCCCATGTAATTGTAACCCCTCTGTACTTTTATAATTTTTAACTTAAAAAAATTGTTTTCTATTAACTTTTTTTTCCTCTTATAATTTTTATTTTAGGGGTGTATGTGTGTGTGTGTGCTTTTTTTTCTTTTCTTTTTTTCTTTTCTTTTTTGTTTAGCTCTACCGGCTATTTGACCCATTTTTCTCTTTCTTTCTCATTCTTTTCACTTTTTCTTCTCTTTCATTCTTCTTTGCATGGCTTAATGGTTGTTCAGCTCATCCTCAGATATACCCGTAGTTGATTATTAGACCTTATCGCCCATTGTGAACACACTTAATCCAGAAATATACTACTCAATTCAAAACCTCTAAGACTTAAATTCCTTAATAGCAGTACTACCTCTTTATACCTATATAATATTTTAAGCACTTTTATTTTTAAGTTTTTCACTACTTGTTTCTATCTCTCCCCTTCGCTTATGCTATCCTCGTTCTTATCTGAATATTATGTTTTAAAATTTGCATAATTTTAAAGTGTTTTACTTTTTAATTTTTGTTTTTCTATTTTTTCGTGTCTCTCTTTTTTCTTTCTCTTTCATCTTTTTTCTCTTTCTCTACTATCATTTTATTCAACTTATTTCCTGCTTTGACATTAGGATTTGGTTAAATTCACTCTCCTATTAACTCTCCACATCCCTCTAATCCTATGTTTCCCCACATTTCTCCATAAATCTAATAATTTCTGGTTTTCCAAATCCTTCTTTGCTGTTCTTAGTCCATTAATCCATAGTTGTTTGATGTTGAATAGATTGTATCTGTTGAACTGGATTGTATCTGCAGCCATTATGACTGTTCTACTACAGGACTATGGTTGATTTTTGTCTTAAAATAGTATTCTAGCACAGAGTTGATGTTACTTTCATGTCAAATGGGCAGAACAAGCTGGAAAAACACAAGAAAAATGGCAATTCCAGGTATGTCAACCCCCACTCATGATAATCAGGTGACAGGACCGTTAAAAAATAATCCAGAGTAGAGTTCCCAAAAAGCTCTACACACGCTACTGGTAAACATAATGAATGAAAATATTGAAAACCTGCAAAGGACTCAGTGTGAGCGTGATAGGAAGCAAGAGGCGGCTAACGAAAGATTAATGAAGGAATCTTGTGAGAGTGAGAAAGCTACTCAAAGTTTAATACAGGAATTGCATGAGCAGGTTGAGAACAGTCAAATATAAATAAAGGAATTGCATGGGCAGATTGATAACAGTCAAAGAGAAAGATAGGAATTGCGTGAGCAGGCTGAGAACAGTCAAAGAGAATTACAAAAATTACATGAACATGAGGAAGCTAATGAAAGACTAATACAGGAATTGTGAGAGCGGGATGAGAACAGACAAAGATCAATAGAGGCATTCATGGAATCCATAAACAGACAGCTGAAACAATTCAGGGAGACCACAAAGGGAATGCTGAATGGAGCCCGACAGAAGGAATGGGAGTCCATGGAAACCATAATGAATAAACTAAGTGATTTGAGAATAAACACTGAACACCAAATTAAGGAAGTTAAGAAGTTCATGCAAGATCTAAAACAACGCTCAAAGAATGTGAAACCATCAGAGCCGACCAACTAGAAGGAAAAGAAATAAAAAACAAAGTAGAAAGCCTTGATAGTAGGTTAGACCATGCAGAAGATTGAATCTCAGGGATTGAAGACAGCCTATATATTATAGAGAAAGAACATACAACCATTCAAAACAAATCCAAGAAATGATAGATCTATTCAACACTTGGAAGACAGCATCACAAGGCCTAATCTGAGGATATTGGGTGTAGAGGAGAACCTAGAGATAGAAGTTAATGGTCTAGGAAATTTGTTTAATAAGATCCTAGCAAAGAACTTCCCAAACATGCAAAAAGATAGGCCTATTCAGATACAAGAATCTTTTAGAACTCCACATAGACCAGACAAGAACAGGACATCACACCGTCACATGATAATCTGCGCAGGATCAATTCAGACCAAGGAAAAGATCCTTAAAGCTGTCAAGGAGAAAAGCTCAATCACCTATAAAGGGAAAACAATTAGAATCACCTCAGATTTCTCAGCAGAGACAATCAAAACAAGAAGAGCCTGGAATGATGAATGCAATGCCCTAAAGACAAAAAAACTATACTGTACCCAGCTAAACTCTCCTTCATAACCGAAGGTCAAATAAAAAACATCCATAGCAAAGAAAAATTGAAACAATATATCTCCACCAAACCAGCCCTTCAATAATTCTTAAAGATGTACTACACATAGAAAACCAAGAAGACCACAATAAAGGACAAGAAACTGCACCCAAACTTAGAATCCAAGAACCATAGGAAGAACCCAGTTGCCACAGCCCCCAAAGAAGGTGGATAAAATGCCAGGAACTACCAAATGTCTCTCAGTCCTGTCTCTCAACATTACCGGACTTAATTCTCCAATTAAGCGAAATAGACTGTCTAGTTGGATTAAGAAGCAAGATCCTTCCATCAGCTGCCTTCAGGAGCCACACCTTGCCCATAAAAACAAACACAGACTTCAAATTAAAATTAGTGAGAAGAGATAAAGAAGGTCTCTACATACTAATTAAGGGATCTCTCTTTCAGGAGGATATTACAATTCTAAATATCTATTCATGAAACAACGAAGCACCCAAATTTATCCAAGAAACACTACTTTTCCAAAAATTGGACATAGATCCAAAGACATTAATTATTGGGTACTTTAACATACCACTTTCCCCACTAGATAGATCAACTCGGCAAAAACTCAACAGAGAAACTGTAGATCTAAACACTGCATAGAACAACTAGATTTAAGAAACATCTACCGAATATTTCACCCAGCAGCATCAGAAAACACATTTTTCTCAGCAGCACATGGAACATTTCCCAAAATAGACCACATTTTAGGCCACAAAGCAAAATTATCCAAATTCAGAAAAATTGAAATTATATCTTGCATTCTCTCAGACCACAAGGTTATAAAATTAGAACTCAACAACAAAAGCCACCAAAGAAAGTCCTGTAACACATCGAGGCTGAACAACACACTACTAAATCACAAGTGGGTCATGGAAAAGATTAGAAAGGAAATTCAAATGTTCATGATATTCAACAAAAATGAACACACAAATTACCAGCTCCTGTGGGACAAAGCAAAGGCAGTATTCAGAGGCAAGTTTATAGTTCTGAGTTCCTACATCAACAAATTGGAGAGATCTATAACCAACAATTTAATGAGAAATCTGAGCCCCCTTGAAAAAGAGCAGCAATATAAACCCCTATCCAGTAGACAGAACAAAATAATTAAATCAGAACTAAATGAATTAGAATCCCCCCCCAACAAAAACCCCACAGAATCAACAAAACAAAGACTTGGTTCAGTTAGAATGGCAAAATCAAGAACTCTAATAACAACAGATGATGGAGGGGATGTAGACAGAAGGGAACCTTACTTCACTGTTGGTGGAAGTGTAAACTTGTTCAACCACTTTGGAAAGTAGTATGGAGGTTCCTCAAAAGACTCCAAATAGAGCTCCCCTATGACCCAGCAATCCCACTTTTGGGCATTTACCCAAAGGTTTACAAACAAGACAACAGTTAAGCTTCCAGCACAACTATGTTTATTTCAGCATTATTTACCATAGCTAAGATATGGAACCAGCCCAGATGCATCTCAGTAGATGAATGGATCAAGAAAATGTGGTACATACATACACAATGGAATTCTATGCTTCCATAAGAAAGAATGGCATTGCCCCATTTGTTAGGAAATGGAAAGACTTGGAAAAAATTATATTAAGTGAAGTAAGCTAAGCCCAAAGAAACATAGGTCCCATGGTTTCCCTTATTTGCAATATCTAGTATATGTATGAGTCAAGCAAAAAAGGTCAGATAATGTGATGTTAGGAAAATGAACCCTAAGATATGTATTTAAATGTTTTTTTCTTTCATGCATTTGTTTCTAAAGCATTTATAAGGTTATTTCTTTGTTGCTTTGTATGTCCCTCCCCCACAGTATAACCCCTGCTTTCATTGTATTTGATGTCGGTATAATTTGTGGAGGGGAAGGGGAGAAACAAGTCGTTTAAATAAGGGTACAGGTGGACCCGTTGCAACAATGAGAAGTACAAGTTGTGCTTTTGAAAACGAACTTTACAACTTTGGTGGGGGAGAGGATTGGGTGGGGGGTGGGGGGAGGCTGGGAAGGGATGGGAAGGGGAGAAACAGGAGGAGGCTACAATCCTTGAAAAGAAATGTACTCACTATCTTGCCCATGTAATTGAGACCCCTCTGTACAGTATTTTCACAAAAAAATAAATGAAAATAAAAATAAAACAAAATTGACAGACCCTTAGAAAATCTTATCTGGAAAAGAAGAGAACACACCCAAATAAATAAACTCAGAGATGAGAATGGAAACATCATCACAGTAATAACCAAGATTCAGAACATTATAAGGGAATACTTCTCAAAACTTTATGCTTATAAGTTTGAGAATTTGGCAGAAACGGAACTTTTCCTAGCAAATATTGACATGACAAAACTAAACCAAGATGAGTTAAACCATCTTAACAGGCCCATATAAAGCATTGGAATAGAAACAGCAATAAGAGACCTCCCATCTAAGAAAAGCCCAGGATCAGATGGTACTACAGCAGAATTCTACAAGGCCTTCAAAGCAGAGCTCACACCAATACTCCTCCAACTCTTCAATGAAGTTGGAAGAGAAAGTTCACTACTGAACTCATTCTATAAAGCCATCATAACCCTCATCCTAAAACCAGTCAGAGACTCATCAAAGAAAGAAAACTATACACCCATTGCTTTGATGAACATTGATGCAAAACTTCTCAACAAAAATTTGGCCAATCGACTTCAACAGTTCATCTAAAATATCATACACCACGACCAAACAGGATTCATTTCAGGGATGCAAAGCTGGTTCAATATATGCAAATCAATTAATATAAATTATCACATCAACAGGAGCAAGGATAAGAACCACATGGTTATTTCAATAGATGCAGAAAAAACATTTGATAAGATCTAACACCCTTTTATGATGAAGATTCTGGAAAAATTAGGAATCCATGGAACATTCCTCAATACAATAAATGCTGTATATGACAAACCTACAGCCAGCACTATACTTAATGGTGAAAAACTAAAGCCATTCCCTCTTAACTCAGGAATGAAACAAGAATGTCCATTCTCTCCACTTCTCTTCAATCTAGTATTAGAATACCTAGGTACAGCAATATGAGAAGATGCAAACATAAAGGGGTTCCAAATAGGGAAAGAAGAAATAAAACTCTCCCTCTTTGCAGATGACATGATTTTTTATTTAAAGAAACACACAGACTCCACTCCCAAATTACTGAAGCTGATTCAAAACTTTGGCACAGTAGCAGGGTATAAAATTAACCCTCAAAAATTGATGGCTTTTCTATATGTCAACAATGAGAAAAGTGTGGCTGAAATTAGGAAAGCAACTCCATTTGTAATAGCCTCACAAAAAATAAAATACCTAGGAATTTACTTAACCAAAGAAGTGAAGGACCTCTATGATGAAAACTTTAAAAACTTGAAAAAGGAAATCAAAACAGAACTTAGAATGTGGCAAAAACTCCCATGCTCCTGGATTGGAAAGATCAACATCCTGAAAATGGCAATATTTCCCAAGGCTATCTACAAATTCAGTACGATACCTATCAATATTTCAACCTCATTCATCAAGGAAATAGAAGGGGCAATCCAAAAATTCATATAGTACAATAAAAGACCCCGAATAGCAAAAATGATCCTCAACAGAAAGAACAGTGCTGGAGGAATATCAATACCAAATTTTAAACTCAACTCCAAAGCTATAATAATCAAAGCAGCTTGGTACTGGCACAAGGACAGACCTCAGGACCAATGGAATAGAATTGAAAATCCAGAAATGAACTTACAGACCTACAGCCATCTAATCTTCGATAAGGGAGCTAAAAAATTAGAATGGAAGAGAGAGCTTCTTCAGTAAACGGTGCTTTCAAAATTGGTTAACTACTTGTAGAAAACTAAAGTTAGGTCCTTATATATCACCCTGCACCAGAATCACCTCCAAATGGATCAAAGACCTTGGAGTCATAGCAGACACTCTGAAAACATTACAGGATGGAATAGGAGAAACCCTAGGTCTCCTTGGCACAGGCCGAAATTTTCTTAATAGAGACCCAGAAACACAACAAATCAAAGAAAGGTTGGACAAATGGGATTGCATGAAATTTCAGAGCTTCTGCATGGCAAAGGACATAGCTCGCAAGATCAAGAGAAAGTCCACAGATTGGGAGAAGATCTTCACTAGCCATACAACGGACAAGGGTCTCATATCTAAAATATAGTTGGAACTCAAAAAATTAAATCCGCCAACAGCAAATCTTCAAAGAAACAACTGCCCAGTAAATAAGTGGGCTAAAGACTTAAAGACAAACTTCTCTGAAGAGGAAAGAAGGATGGCCAATAGACACATGAAGAAATGCTCAACCTCCCTATCCATAAAAGAAATGCAAATCTCAACAAAGTTGAGATACCCCCTCACCCCAGTTAGTATGGCTATAATCATGAACTCTAGTAACAACAGATGCTGGAGGGGATATGGACAGAAGGGAGCCTTACTGCATTGTTGGTGGAAGTGTAAACTTGTTCATCCACTTTGGAAAGCATATGGAGATTCCTCAAAAGACTCCACATAGAGCTCCCCTATGACCCAGCAATCCCACTTTTGGGCATTTACCCAAATGTTCACAAACAAGACCACACTAAATTTACCCACACGACTATGTTTATTGCAGCATTATTTACCATAGCTAAGATATGGAACCAACCCAGATGCCCTTCAGTAGATGAATGGATCAAAAAAATATAGTATATATACACAATGGAATTCTATGCCTCCATCAGAAAGAATGACATTGCCCCATTTGTTAGGAAATGGAAAGACTTGGAAAAAATTATATTAAGTGAAGTAAGCCAAGCCCAAATAAACATAGGTCCCATGGTCTCCCTTATTTGCAATAACTAGTATCTGTCTGAGTCTAGCAGAAACGGTCAGATAAGTTGATGTTAGGGAAAGGAACCCTAAGATATGTATTCAAATGTTTTTTTTTCTTTCACGTGATTGTTTCTAACGCATTTATAAGATTATTTCTTTGTTGCTTTGTATGTCCCTTCTCCACCCTATAACCCTTGCTTTCATTGTATTTGATGTCGGTATAATTTGTGGAGGGGAAGGGAAAAATCAAATCGTTTAAATAGGGATAAAGGTGGACCCATTGCAACAATGAGATGTACAAGTCATTATGTCAAAAACAAACTTTACAACTTTGGTGGGGGGGGTAGGATTGGGTGGGGGTGGGGGGGAGGATGGGAAAGGATGGGAAGGGGAAACAAAGGAGGAGGCTACAATGCTTGATAAGAAATGTACTCATTATCTTGCCCATGTAATTGTAACCCTCCTGTACAGTATTTTCACACACAAAAAAAAACAACTGAAAAGATTTTATAGTAAACCAAATGTGGTCATCATTATTTTTTAAAAAAATACTCTGTTTCCTTAGATACTGCTGTAATTGTGCTGCCCAAACTGGTCACTTGAGAAATCCACCAGTGTTGACTAAATGTATTAGACTGTTCTTATATATTTTCTAACATTTATTTTTGTATGAAAGGTCAAAATAAAAGTTTTGATACATTTCCACAAGTATGTACATTATGGTGTTCAACATCACTAATCAGAGAAATATAAATTATAACTAAATAATGGCAAATATGGTCAAAAAACATTATATATGAAAGAACTATGAAATCTGTTGAAATTGTATTAAGAAGAATTGAAATAAAGAAGAGCAAAAAAGAATGGGATTGATTGGATACACTACATACATATGATTTATAACAAATGGGTGGTAATAAAAATCTTAGTTTAAAAATAAACACATGAAAAGCATGAATATTATTATGACAAATTATCTCACTCTCAATATTGAAGTTAGTGAAGGAATTGAAAAGAGGTCATAAAACCTCCAAGAGTAAGGCAAAAAATGAGATGTAAGTTAATGGTGACAACAAAACATGCAGGATGAGCAAATTTAGAGATCTAGCTTAAAACATGAAGACTAAATTTCATGAAACTGTAGTGTATGGGCATTTTGTTGTTGTTGTTGTTGGATGTATAGACCCTACCTGTTTTTAATAATGAAAAAGAACCATATAAAATAATAAATATCTTAATCTGCCTAACTATAGCAACCATTTCATGTCATATATATGCAATACCATCATATTCATGTTGTAAACCTCAAATGCGTACAGCATTTTTGTTTTCAAAAAGAAAATACTGTATAGACAAACACCAAGTATAATTCATATCTTCATTTGAGAAGCAGTGTTGCCTCTTTAGCAATTAAATATTTTTGAAGAGGTCGTTAGAAAACAATATTTCTGAGTTTTCATACCAACCAATTCTCTAGCAGAACTGCTTACTATGCTAAGGCAATTGTCAACTTTACTATCTGCTTACTCATTTTAGTTCTGTGCATTTTGGAAGATTAATGTTGCTGCGTATCTTCAAAATGAAAAAAGTAGGCAATCATGATAAGTATCAGGACTTATTTTCATATGACATAAAAGACATATGGATGTTTAATCAAGATGGCCTATTTTTTAAGCATAAATATTATCACTAGAAATCTACACACTTATTATCTATACCATAATAGGAGCTATGTAGGTCATTTAATAACAGACAATAACACATGTCACTTAAAGGGATAATTTAAGTCACATATTAGAGTAACTCAATATGATTTTAATTAATATTTTAAAAGTAAATGTACTTATTATATGATTCATGTAATTATAATCCCTCTGTTCATCATCTTTATTATGTCAATAAAGTAAGTAATAATTTAAAAAGAATAACACCAAAAAGCACTTTTTGAAATGTAGCACATTTTTATATTAATTGGCAACTATGATTGTTCTTATTTGTATTGTCTATGTGGAAAATTTCTAACTTTGTCCAGGCTCCTACATCTTCTTTCCAAGTAACGGGGATTGTAGATGTGTATCACTGTGTTTGAATTGCAAATTATAACTTTATATGAATGATAAACTCTGTGTAAGCTCATACTTATTAGAAACAGTATATATACATATACATGTATATACTGTGTCAGAAGTAAATAAAATCTGGTGCCAGAGTTCAAGTGTTTTAAAATTTTTCCATTCTGTCTGAATCCTAAAATTACTATGGATCTCTTTCTTTCCATTTTGTCTTAGTAAATAGAGTTTTGTTTAAGTCAAGTCATGTAGATCCCATTTACAATGATTGAATCACAAAAAGTAATATAACCTTCATGAATCCTTCAAGAGTAGATTCTTACGTTTAAGTAGATTTATAAAATGTAAAGTAGAATTTTTCCAGCTTGTGTATTACTTTGATGTAGGATGATAATGATTTAAGATGCTCTCTTGTGAATACAAAGGGCATTGAGGAATCAGATGAAGGAATGTAAAGGCAATTCTGAGATTTCATTATCTGTTGAACCATTTTTAATGATCCAACATAGATCAAGCTTCTTTTGAACATGAAAACAATTAATTCACTTTATGTTTAAGCTATTTCCAGTTGACTTTATGCTTCTCAGGATTAAAACTTTCTTCTGGAGTGGAACAGAAAGGCACAATGCCTATGTGTATCTGATCATACAAAATAACATTTATCAAAATGAACACCAGGAAATGAAAACAAGAGTTTTTTTCCCCCTTTTTGCTGTTTTTGTTTTCTTTCCTTTTTGTTTTATTTGTTTGCTTATATGTCTTTGGGAGTGTAAGGGGAGGCACAGAAATAGAGGGACAAAGGGTAAGCAAATGCAGCAGTGGTACTCACTGGACACTACATTGAAAATGAACTATACAATTGTGGGTGAGGATGGGAGAGAAAAACTGAGAGTGAGGGTGACATTGTCTAAAAAGAAATATACTCTTTACTTATGTAATTGTAACCCCACTATACATCACCTTTATAATAACAATAAAAATATAAAAAAGGCCGGCACCGGTGGCTCAAGACTGTAATCCTAGCTACTCAGGTGGCTGAGATCTGAGGATCGCAGTTCAAAGCCAACCCTGGGCAGAAAGAAAAGTCCATGAGACTCTTATCTCCAATAAACGACGAGAAACCCGGAAGTGGAGCTGTAGCTCAAGCAGTAGAGCGCTCGCCTTGAGCTGAAGAGCTCAGGGACAGAGCCCAAGCCCTAGAATTCAAGCCTCATGACTGACCAAAATAAATAATAATAATAAATTTTTAAAAATAAATAAATAAGCTTTCTTCTGTGTGAAGAGACAAAAATCTTGGTAGTGAAAATATATTTAAATATATAACATACTTTAATATAAATACACATAATGAAATGGTTATTGTCCCCAGGCACATATTCATATCTATTTTCTTCAGTCCCTTTTTACTTTGAGATGAAGGCACCTGAAATATTAAATTTAGTAAACCAATCATGTTTTAAAGATTGTCGGGTCTGGGATGATGGCTCAGTGATAGACTGCTTGCCTTGCATGCATGAGGCCCTGGGTTTGATTCCTCAGCACTACAGAAGCAGAAAAAGCCTGAAGTGGTGCTGTGGCTCAAGTGGTAGATCACTAGCCTTGAGCTGCAGAACTAAGGGACTGTGCCCCGGCCCAGAGTTCAGGACCCAGGGACAACAAAAAATAAATAAACAAATAAAGGTTGTCAAAACGTTTTTTTTTTTTCATATAGAGTAAATCTCTCTTACTTTAACAACTAATACATGGGCTAAAATAATGCATGAGGGGCTGGGAAGGTGGCTCAGTGGTAGAGCGCTTGCTTGCATGCATGAGGCCCTGGTTTCGATTCCTCAGCACCACATAAGCAGAAAAAAAAAGCCGGTAGTGGCGCTGTGGCTCAAGTGGTAGAGCACTTGCCTTGAAATGAAGAGCTGAGGGACAGCGCCCAGGCCCAGAGTTCAGGCCCACGACCAGACGTCCCCCCCCCCAAAAAAAATAATGCATGATAGCGGCTGGGAAGGTGGCTCAGTGGTACAGTGTTTGCCTTGCATGCATGAGGCCCTGGGTTCGATTCCTCAGCAACACATAAGCAGAAAAAGCTGGAAGTGGTGCTTTGGCTCAAGTGGTAGAGCACTAGCCTTGAGCTGCAGAGCTGAGGGACTGTGCCCAGACCCAGAGTTCAGGCCCACGACCGACAATAAATAAATAAATAAATAAATAAATAAATAAATAAATAAATAAATAAATAAATAAAAGCATGATTAACTAGGTGAGAGCAATTTGTTCTACTAGTTAGAATTTAATGAAATCATAGAATTTCCAATGTGTGAAGAGGTGAGGAAAGAGATTTACATTAATTGCAGAATATACTAATAGAAAAACTAAAATAATTATTTCAAAATTTGAGTTTTATTTTTTTAGTGTTTGCTATGGTACAAACATGTCTTATTTCAAATAAGTGAAATAATGTAAAGTTTGATATTATTTAAATATTCTTAAGGGGTTATAATAATGATATAAAATTATTCATATTTTACAATCCTAACAGATTTCAATTTGTAAAATTTGTTAATATCACCTTATTCCTTTTGCTTATTGAATAAAATACAATCTAGATGACCTAGATAGTGTAAGTGAAACTTTATAATGAACTCCATCGTTCTTCCCCAGTCTTACTTCCTGATGCTTCATAGCTAAGCATTTCATAAATAATATTTAGGACCACTGTTATATCAACTTATCCTTTCCTAAAACACATACACATTTCCATTATTGAGTGTTTTATGCACATATATGTGTAATTTACCTTATCTTAATGCTTTTTTTTTTTTTTTGTCGGTTATAGGTCTTGAACTCTGGGCTTGGGCACTATCCCTCAGCTCTTTTGCTCAACGCTAGCGCTCTACTGCTTGAGCCATAGTGCCACTTCTGGGTTTCTAGTGGTTTATTGGAGATAAGAGTCTCACGGACTTTCCTGCCCAGCGGGGTTGGCTTTGAACTGCGATCCTCAGATCTCAGCCTTCTGAGTAGCTAGGATTACAGGCATGAGCCACCTGCGCCTGGCTCTTAGTGCATATTACCAAAATAAGAGTCTAGTATAAATCTACAGAGTAATCAAGAGTTATTGTGATTCAGTTTGATATGCCATTTATGGAAGCAATACATGTCACAATAGAAGTCAAATATTATGAGGGGGAGGAAAAGTGGAAAAGTAGAAAAATAGACATCACTTAGGATTATCTGTGAACAATTTGTGAGAAGCTTCCATGTTATCTTACAGGTACTCTATATCCTTATGCTTTTATAGTGAATAAACATTTGGTATGGTTAGGCAACCAATTCTTCTGGGTCATACTGCCCATATGTTTGTTAAGTAATGAAACAGTGGAGATAAAGGGGAAGGAAGGTTGGATGTCATTAAAATCTGCTAGTATATTTAGTGAGTACCCTTGGCTCATGATCACATTTCCTTGAAGTTACATGTGAATATTTATATATGTGTATTTAGAGACATGTATACCCATGTATATCCATGTATATCCATTAAAATAAAGCTTAAATGGGGGCAGAGTTCCTTAAAAAACTATACTGGCTCTGACGACTGTAAATTTGCCTGTGGATTTTGAAAACTATTCTAAAAATTAAAATACATATACAATTATATACACATATGTGACGGTTTACTTTCCTTTTATCTTTTTTTTTGTGAACATACTGTACAGAGGGGTTACAATTACATGGGCAGGATAATGCGTACATTTCTTACCAAGCATTGCAGCCTCCTTCCTTTTATCTTTTTTTCTCTTCTTTCCTTTTCTTTTCTATTTTTTTCCTTTTTCTATTTCCCTATCACTAAACGTTGAACTCTCAGGGCCTCATGGTTTTGCTTAGCTTGTTCACTCATGACTGGTGTTCCACAACTTGAGCCATGTCTCCAATACTCTGTTACAATTTCAAAAATTGATAGGATTTATTTTGTCTCTTCATAAGAATTCACAAATGTATATCATAATTCTATTGTTTCTGTTTCTCTGGAGAAGTCTTCTATAATTCCCACATGTAAATTTTTATTTTCAAGCTTTAATGCCATATTATATGTAAGTACAATGTATATATACTTTCTAAGCACAGCAGCTGTATTAGCATCAACTTCAAATAATATAAAAGCATGCTGAGAAAATTAAGAAATATAAGTAACAAAACTTATCATTTTAGTTGGCACCAGTAACTCATGCGTATACTTCTAGCTACTCAGAAGACTAAAATCTGAGGGTCACAGTTTGAAGCCAATAGGGGGCAGAAAAATCTTTGAGATTCTTGTATCCAATTAACCAGCAAAAAGTAAGTAGAGGTGTGGCTCCGGTGGTAAAGTACTAGTCTTGGGCACAAAAGCTTATGGAGAACTCTGAAGTCAAGTTCAAGCCCCAGGTCTGGCATACATAGAAAAAAAGAGTGTATCATAATCAGCAATAAGTGGGGCTGTAGATGTGACTTAACAAATTAAAATTTATATTTGTGTCTATGACAGACACAATGATGTAATGAATAGTTATTTCCTCAACCATATACTTGTTTTCCTTTTATTCAATGTAAAGTGATTGTTCAAAGAGAAATAATGTCTATTTTAAAGGAGTTACTGTCCTGACCATAATGAGATTATTATTCTCTATAAGAAATTTTATATGAAATGCGCTCTGAAGATACTGTGTATACAAAATGAAATATAAAACCACTGCATAAGCTGGGTGTTGGTGACTCATGCTTATAATCTAAGCTGCTCAAGTGGCTGAGATCAGAGGAGTAGGATTTGAAGCCAGCCTAGGAAGTAAAGTCCCCATGAAATTCTTATCTCCAATTAACTGCTCAAAACCTGGAAGTGGAAGAGTGGCTGAAAGTGGCAATACATTAACCTTGAGCAGTAAGAGCTCAGGGACTGTGCCCTAGCCCTGAGTCCAAGCCTGAGGACCGCCAAAAAACAAACAAAGAAAGAAAAACTCATTGCTTAAAAACACAAGAATTTAAAAGGAGGGCTGTCTGTGGTGAGGGCCGGGAGACACTGATGGGAGAAGAGGATTGTAGTGCATATGTAAATCTATATGATGATAGCATTATGAAGCCAACCACTGTTTGAAAAGGGAGTTGTAAGAGGTATGTTAAAAAAGCTAATAAAAAATATGGACAGATGCAATAGGAGTAAATTTTGTTTTATGATTATTCCAAGACAAATTTATTTATTGGTTCATTTTACTCCAGACTTTAAAACCAGGGGTGAGAACAAAACATTTTAATGTCACAAAACATATTATATTAGGAATTATTGATCTGTCTTGGAGAAAAAAAAACATGTATAGAAACTCATTGTAAGGACAAGTTGAGGAAACAGTTACCATAGTTGCACAAAAGACTTAATAGCTTCTGTACAAGAATTTCTACAAGTTGCAGATAGTGATGTCTGTATTATGAATATAACAACCAAGGATCAGAAAATTTAATGAATTGCTATCATTGAAGGTTTTTTTGTCTTTTTTATTATAATGCTGATATACAGAGGGGCTACAGTTACAGAGGTTTTAATCACCAAAATTAGGTTAAACACTATTACTTTCTGGCTGTATTCAATTATTTGCATGATGGTCTTGAGACTTGAACTCAGGTTCTTGGAAATTATCTCTGAGCTTACTCAAAGTTAAGACTCTACAGATTTCTGGTCTTTAATTGGAGATAAGAGTCTCACAAACTTTTGTGCCTGAGCTATCTTCAAACCATGATGCTTAAATCTCAGACTCCTGAGTAGCTAGGATTACTGGCATGAACTATTGGCACCTGGATCTGGTTATATTCTTGAAGACAGTGTCAATACAAAGAAATAGTTTTACAAAATGTTGGCCTGAAATTGCCTCTATTAGCAGCTCAGATAAAAATGCTAAGACAAGTAGAATATTTATTATTCAGAATGACTTTAAAAAATGCTTTAGCCATTATTTATCAATCACATTTATACCCTTCTTATAAAGAAAATCACAACTAGAATTTTTTACATAAATAATTATTTTTTCCATGTAGTCACTAAACAGCTATTAAGTATCTAATAACATCCAGGTATTATATGTTGTTATGTCTGAGTTAAAATTCAGAAGCTCATATTGAAATTATTAGTATTGTCTTATATATTGTACCAGTAGTCTGATTCTTGGGAATTTATGCTAAGGTAATGAGTCAGATGTGAAAAAAAAGAAAAAATAATATGCAAAACTTATCTCCAGTAATGGATTTTTTTAATTTTTAATTTTGATTGATTGATTGATTGATTGCTGGTCCTGAGGCTTGAACTCTGGGCCTAAGCTGTGTACCTGAGTTCCTTTGGCTCCAGGCTAGCACTCTACCACTGGAGCCACAGCATGGATTCTGACTTTTTCTGTGATTTAATTGGAAATAAGCCCCAGAGACTTTCCTGCCCTGGCTACCTTTTGCACCATAATCCTCAGAGCTCAGCCTCCTGAATGGCTAGGATTACAGGCATGAACCATCTACACCCAGCTCAATAATGTTATTTATAACAGGAAAAATCCTAAGTGCCCAGTGACAGGGGAATTAATTATTGCATATTCATTCTACAAACATTTAATGATACAAAGTGTAGAAAACAGAAAAGAACAAAGTGAGAACAAAAAAAAATTGTATAAAATATATTATCACAAATGTGTATAAACACGTCTCAAAGTTGTAGAGAACAATAGAAAATGTGAATAGCAGTGTATTTGAGCATCCAGGTTTGATCCTTATTTTCTTTCTTCTTTTCTTTCCCTCCCTCCCTCCCTCCCTCCCTGCCTCCCTTCCTTCCTTCCTTCCTTCCTTCCTTCCTTCCTTCCTTCCTTCCTTCCTTCCTTCCCTCCTTCCTTCCTTCCTTCCTTCCCTCTTTCCTTCTCCCCTCTCTCTGATTTTAATAGTGTTTGACTAATAATAATTACTTACTCTTAAAATATCTCTATGCTCATAATTTTTAATAATATAATCAGTGACTCTGGATGACTGTTAATATATTGTATTTTAATTACATAATTGCCTTAAGAAATATATTGCTTGCAGTATGACTTGCATATCTTAGACCTAGTTACTGGTGCTAGTTTACTTGTACTTTCACTCTTAGAAATCAGTCACCATCAGAATAGCAAGTAACAACTGAGCTTTGGCAGAAAAAGCTGACCACCCCTTGCTCATAAGACATTAAGAATTCAAGAGACCCACAAGTGATAACAGGCTAAGGAATTGTGCTACACACACACACACACACACACACACACACACACACATACACACACACACAGAGTATTATTAAGCCACAAGGAAGGATGAAATCATGGTTTTAGGAACATGGATGAGACTACACACACACATATGTGTGTGTAGATATAGATGATAGATGATAGCTAGATAGATATATGCATACACACATACATAGATAAATAGATGTGTGTATGATGTTTGTAACATGAGATTCCTTGATGCAATTACAAGGAGGAGGAAAGGAAAAGAGAATGATAGAAAGTGAATAACATAGAAATACATTGAACCTGTGATACTCATGTGAAAGTCATTGAATAATACAGAGTAAGGGAGACTGGAAAAGAAAATGTGGAAGATGAAATTAATCTGACTAAATTATGTATACATTGGAATTACCATGCCAAATTGTCTTTGTATAATTGATATATACTGAAATTTCATTAATCAAGAAAATAAAATGGGCTATGTTGGGTAGGGATTCACAGGAGGAAGGGACAAAAGAGAAGGGTGAATGAGGGTGAATATGATGGAAATACATCATATGCATATATAAAAAAAGAAAAATGAGACTTGTTGAAATTGTTTTAAGAAGGGGGAGAGGGAACAATGGAGAGAGTTATAGGGGGTAAGTTAGAAGAGAGTATATTGTATATATGTATGGAAATGTCACATGAAATTTCACTTGTATGACTAAAATATGCTAACAAAAACTCTTTTAAAATATACATTAGAATTACTAACCCATTGAAAATTTACACAGTGTTATCCTTTTTTAATTACAAGTAGCTTAATAATATTCCCTGTTGACTATTCCATTAGTACTCTTTAACTAATGTAATAGAGTTTTATGCAAATGCTGGGTACTTGTACATTCTTTACTGATAAATATTAGAAAAATAACTGAATAAAAGCCTTGAGACACAATAAAAATGAATATGCTAATATCACTTTCACATGCAACTTACTGCAATTACAATATGTAAATATGACCATGTACTGTTCTTGAATCTTAATGTTCTATTACACAGAATGAAAATACAACTTCTCTCCTGGGCTTTTGCCTCTCTGTTCATCTTTTTCCATTTAAGGATTTGATAATTAGAAACTTTTATAAACCAGTTATGTCCTGTAAGCTCTTAAAACCATGATTAACCACAGTATTATATGCCACTCAGACTTTTCTCTGATGGCAACAAGGTGCTAACAGCAGAGATGTCAAGAGTAAGAGATGAATTAGTCTTTAAATAAAATGAACTTGTCATAAATGGCATTGCAAGAATGAGTTATATCACTAGGTGAAAACTATTCACCCATAGCACATTGGTACTGTTATTTACATGTATAATTTGCTTTCTCCTTTGTTTAGTTTTCAACAGAACCATAACACTCACGTGCAAAAGAAATCTAAAGGAGCAAGCAGTGCTTATTCAAAGGGCACAGATTTGATACTTAGAATATTTTTATCTTTTTCTGTGCAACTATCATCTTAGAAAATGCCTATTTTCATTTTTCTTAAATGTAATAAACTAGCTTCAATTTATTTTTTAAATTTCTGTTCAGACAGGAATTTAAGTATATTTTATAATCTCATTGCCACGCCCAAATTACTTAATAGCTACTACTACTATTACTATTGTTGTTGTTGTTGTTAGATACACAGTTCCAGAGGTCAAGATTTTGTTCAAATTTACAGCTAGTAGGTGACATAAATAAGAATCAGAGAAGAAGACTGTCTGGAAAGCCCACATTTTCACATAATTCATAAGCAAAAAGCTGAAAGTGGAGGCATGGTTTAAGTTGTAGTGTCAGCTATGAGAAGAAGAAAAAAAAAGAAGCAGGGCATAAGGCCCTGAATTTAAAGTTTAGTACTGGCACAAAAAAAGAGAGAAGAAAGAAAGAGGAATAGAGAGAAAGAATGACAGAAAGAACAACAGAAAGAATGACAGAAAAAAGAAAGAGAAAGAAAGAAAGAAAGAAAGAAAGAAAGAAAGAAGGAAGGAAGGAAGGAAGGAAGGAAGGAAGGAAGGAAGGAAGGAAGGAAGGAAGGAAGGAAGGGAAGGAAAGAAGGGAGAAAGTGTATTTAGTGTCAACATTTCAATTATTTTTCTCATATACATCAGTCACAATTGTCAAGACTACAAAAGTGATAAATTATAACTATCAATAATGTAAAAGTATTAAATATATGCTAATAAATCTGTCCTATAATAATTTTTTATAGTATTGGGCTTTGAACTTAGGATCTCATGCTTGCTAGGTAGTTGCTCTACTACTTGAGCCACATCCTCAGTTGTTTTTGCTTTTAATTATTTCTGAGATAAGATTGCATTCTTTTTGCTCCAGGTTGATCTCAGACCCTGATATTATTACCTTCTGGGTACACAGATTCTAGTCATGTACAACCACAATCGGTTTTGCAGTAATATTACTTGTAAGAACATTTAAAATAATTTTTACTTGAGAATACAAATATTTTTCAAATATCACATTGAACTGTCCCAAATATTTTTCAAATATCACATTGAATGAAAGAGACACTTTCATTATGCTTCCAGAAAATTTCTTATAATATACTTATCTATTATAATTAAATTAACAACCTGCAATAAATACATGTGATTTAGTATGAATTATGCGAAAGTGTGGGCTTTCCAGACAGTCTTCTTCTCTGAGTCTTATTTATGTCACCTACTAGCTGTAAATTTGAACAAAATCTTGACCTATGGAACTGTGTATCTAACAACAACAACAACAATAGTAATAGTAGTAGTAGCCATTAAGTAATTTTATATTGTCCCAGTAGACCATACAAGACCCCAAATTTATGGCTTTCACTAGGCTCTTTAAAAATGTAATGACTCTTTCTGATAAGAAATTAAGCTAAGGCATGTCTTCACTTGGTTCTTCACATGAGGTGTTACTTCATGTAATAAGATAATAAAGGTTATGTTTTCCTGTTGTTTTAACTAAATATCTTTAATTTGATGTAGTCATAGATTTACATAATTGTAAGAATCAATGCAGAAATAGCATATGTATTTCCCTAGTTTTTCTAACTAAATGTTTGGAGTACTCTAGTATAGTATACAACTGAATATTGACAGTGGTGTAAGAAGAACACAGAACAGTTAAGCATCATCCCATACCATTTTATAGCAATGCTAGTGTTCTACCACTTGAGCCACAACTCCCATTTCCAGGGTTATTTTTTTCCAGTGTAGAACCCCCCCAAAATACTGGAAATGGAGCTGTGGATCAAGTGATAAAGCACTAGCCTTGAGGCTGAGTTCAGGTTCAGGATTTGCACTAAAAAAATAAATAAATAAAATAAAAATTCATATAAAATAATTTAAGCTATAAATTCTTCATGGAAATGTGACAGGTTATTTTTATTACTATGTAATAGTGTCTGGAATATTCAATATGATTCAATACACTATGGAATAAATGAATCAATTAGCATAAGTACTTGCCAGGTGTCTATATTCATTTTAGGTGTAAAATTACACACATTGTATATGAAATTTACAAATGAAGTTGTCTCATTTTAGATTTTTACTCCCAAATAAAATTCATTTGATCATTTGAGTATATATATATATATATATATATATATACATGGATATAGATACACACACACACACACACACACACACACACACACACACAAAAACACCATTTCAAGTTTTGTCTGACAGTTGAGTTGTTCAGTGAAAGAATGGTGAAACATTCTATCATTAGACAACATTACACCATAGTGTGGAAAATCTCATGATACCATTTTGTTTCCACTGTCAACAATTCTCTGTAGTCCCATTGTTCTTTTGTAACCAGCCTTGTTATTTCAGGGAACAGGCAATCAAAGGCTAGTTCCCTAACATATATCCTATAGTAGTAAATCTTTGTCTAAAATGTCATTCTTAGGTTAGAAATTATCTTTCCCCTTGTATTTTAAATGTGTTATCCATTTCTTAATGTTTCCAATGACCTTTTGACAGGGAATTATTGTCAGAATGAATGCAGAAATTGTTACTTCACTTTTGTAAAATTGACTTATTTCCTTTACAACCTCCAGATTTACAGATCATAAAGTGCCAGAAAACATCTAGTTTTTATGTGAACTCTATAAACCTAAGACATGTATCTGTAACCCCTCTGACATCACCCTTACAATAAAGTAAAATTATATATATGTATGTATATATGTATATATACATACATATATATTTATATGTGAATTGATTCTGCAGAAAATTAGCTTGCAAAGGCAGTTATGCAGAAAATGCCTAGGCTAATCATAGAGAAAAGAAAATCACAGGGAGAACATCTACTTTTGTCACTCTTCAAATTCATGATTGGCAATTGTGTTCCAGAAGTGTTCTAATGTTTTATATAAAATTCCATGTTTTAGACAGATTTCTGTAAAGAAGTAAATAATATCCAGCACACTTCAGTTCTACAAGGAAAACAAAAAGGTTGATAGTACATCTTTTCTTTTACTCCCTTCTACCTTCGGTACTAAAACATTGCCAGTGTAGGGTTGTGTGCTGAAGTAATTTAAAAATATTTTATAGCTCCGCTATAAACACTACATTGGAGACCTGGGGGAAGAGAAGTAGATATACTGGAGGAATGAGGATGAAGATACTGTACGTGGCCCTCCCATCCTCTGACACATGCTGATCTCTTCTGGTATGACATACTGCTTGCTTCTGGCTTCCATGTGAACATAAAGGAAAATAATGAAGGTAGGAATCATAGAAATAGCACCTTACTAAACGTTCTAAAAATGTAACTATGTTCGCAAATGTTAGTGATTAGGAGTAGCTAATTAATAAGCACACTGGTATCTTGTTCCAATATCATGAGGCATTGTTGTTGGAGACATTTAAGTTTGTGTCTACCTTATATCTTTTGCAGATATATTTTCCTTCCTAATCTGTCATAAAAGGAAATAAATTAACATTTCTTCAGTTAAAGTAACTATAAGACTGTATTGATTTACTTCTAATCTGAGCTAATTGAATGAATTTTTTTAATCATCTCATTTAAGATAGTAATTTTGGACTTGTATTTCCTTTTTATTTGCTTAGACGCTGTATTTTAATAATGTGTATATTCTGAATTTTTAAAGTCTTCTTAAAATATTCATTTACTAAAAATTTACTCAGGCATGAAGTTTACCCTAAATTTTCTAAAATTTTAGGTAGAAATATAAGTGTTACTTTAAAGTAATCATTATTTTAGTCATTATTGGTCATTTTGAATTATTTTTTCACTTTTGTCTAAAAATACTTAATAAATTTTCTTAAATTCACCAATTCACTGAATAACACTGAAGCTCCAGATACTATTTGAACATGAAATCTGGTAGGAATACTTACAGATTTTGAAAATTTTTTAATATTACTATTTTCTCAATATTTTAAGTTGTATGTCCTTGTGTGAAAGCTTGTGTGTGTGTGTGTGTGTGTGTGTGTGTGTGTGTGTGTGTGTGTGTGTGTGTGTGTGTGTGTTATGTGTGCAGGTATAGGGCTTGATCTCAGGAACTGGATACTGTCCCTGAATTTTTTTGTTCAAGGCTGGCCCCCTACCACTTGAGCCTTATCTCTACTTTGGGCATTTTGGGTGGTTAATTGGGGATAAAAGTCACAGACTTTCCTGCTTTGTCTGACTTCGAACTATGATTCTCATATCTTAGCCTCCTATGTAGCTAATTCCTAGCAATATTTTTTATAGTTAACTGTTATCTTCATCTATTGTGACCATATTTCTGTATTAAAATAACTATTTTCTAATTTTATACATAATATGTCATACTGAAGCCAGATAGACTAGGAAAAATGAGGCATGGTCAGCTAATAGCAAATACAGGAGATAATACTTCATGTACTTTCTTTAAGATTAAGGGAACAAAAGTCATTTTGGGGGAAATGAAGCAGGATAACTTATGGAAACTGAGGCCTGGTGTAAGCAACTCAGAAATGTGTTATCTAAAAACTTAGAAATGCTATCTTTGCTTCAAACAAAGGCAACTGAGTGCATTCTTTCCTAAGGGATACATTTGCCACCCAAGAATTCACAACTGCCTGACAGGATGCCCCAAAATGCAGATAGCAGGGTGTCTCCTTGTTTCAAGGATAAGGATTTGTTTTATGGCAGGATGCATTCTTACCTGGAACACCAGGTGTATTTAATGCAAAGACAAAGCACCTAGTTTTGCATAACTTAAAGCCAGACCCCCTGCCTTTACCCTATAAATAACCAACAGCCCAAGGAGCTGGGTGTCTCTCTCTGGGTGTACCCTTGTCTGTGTTTTTGTGTCCCTATGAGAGCACCACACTCTGCAAGAGTGTGCCCCTGCCCTTCTGTTTGTCTGCTTTTTTTTGGTCTGTTTTTCTTGCTTGTTTACTTAATAAAGCTCTGCCAAGTTTTCTTACCATTGTGACTTGTCCAGAAATTCTTATTCTGTGATTGAAGTCAAGAACCCTAAGTGAAGTGTTCCTATATTTAAAAGGGAGCTTCACTAATCCTCACCTCTGTCCAGTGACAATACAACATATGAGAATATACAAAGAAATCTTACAATACAGTAGGATTTAGATTTATTTTTTTAATAGGGAGATGGTCTGAATATATATATTGAGATGTACAAATGAAAGTCAGATTTTGAAGTGATACAATCTGTGATGTAAAAATGTCAAGCAGTTTCTCAAAAGGTTAAACATAAAATCAACAGATGGTTCAACAATCCCACTATTAGCTATATACTCAAGAGAATTGAAAACCTATTCTTACACAAAATATAGGCATGAATTTTCACTATGGTCATAACCAAATTACAAATAATAAAGTATGGAAACATTTGATATAGTTCAACTGATGAATGATTAAATAAAATGTGACAATACATAATCATAGAATGAAACATTATTGAGTGGTAAAAACAAGGACATATAATATACATGAGCCTATATACTACATTATCCGATTAATATGAAATTACCTTAATAGACAAATCAGTAGAAACAAGAAGGAAATTAGTGGTTACCTAATACCGGAGTGAGGCAGGAACAAGGGAATTACTGATTAAGTTTTCTTTGGGACAATGATAAAACTGGGCCTGGGTGCTTTCCCTCACCTCTTCAGCTCAAGGCAAGCCCTCTATCACTTGAACCACAGTGCCAATTCCAGGAAATACATATTTTTAAAAAGTTATATGATAGCTAGATTGTACCTCAATAGAGCTGTTATTCAAATAACTTTTATCTGATAGGTTTTGACAGTCTTATACAATCATTGCTGGAAGTTTGCCAGTGTATCCTGGTAGAGGAGGATTATCTTTAAAATTTTTTATGTTATTGTTTTTGAGATGACACACAGTGGAGTTACTTTATATATATATGTATATATATAGCTTTATATATATATATATCAGGTGATAAGTACATTTCCTTTCACATAATTTCATAATTTCATCAGAGGAGGATTATTATGGCAGGAATTACTAATGTGCTTCTATGTAGGTGTACTAGATACCCTCTCATCAATACTTTCATAGGATTATTTTCTCACAACGAGGGAAAAACACCCCCACAGATGTAGATTGTTGATTCTCAGTCACTAAGAAACCATGTGTTTAAAATGAACTCTAATTTGTTTAACTTGCCTACAAAAACACTTCAAAAATATCAGCTAAAAGATAACATTGAAATCACAGGATGACTTGTTCATGGTTGTAATCCTAGTTACTCAGGAGGTAGAGATCAGGAGTACTGCAATTGCAATGTGTTTACAAGACTATCTTAATTATAAAAGTTTGTTTGTGGTGCCATGTTCCTGTCTCCTGTCCTTTCTTCATGTTCAGTGATTTTCTTGTCTACAACTTCACCAGCCCATACTTCATATCATCAAAAATCCTTTCTTCAAGATCCTAAATTCTGAATTCCCTCTATGAACTAAAACCATGTTTGTATGCTTCTTAAATATCATCATGATTTACTTGATTCACCTTTTGATTACTTAGGACTACCACATTTTCCCCATGAGAATTTCAATCATCTGACATTACCACTTTTTGCAGTGATGTTCTTGCTAAGCATCATCCTGAACGATCATGGTCCATGACTTACCATTTCTCAACTCTGTGTGAATTTCCACACCACTTTCCCGGACTCCCACTTCTGAACTGTGAAACATGGTTGCAGGAATTCATAAAGTATGTTGCCTGGATCCACTGCAATTTTCTGTTGTCTAACCTCAATTGAACCACGTGGGGTTGCTTGGCAATACTTTTATTTATGGATGTTGACTCCCTACTACATTTTACAAAGCAGCTGTCCAAACACTTTCTACTCTTCAAGTGCCAAACTCACTATCACAATTTTACATTCAGCAGATGCCTTGCTTTACTGAGTGATAAGGTCAAATAACTCAACAAAGCTTCATTTTTTTTTTCTACGTAAGCATTTTGTTGCTTTTTTTTTAACCAATCTTTTCCTGTATTAGAGTAACAAGTATTATTCTCTGCTAAATACCTATACTTGTCATTATATTTTCTTCCTCTATGTTCTTTGGGTTACAATGCTTCCCCCCCCCCCAGTATATAATAAATCTCTATTCACTTCTTGCTTTCAATCTGTGACTATATGGTCATCTGACTTGTCCAAGAGTTTTCTGGTGGTACTAAGGTTTGAAGTTGGGGTTTCATGTCTGCTCGGCCGGCATCCTACTATTTAAGTCAAGTTCCAAGTGTATTTTTCAGACACCCTCTTGAAACTTTGCCTGGAGCCAGCCATAGGCCAAATCTTCTAACCCATGCCTCTCCATAGCTAGGATGAGCTGCACACAACACCACATCTGGCTTGTTGGTTGAGTTGAATTCTTAATAAATTTGTTCCACAGCTAGCTTCAAATCATGATTCTCCAAATCTCCACCTCTTGAATAAAAGCTAGAATATAGTCCATTCTGTTTTCTTTATTACCAAATGACACTTTCATCCCTTAAAATTTGTTTTTACCTTATTCTACAAATAAAGTTACTCTTAATCATGTAACATGAAATCCTGTAAAATTTATTTAATCTTTTTGTTTCTAGAAGCTTATGCTACATAAAATTCTTTTCAATAATTGCTCTTTATATGGTATCTTAGGTTCTGTGTTCTTTCATTGATCCCACAAATACAAACAACTTTCAAGGTTTACAGATGTTTAATTCTCACTATAATTTTTCCTTAGTTATTACAAAATTTTGAGGTGTGCATTCATATATTTTTCATAATTTCTAATTTAAATTCCATGTCAATTAATTAAATTTGAACATGTAAATAGACTCATATTTTGCACGTATTTCTATATTTGAATTTCTATTGAAAATCAGAGTATGAACCGAACAACCCAGTGATGTCATAGTTTGGGGGACTTCTATGGTAGTTATAGTTAATTGAAAAAAATTATGTAACTAATTGTACATTGTCTTAATGGTAAATATAATAATAGCACACAAATAGTTAATGCCTTTTATATACACAAAGGCTTTTAGCCACTCACATCTAACTTTCGGCCACTGGGGCTGGGAAGGTGGCTCAGTGGTAGAGCGCTTGCCTTGCTGCATGAGGCCCTGGGTTCGATTCCTCAGCACCACATAAGCAAAAAGAAAAAAGCTGGAAGTGGCGCTGTGGCTCAAGTGGTAGAGTGCTAGCCTTGAGCTGAAGAGCTGAGGGACAGCGCCCAGGCCCAGAGTTCAGGCCCCATGACCAGACCCCCCCCCCAGAAAAAAAGCCAGCCAGGCCAGAAAAGTCCCTGAGACTCTTATCTGCAATAAAAACCACTAGAAAACCGGAAGTGGCACTGTGGCTCAAGCGGTAGAGCCCTGGCCTTGAGCTGAAGATGCAGGGACAGCGCCCAACCCAGAGTTCAAGCCTCACGACTTACCAAAAAAAAAAAAGTATCTTAACCACCTATCATGTGTCCTTGTGTATGAAATGGACATCCTGAGACCTATTTTGAAGGTGCTAGGAATAATATATTATCCACTGAGGAAATGCTGTAGTAATTTTACATGCATATTTTACAGAAAGGAATATTCCAGTTATATGGGAATATAGTTATTGCTCTCTTAGCAAAAGAAATTTATCTTAGTTTAAATGTTAATTGGCTATTGAATATGATAAGAAATGTCTAATAATGATCTCTTAAAAGAAACTTCATCATGAATTCTCTTGGTACCATTGCTTTTTATATGTACCATGAATACTCACATTACAGAAAAGAAAAATGAATTTGGGTTCAATTTAACAATAAGTCCTATTTAAACTAAATTATTTTTTATAATTATTATTAAGAAAACAAATCACAAACAGCAAAACCCTTAGGATTCAGAGCCACACAGTGTTCTCTGGCCACGTGTAACGTATATATAATTACTAGATATGCTACTGTCTAAAATTCTACAAGAGAGGAGGTAGATGTAAGAAATACATTGCCAAAGTGTAATTGCAAGCCCAAGTAACATAAAAAATTTAAAATTATTTCTTGAATTTTTATTGTGGCTATATGTATTGTAGCTATAGTTCAAAATGTGAGACCTGCATACACTAAATATATCATTCATGTAGTGGGGAGGGTCAGTGAAACCACTCAGTCCGAAGTGAAAATGTAAAAGATTTTATTGAGCAAAAAGTGCTGAAGGGCCAGTACCACCTGGAGATGGGATCCCAGGAAATAGCCCCAGGGCCAGCCCATATGGGCTTTTAAGTATTTTGGGCTGGGGGGGGGAGGTGGAGGCAGGGTGTTGGTTTTAGCCAATGATTGATACAAGAAATACACACCTTAAGTTTAAATTTCCCCGCCAAGGTTTTGCTTGTGGGAAGCAGGGGAATAGAACAAAGGGTGGTGATAGTCTACTGGGTTAGGGCTCCCATTGCTCAGAAAACAGCAGAAGCAGAGTTAGAGTTACAGGGTTAGAGAGTTAGAGTTACAATTACAGTTACTAGCTAAAGTAATGAGTTACCAGGGAAGTCTTATCCACAGCACACTTACATTTATATCTTAAAATCATTCATTATCCATTTTACACAATCCAAGTCAAATATCATATTCCATCTTTACATCCTCCACCATATCAGTTCACACGCAGCACATATCTCTTTGTTTAATACTTAAACTATAACAGATTCTATTGAATTGCTAGTTATTGGGCTTAGAATTCTTGTTCTTTTTATCAGTTGTGGGGCTTGAACTCTGGGCCTAGGCCATGTCCCTGAGCTCTTCAGCTCAAGGCTAGCACTGTACCACTTGAAGCACAGCACCACTTCCGGCTTTTTCTGTTAATGTGGTGCTGAGGAATTTAACCCAGGGTCTCATGCATGTGAGGCAAGCACTCTACCACTGAGCCTCCTTCCCAGCACACTGGACTTAGAATATTTTGAATCAGTTTTAAATGAAGAACTCTATTTCACTTACTGTGATGACCACCCCCCCCCCCAAGAAGAAAGAATATAAAGTGTGAAATTTTTATGACAAGGTCAAAATTAAGCACATAGGATATTGATTAGACCAAGGAAGAAGGAAATTTAACTGGGACAAACAAGTCCCAGGTAACCTGAGAAACATAGGTACAGATCCTGGGAATAGAACGAGACTGTGGTCTGACAGTTACTGAAACTTGACCATTTGTATTGATTAAGAATAGGGCCAAAAGTTAAATTTCAAAGATAAAGGCTTGAATACAGAGTTAAGCACCTGGATGGCTGAGCTAGGCATCTGCATTAGTAACTCACCTCTAAGCCATTTGGGATGCTAATCAATGCTTTCTGCCATTTAAGGAGGTAATGTTTTTTCTAAGGCTAATGCAGAGCCCTGCTAGCTCATACTTCACTGAGCCAGGTATCTGCACTTCAGAGGATGGCTTCCCTTACCTCCAGGCCTTGGAGCTGGTTGCACAGCCTCCATCTCCTGCCTAGGCACCAGGATATCTGCAGGGAATTGTTTGGGCTCAGTCAATTATGAAACTGCCACTGACCATCTGTTAGTGTCCCCCACTACGGATCTTGCCTTTAAATATCCTGAAGTATTTGATGTCATGTCTGGTCTTCACTGTCTTGGTATAGTGGAGGTCAGATGCCATATCTAACAAATGATTCCTACCCCTATTGACTGAGTGTTGATGACTCCTTTCACGGATTGTGGGTTCCAGTTACAAGGCCCAGGGTAGCTGGGATATTTCACTGACAACTGACTAGCTGTACTTCTAAGTTTCTTTAGGATTATGAAATAAAATAAACTTTGAGTTGGATTTGGTAGTTATATTCTTATTGCAAATGCCAAGGTCACCAGAAATTAATTACACATTTTAAACTTTGACATTTTTTTCCATTGAAAACTGAAAACAAAATACTACTAAGACTGTATTTAACATTTAACATTTTTCAATGTAATCTTAAGATTTTATCGTACACCTAATTGAAATTATAGGATACTATTTACTCTTGTTTTTAAATTAAAATATCCTCCAATATATAATCATTTCGATAACATTGATTTACTTTGTATGTTGCTTCAGGAATTGTGGGATTAAAAGAACTCTACATGATATTGATGAAAGATAAAGAAAATGAAAGTTTTTATTTCTTATAAGTGGTTAATATGGAAAAAGGTATTTGACAATTTTGTTGTATTGTTTAAAACATATGTCATAGTGCCATGTGTTTTACTTGTTACTATTAAACATAATGGTATATTTTTATTTTTATTATTTTTTTTACTTTCCAGTGATGGTTTTACAGAAGTCTGTAATTCATTTCCTGTCTCCTGCACCCTAACTTGCTGACAAATGTTTGCTTGATACCTTAAAAAACAAAACAAAAACCCAAACAAAAACCTTTCTCTCAGCATGGAAACTCTTAAAAAATGTTTTCCGTTGTACTACTCACAGAACTGACATTAAACAATTCTGATGCCAGACATTGTTTCCTGAGCTCAGTGCTTTCTACTGTTTTTTATTTCAATATCACCAACTGTCCCTCATTACCGTTTTATATGAAAAGAGATGTCTGCTCTTATTTCTGTTCTTAGACATTTAAACTATTGTTAATTAGGAATGTTTCCAATACTTCATACAATTATTTGACAAATACAAAATTAATGGACTGATTACTTGGTAACTTTTCTCTCATGACAGCAGTGTGAACTGGAAAGGTTTTGTCTTACTAAAAATGAATGTCTTTATTTTAGTATACAAGATGAAGGAAACTGATTAATGTATCATCCAGGTTCATATTTCTTCTCTTACTCTGTGAATAAAAATTATAAATATTCAAATGGTTTGCTCTTTTGAAAATTATTATACATAGATGTATGTTTTATTATGCACAATAAATATTTTGATTACCACTGTCTTTTAGATTAATTCTTTTTTTAAAATGTATTTTTGATTGATTAATTAAAAACAAAACTTTTTTCTTAATATATATTTTTATTGTAAATATACTGTACAGAGAGGTTACAGTTACATAAGCAAGGTAATGAGTCCATTTCCTATCGAGCATTGTTACAACCTCCTTTACTTTTCCCCTACCATCCCTTTAAAACAAACTTTCTAAAACATACTAATGAGGTAAAATATGATGGTTCAATACACACATAAATTGCTTAATGTTTAAATCAGGTTAATTTTTTTTTCAGCTGTTGGGCTTGAACTCAGGGCCTGGGCACTGTTCCTGAGGTTTTTCACTCAAAATCAGTGCTTTACCACTTTCAGCCACAGATCTACTTTCAAAATTTTCCTTTACTATAGTAAACATTTCATTTATTATATTAACATTTATTCTAGTAAAACTTTTAGGGCCCTTTCTACAATGAGATAGGAGCAAGAAGTTCTACTATATTATTGCACTATAAGGTAAATCTAGATGACATTAATGCTTCTGCATTTCAGAAACTAACTACAAGGTTTTTATACCTCATCTTTTATTTATTTTTCACTTTCTCAAAATTAAATTCTAAGAATTGTGTGCATATTTTCTGGAATTATAATATGAATAATTTCAGAAATATTCTGTACCTCCTCTCTGTCCTATGAACATAGTACTAAATTCATTTACTTCAAAAGTAGGAAGATGTCTAAGAAAGTGAATAGAAATCACACCTCATATTAATATACATGTAATATAACATAACTTCTATTTTAAAAGTTCTAGAATACTTGTCTGCCAGCATACTTCCTTATATTTGTCTAAAATTCATTGTTTTCTCCTTCTCTTTAAAAATAAATGCAAGGGATCACTTCAGGGAAATAGAGATCTGTCAACACCAGAGATTTGTTTATTAACTATAAATGTAAAAACTCACTTGGCATATTCAGAGTCCTTTATTGGCTTTTTTTGAGCCAGTGATGGCCTAGAACTCATTATGACTTTAGACTGGTTTCGAATTTGTTATCTTCTTTCCTCAGATTCAGTAATAAGCACCATGCCCAGGTCCTGAATATTAGCTAAAGGAATGAATATTGCAAGATTTTTAAATTGATTATATATTTAAAATGCCTAGGATTCTTCATACATTCATAATTTGTATAATCTACAAATGTTTTATTAGAAAATTAAGATAAACATTACAAATAAAAGCATATTATAATCCATATATAATGATAAAATATACTTAATTTTTGTCAAAAAATGTAGAACGATGCTAACCAGTACTTCTATCTGCTTATCTCCAGCTGTTTATCAACTGTTTCTTCTACCTTACAAATGGAACCATAAAACCAGAAAAGGGAATCTAGAAGTAAGAGTTCTACATAAAACTACATGTTTGATGTGATGCTCTGTGTGGAAGCAATCAATTTAATTAAGTATATAAATTGGTGATTAATTTTTCAAAGGCCACTTATAACTGATTGTTTTCAGCTATTATATTTACTATGCTTTTCATTCTATAACTTGTCTAAAGCTTATATAGTTGCCTTTTGTCTTATTGAATGACGGTGATGATTCCTTGAAAATCTTTGTGTTCTAGTTTCTTTGTCCTTTGTAATATGATTTTTCAGGCTGTCATTTTAAGTAGAAATGGAAATCTTTTTTTTTTGACAGTTGTGGGGCTTGAACTTAGGGCTTGGGTGCTGTCCCTGAGTCTCTTAGTGCACAAGGCTAGTGCTCTACTACTTGATCCACAGAGCTACTTCCAGTTTTTGAGTGGTTTATTGGAGATGTGTCACATAGGGACTCTTCTGCCTGGCTTTGAACCATGATCTTCAGGTCTCAGCCTCCTTAGTAACTAGGATTATAGGCATTAGTCACTGGAGCTTTGCTAGAACTGGAAATATTGATGCCCAAAACTCATTTAACCTATAAGACTATGGCTAGGACACATCAGTTCCAATACAAATATTGAGATGTTACACACTTAAACCCACAATTATTTAGTAGATCTGTGTCTTGCATAAATGCTGGAGTTCACATGGGATTTTTCCTTAGTGAATGCACTTAACCTAATCCAGTCATTCATTGACTCTTCTGTTAACAATGTGTTTTAATTCCTCTTTCTTCAACTTCAAAAAAATTACAAAATAGAACTATTAATGCATCAAGGAATTCTGATGTTTATAAAGTGAGCTAATAGATGTAAATCATTCAGAAAAATTCCTAGAAATTTCTTTTTGTGCCAGTCCTTGGGCTGAAACCCAGGGCCTGGGCACTGTCCCTGAACTAACCATGGACACATGGTTAGCACTCTACCATTTTGAGCCACAGCTCCATTTTTGGCTTTTTAGTGGTTAATTGGAGATAAGAATCTCACAGACTTGCTAGCCTGAATTGATTTTGAACCTCTATCCTCAGATCACAGCCTTCGAAGTACATACATTACAGATATGAGCCACTCATGTCGGGTTTAATTATTACATTAGGTGGTTGTACAAAGGAGTTTCAATTCAACATGGCAGTATATAAGTACAATGCATCTTGACTAATTTCACTCCTTTCATCATTCTCCCCCATCTCTCCCAACCTTAGCCACTCTCTCAATTTTCCTAATTTCATTTCACATACATACATTGTACATTAAGACTAGAAATGCTAGATATTGATATCATACTTTCAATAGGACAATGATACTCTTGCTATTGAAAGACTTGGAAAAAATATTTGTTTGTTGACACAAATACATAATCAAATATATATGTCACAAAATAGGGTGCTGGTGGCTCACACCTGTAATCCTAGCTATTCTGACATCTAGAGGATCACAGCTTGAGCCAGACTGGGCAGAAAAGTTTTTAGGAACTCCATCTCTAAAAATAACTGTCAAAATGAATCTAAAAGTGTGGCTCAAGTGGTAGAGATCCAGCCAAAGAAGCAAGCTGAACAAGCATGAGGCCTTGAGTTCCAACTTCATTTTGAACTCTCCAACCACCAAAAAAGAGAAAAGTAACATCAAATGATGTGTAGCAAGAGTTACCATTAATCATCTGAGGAAGTATATAGTCTTAATAGTAATATTTCCGTGGTGCAAACATCATGTATTCTAACATGTAATTAGATGACATTAGCTTTAGCTATGAACCAGAAGTTTAAAGAAGTAAAACATAACAGTAAAAATACTTGAAATTGAAAAAGGCTGAAGCCAGGCACTGGAGGCTCACACCTGTAATCCTAGTTACTCAGGAGGCTGAGATTTGACTGTTGATGTTCAAAGTCAGCTTGGACAGGAAAGTCTGTGAGACTTTTAAAAAAATTATTGTGAAAATACTGTACAGAGGGGTTACAGTTACATGAGGAAGGTAATGAGTACATTTCCTCTTGAGCATTGCTGCCTCCTCCTTTGTTTTCCCCTACCATCCCCTCCCTCCTGCCTCCTCAGCTACACCCTCCGTGCCTCGCCCCCACCTCACCCCTGCCTAAATTGTAAAGTTAGTTTTTCAACAAAGTGTCTTGTACATCTCTTTGTTGCAATGGGTCAACCTGTATCCCTATTTAAACATTTGTTTTTCCACTTCCCCTCCCCAAATCATACCAACATCAAATACAGTGAAAACGGGTTTTTCCGTGGGAGAGGGACATACAAAGCAACACAAAAATCACATGGTACCTCATAAATATGTTAGAAACAATAGCAAGGTAGAAAAAAACCACTGTGTCCCTATCTTGGAGTTCATTTCGCTTAACATCATCTTATCTGACCTTTTCTGCTTGTCCCAGACATATACTAGTTATGGCAAATAAGGGAAATCATGGGACCTATATTTCTTTGGGCCTGGCTTACTTCACTTAATATAATTTTTTTCAAAATATTTCCATTTCCTAACAAATGGAGCAATTTCATTATTTCTGATGGAGGCATAGAATTCTAATGTGTGTGTGTATATATATATATATATATATATATATATATATATATATATATATATATATATGTATATATATATACATATATATATATATATACATATATATACATATATATATATATATATATATATACATATATATATATATATATATATATATATATATATATATATATACCACTTTTCTTGATCCATTCATCTACTGCGGCCAGCTGGGTTGGTTTCATATCTTAGCTATGGTAAATAATGCTGCAATAAATATAGTTGTTCTGGTAGCTTTAGTATGGTCTTGTTTGTGATCATTTGGCTAAATGCCCAAGAGTGGTATTGAGTAAATGGTGCTGGTAAAATGGTAATCACCTGTAGAAAACTAAAGCTAGATCCTTATATATCACCCTTCACCAAAATCAACTACAAATGTATCAAAGACCTTGGAGTCAAAGCAGACACCCTGAAAACTTTACAGGAAGGAATAGGAGAAACCCTACGTCTCCTTGGCACAGGCTAAATTTTTTTAATAGAGACCCAGAAACACAACAAATCAAAGAAAGGTTGGACAAATGAGAATTGCATGAAGCTGAAGAGCTTCGGCATGGCAAAGGACATAGCTTGCAAGATCAATAGAAAGCCCACAGATTGGCAGAAGATCTTCACTAGCCATACAACGGACAAGGGTCTCATATCTAAAATATACTTGGAACTCAAAAAATTAAATTCCCCAACAACAAATCCTCAAAGAAACAACTGCCCAATAAATAAGTGGGCTAAAGAATTAAAGAGAAACTTCTCAGAAGAGGAAATAAGAATGGCCAATAGATACATGAAGAAATGCTCGACTTCTGTAGCCATGAAAGAAAGGCAAATCAAAACAACTATGAGATTCCACCTCACCCCAGTTAGAATGGCTATAATCAAGAATTCTAATAACAACAGATGCTGGAGGGGATGTGGACAGAAGGAAATCCTTGTGCATTGTTGTTGGGAGTGTAAACTTGTTCATCCACTTTGGAAAGTAGTATGGAGGTTCCTCAAAAGACTCCACATAGAGCTCCTTTATGACCCAGCAATCCCACTTATGGGCATTTACCCAAATGATCACAAACAAGACCATACTAAAGCTACCAGCACAACTATGTTTATTGCAGCATTATTTACCATAGCTAATATATGGAACCAACCCAGATGCCCTTCTGTAGATGAATAGATCAAGAAAAAGTGGCACGTATACACAATGGAATTCTATCCCTCCATCAGAAAGAATGTGAGACTTTTATCTCTACATAACCACCAGAAAACTGGAAGTGGTACTCTGAAATAGTGCCAGCCTTGAGCAAAAATGTTCAGAGAGAGCATCCCTGCCCTGAATTCAAACCCTACAACCTAAAAAATAAAAATTATACCTGTAACATAGGCTATTCCATCTAGAAAAACATATTAATATTGGGACCTTAACCATAAACAACTAGGGTGACTCAGCTTTGAGCCTTTTTTCTGTGTGAATTTAGGCCTCTGAACATTATTTCCTAATACTTGGCTTGAAAAGGATTAGCAATCTCATACAAACCCTATTAGGGAATAATTTTGTTTTAGAGGTTAAGCCCACCTATGCTTTCAAGAAAATAAAGTATCTAAGGGCCTTAATGATGAAGAATAAAAAATTTTATTTTTAGCATGATCACATTTGATGTACAAGTCGTTATGTCAAAAACGAACTTTACAACTTTGGTGGGGGGGAGGGGAGGATTGGATGGGGGGACGGGGGGAGGGAGGATGGGAAGGGGAAACAAAGGACGAGACTACAATGCTTGAGAAGAAATGTACTCATTATCTTGTCCATGTAATTGTAACCTCTCTGTACAGTATTTTCACAATAAAAAATATAAGAAATCAGAAAAAAAATAAGTAAAGATAGGTTTCAAGTTTCCTTGATCATAGTAAAGATGTTAACTTCTGACTCAAAGATATTTAATGAATCAATGTATGTAATGAAAATATATTTGTGCCAGGCTCATGAGGCTGAGACCTAAGGATCATGTTTCAAAGCCAGCCTGGGCAGGAAAGTCTCTGAGACTCTCATCTCCAACTGCCTACCAGAAAACCAGAAGTGGCACTGTGGCCTAAAGTGGTAGAGCACTAGCCTTGAGCAAAAGATCTAGGGACAGCATCTAGGCTGAGTTCAAGACCCACAGGTGACAATAATAAATATATATATATATATATATATATATATATATATATATATATATATATTAGCTTGTATAAGGATGGAAAGCTAATATGTCTTCCAAGGTACATCGGTCTCACCTGCAAGTATGTAACTTAAAGACACACTTGCATACTTGAGATTATGTGTATGTGTATATATTGCCAGGGTCTCAGATATTTAGCTGTATACCCCATTAACTCTATGAGGTAGCATTCATGTATGGCTATGTGAATGATTCATCTTGGAGTTAGTCTCTTATCACCTTACTTATTGCAGCCTTTTTTTAAAATAATTCATATCATGTATGTATCATAGTCACAGTAGTATATCTTTCCGAAAGAATGAGCTTCCTACATATACACAGACATAAATAAATTGAGATAAGGGCATTTCATTAAGATGGATGTACCAGGGGCTGGGAAGGTGGCTCTGTGGTAAAGTGCTTGCCTTGCATGCATGAGACCCACATAAGCAGAAAAAGCTGGAAGTGGTACTGGCTCATGTGGTAGAGCACTAGCTCTGAGCTGAAGAGCTGAGGGACAGCATCCACACACACAAAAAAGATAAATGTACTGTAATATCTATTTATATAAATGAAAAAAAAGAATAAGTTTTGTGAATGCATGTATACATATATATCTATTTTGGGATCGATTTTAATCCATACTTTTGTCAGAGATTTTTCTTTCCAGGGACAAAATTTATTCTGACATAAGGATAAAAGGAAATCATTTCTAGGTAATTGTATAGCTAAAAAATTGCTAAGGAAGCTAGAGCATTCAATTTGAATAGCAAGCAGCAGATATCAAAGGAAGACAAGCAGTAGGAAACAGCCAAGGTCATGTTACAAGAAAGCACTGGAAACAATGAAACCACTGACACAGCTGACACTTAGCACTTTATCAGTGCCAAAATTTCTTAAATGGCCCTGACATTTGAGTCACTCCTCAAATTTCATAATCCTGAGCAGAAACAGCTTATTGGTGAAGTCATCTGCAAAATTCTGTACTCTGAGCACCCTGGTTGATAGAGCAGAATACTTCCCATCCTTGCACTAAGACTTGAAATAGGAATGATTTCATAATTAACAAATGTGCTCAGACATTGATCAAGATATATTATATTACTGTTCAAAAGAAAAAGTATTTTCTCTGACTTATGTAACTGTAACCCCTTTGTATATCACCTTTACAATAACATTAATTTTATTACTTTTAAAATAATAATAATTATTATGGTTGGTCCTGGTGATTAAACTCAGGGATGCTGTCCCTGAGCTTCTTTTGCTCAAGGCTAGCAATCTACCTTTTTAGACACAGCTCCACTCATGGTTTTGGGGTAGCTTAAGTCTCACAGACTTTCCTGCCTCTAATGGCTTTGAAATGTGATCCTCAAATCTCAGCCTTCTGAGTAGATAGCATTTACAGATGTGAGCCACACATGCCTGGCTTCATTGTTCCATTTTCACACATGTGCATAAAATATTTTGACCCAATTCACCCTACTTCTACCTCGCAGTTCACCATTCTCTATCCTCCAACCCTTGACAGGACTTGTTTCAATTTATATTCAAGTCTACATAATCATACTACTAAGTCCAGAGGATTAACTTGTTTTGTTTTGTAAAGTTAGCTGTCCATAGACATAGACCTTTTTAGTGTTAAAATTTTCAATGAACTGTATTTTTTTTGGTCATTGAATTATAATAGGGTAACTGAATCAGGAGAAAAAGATTCCTTCTTTTGCTTCTAGAGCTGTTGTTAATTTCTAACTCAAAATCACCCTCTGCTGGACAAATTGGATATTAAACTATAAACTAGTTGCTTGCAAAGTGCATGCTCAAATTTCTAAAATGAATCATCTAAAGATTTTGCTGCTTTGTAATATACTAATCATTTCATATTATTAGATTTTACAAATTAGAAATATATCACACAAATAAATATACATGTATGTATACATAAATATACCTACAAAAGAAGTTTTTTAATTATGCCTTACACCAATCTATTTTCCAATGTGTACCCAAATATCTCTGCCTCCTCACTTTGAACAGATGGCTTCATTAACATGATTAATGTGAGCTCCATAAACTACTAATTTTTCTTCACACCAGTTTCTACCTCATTTTCCTCCTCCTCCTCCTCCTCCTCCTCCTCCTCCTCCTCCTCCTCCTCCTCCTCCTCCTCCTCCTCCTCCTCCTCCTCCTCCTCCTCCTCCTCCTCCTCCTCCTCCTCCTCCTCCTCCTCCTCCTCCTCCTCCTCCTCTTCTTGTAGTACTAGATTTGAACTCAGGGCTCATACTTGGTAGTCAAGAACCCTACTAATAACTTTATACACTGCATTTATTTTTCAGGTAATTCTAAACTAGTCAAACTTTTGCCTGAGACCAGCCTACCAACAGTTTATTTGTTGAGGTGGAGGTTTTGCTAACTTTTTCCTGAGCTAGTCTGGAACCATGTTCTTCCTGATCCCTGTCTCCTGAATAGCTAGGATTAAAATATGTGAGCTACAACTTCTAGATTTTTGTTTGTTTCCATCTTTACCTTTCTAATTTCCATTCCTATACAATTCATTTCAAAGTTATTTACATTTATTGAAATTTATTTTCATCTCATTATTCAATATTGTTGCTTCTCTTCCATCAGTTTTTAGTGTGATAATATATATATATACCAGAGAGTTTAATGGTTTTAGAATGTTTAAGTGTGTGCTTAAGTGGAATTAAGAATATTCATTTTGTTATGAAACTCCCTATCATCACTATTAATCTCCAAGCTTTCGATTCTCCTATACAATGCATGAATTTGACTCCTCTAGGTATTCAATGTAAGTGAAATGATGAATCTGTCCTTATGTGTCTGGATTATTTCCCTTAGGATAAAACTTTTTATATTTATCTATATTGTATCCAAATTTTAAGACTGAAGAATATTTCATTACACACATATGTCACATATCAATTATACATGAGACATTTGCATCATTTCAACTTTTTAGTGTATATTTTACTGTAAAGATACTGTGCAGAGGAGTTACATTTGTTACCTCTTCCTTTGTTTTTCCTCTACCATTGGTTCCCTCCCCACTTCCCCAACTCCTCCCCCACCCCCAAATTTGTAAAATTCGATTTCAACATAGTGTCTTGTACATCTCATTGTTACAATGGGTCAACCTATATCCTTGTTTCAGCATTTTGCTATTTTGGTTCCCCTCCCCAAATCAGAAAAAATGTATATACAAGATGCAGGGCACTGACATCAAATACAGTGAAAACATGGGATATATCATGTGGGAAGAACATACAAAAGAAACAAAAAAAGTCACATAGTACATTATAAATACATTGAAAACAATGGCGACAAAGTAAAAGACTTGTTTCACTATCTTGGTGTTCATTTCGCTTAGCATCATCTTACATAGTCATATGTACATAGTTTTTGAACTTTTCTGCTTGTCCTAGACATATACTAGTTGTAAATAAGGGAAACCATGGGACCTATGTTTCTTTGGGTCTGGCTTACGTCATGTAATATAATTTTTTCCAAGTCTTTCTATTTCCTAACAAATGGGGCAATGTCATTCTTTCTGATGGAGGCATAGAATTCCATTGTATGTATGTATATATATATATATATATATATATATATATATGTTTATATATATATAGAGAGAGATATAGATATAGATATAGATATATATACACCATATTTCCTTGATCCATTCATCTCTACTGAGGGACATCTGGGTTGGTTCCATATCTTAGCTATGGTAAATAAGACTATGATAAACATAGTTGTGCTAGTAGCTTTAGTATGGCCCTTTTTTTTTTTTAACCTCATTTATATACCATCTTTTTTATTGTGAAAATAGTGTACAGAGGGGTTACAATGACATGGGCAAGATAATGAATACATTTCTTATCAAGCATTGTAGCCTCCTCTTCCGTTTCACCTTCCCATTCCTTCCCATCCTCCCCCCGTCCCCCCACTGAATCCTCCCCCCCAACAAAGTTGTAAAGTTCATTTTTCCACATAACGACTTGTACATCTCATTGTTGCAAAAAATTAAATCCCCCAAAAACAAATCTTCAAAGAAACAACTGCCCAATAAATAACTGGGCTAAAGACTTAAAGAGAAATTTCTCTGAAGAGGAAAGAAGGATGGCCAACAGACACATGAAGAAATGCTCAACCTCCCTAGCCATAAAAGAAATGCAAATCAAAACAACATTGAGATACCACCTCAACCGAGTTAAATTGGCTATAATCAAGAACTCTAATAACAACAGATGCTGGAGGAGATGTGGACAGAAGGGAACCTTACTGCATTGTTGGTGGGAGTGTAAACTTGTTCAACCACTTTGGAAAGCAGTATGGAGGTTCCTCAAAAGACTCCACATAGAGTTCCCCTATTACCCAGCAATCCCACTTATGGGCATTTACCCAAATGCTCACAAACAAGACCACACGAAAGCTACCAGCACCACTATGTTTATTGCAGCATTATTTACCATAGCCAAGATATGGAACCAACCCAGATGCCCCTCAGTAGATGAATGGATCAAGAAAATGTGGTATATTGGGGCTGGGAAGGTGGCTCAGTGGTAGAGTGCTTGCCTTGCATGCCTGAGGCCCTAGGTTCGATTCCTCAGCACCACATATGCAAAAAGAAAAAAGCTGGAAGTGGCGCTGTGGTTCAAGTGGTAGAGCGCTAGCCTTGAGCTGAAGAGCTGAGGGACAGTTCCCAGGCCCAGAGTTCAGGCCCCATGACCGGACCCCCCCCCCCAAAAAAGAGAAAATGTGGTATATATACACAATGGAATTCTATGCCTCCATCAGAAAGAATGACATTGCCCCATTTATTAGGAAATGGAAAGACTTGGAAAAAATTATAATAAGTGAAGTAAGCCAGGCCCAAAGAAACTTAGGTTCCATGGTTTCCCTTATTTGCAATAACTAGTATGGTCTTTCAATTTTGATTCCCAAAAATAATAAAATCACGCATGAATATACAAATATCTGTCCAAGTCCTTGCTTTCAAATAATTTGCTTACATAGCTAGACATGCAATTTCTGAATTATACATTAAGTCTATGTTGAATTAAAAAAATAATTTCTCTAAGTTCTTCCACATGTGTTTAATAACTGAGAATGCTGAGAATCTTATTATGTGTGTATTGAGCACATTATTTATTTAGATAATCATTTCTTTAAGTCCTTTGCAAATTTTCAATTGGCTTTTTTCTTTTTTGGCTGTTTAGTTGTAAGAAATCTTTATATATTCTGGAAAGTAATTGCTTATCAGACAGATTTTTTTTCTTTTTTAAATTGTTTTGTAAAGGTGATGTACAGAAAGTCATAGTTACAAGTTTGAACAGTGTGACCTCTTCCTTCATTTTTCTCCCAGCTTTTTTTCCCCTCCCAACCTTCCCTTACAAGTTGTATAGTTCATTTTCTGCATAGTGTCTAGTGAGTATTATGGCTGCATTTGTTCCCCCTTTGTCTCACCATTTCTGTGCTCCTCAAAACATAAACTTACATATAAGACAAAAGGTATGGAAAACAGAAAACAAAAACAATAACAAATGAGAAAACAAAAAACAAACAAAATAACAAAGAAAACCTTCTTGTTTCCATTTCTTGGAGTTCATTTCAATAAACATCCACCCCCCACCCCCCAGTGTGGGGCTTGAACTCTGGGTCTGGGTACTGTTGTCCCTCAGCTATTCAGCTCGTTCAGTGCTCTACCACTTGAGCCTCAGCGTCACTTCGGGGTTTCTGGTGGTTTATTGGAGATAAGAGTCTCACGGACTTTCTTGCCCAGGCTGGCTTTGAACTGTGATCCTCAGAATCTTAGCTTCCTGAGTAGTTAGGATTACAGGCATGAGTCACCAGCACTTCACAATAAACATCATTTTTTTAAATGTTTTTTTTTATTGTGAAAATACTGTACCGAGGGGTTACAGTTACATGAGCAAGGGAATGAGTACATTTCTTATCAAGCATTGTTGTCTCCTCTTTTGTTTTTCCCCTACTGTCCCTTCCCTCCCACATCCACAGCTACACTTCCCCTCTCACCCCTCTTTTCCCAGACTCCACCCTGCCTAAATTGTAAAGTTAGTTTTTCAACATAGTGTCTTGTACATCTCTTTGTTGCAATGGGCCAACCTGTATCCCTATTTAAACATTTTGTTTTTCCCCTTCCCTTCCCCAAATTATACCAACATCAAATACAGTGAAAACAGGGTTTTTTCTGTGGGGGAGGGACACACAAAGCAACACAAAAATCACATGGTACCTTATAAATACCTTAAAAACAATAGTAAGAAAGAAAAAACCACTTGTGTTTCTATCTTTGGGTTCATTTCGCTTAACTTCATCTTATCTGGTCATATGTAGTGGGGAGGTGCAGGGAGACCACTCAGTCTGCTTTGAAAATGTAAAAGATTTTATTGAGCAAAAAGTGCTGATGCGCCAGGACCACACCTGGAGTTGAGATCCCAGGAAACAACCCCGAGTGTCAGCCCACATTGTCTTTTAAGCATTTTGGGCTAGGATGGGGTAAGTGGGAGGCTGGGTGTTGGTTTTATCCAATGATTGTTACAAGAAATTTGAACCTTAAGTTTAAATTTCCAGCCAAAGTTTTGCTAGCAGGAAGAGGGGAATAGAACAAAGGGTGGTGATGGTTCATCTGGGTTAGGGCTGGCATTGCTCAGAAAATAGCAGAAGCAGACATTAGAGTTACAGAGTTACAGGGTTACAGGGTTACAGGGTTACAATTGCAATTACTAACACAGCTAGTTACCAGGGAAGTCTTATCCACAGCACACTTACATTTATATCTTAAAATCATTCATTATCCATTTTACACAATCCAAGTCAGATATTATTTTCCATTTTTACTTCCTCCACCATAGCTTTTGACCTTTTCTACTTGTCCCAGACATATAGTAATTATTGCAAATAAGGGAAACCATGGGACCTATGTTTCTTTGGGCCTGGCTTACTTCACTTAATATAATTTTTTCCAAGTCTTTCCATTTCCTAACAAATGGGGCAATGTCATTCTTTCTGATGGAGGCATAAAATTCCATTGTATAACAAACAACATTTTTATATGAGCATATGTAAATAGTTGTTGAGTCTTTGTTTGTGATCCTCCCTTGAAAATATCCTCCTTTGGTCTCATTTTGTGAATGTCAGACAGGAAATTTTGCTGATGTTTTCTCTTATTTTATGAGTTGATTGTCACTCAAACTTTGTGCTCCTTTGTAACTGGCTTCTTTAGTAATCTTACCCAGTATCAAGCTTATTTTTTTGTTTTTGTTTTTGTTTTTGTTTTGCAGTTAACTCTGTGGAACTTATTATCTGATACCCAGTCTTTTCATGTGCTAAAGTAAGTATTTGTTGTGGTATTTCATGAAAAAAAAAAAACAAACCTTTTTAACTTGATCCAGTCTAATAGATTTATCTATCTTTCTTTGATGTTTTATTTTTGTGTCATACCTAATAACTCTTAAAATTTAATGTCAAGAATATTTTCTTCTTTTTTAAATATTTTATTAGTACATGTTAATTAAAATGATTCTATGTAGCTCTTTTAGTAGTTTAAAATTTTGTGTTTTATAGTTTTACCTCTTATTTTTTAACTGATAAAATAGTATAGATTTATGACAAAATATATTTTGAAATATGTACCCATTGTAGATGACTCACCTCACATAGCTAACTTCTTTTTAATAAAAGTTCAATGACTTCTTCCATGCTTTATAAAACAACAGTGGCATAAACAAACAATAATACCAATAACAATATCCTCATCAACATTGTACAAAAAGGCTCGTTTTTTTGTTTGCATTTTTTCACATGTGAAAACACACTTTCTTATTTCTGTGCAACCTTATAGTTTGTAACATTAGAACAACATAGACTCTGTACCTGAAAAAAAAAATTGGTGGGTTACCTTGGATAAAATACTGCATCTTTGGTTAGTACTTTTTGTTATAAAAAATTCAAGATGTAATCTCTTAGTGATTTCCAAATAACAATACAAAATTATCACTTCTAATCATCACGCTCTACAATATTATCTCTTGAAAAATTTTCTCTTTTCTGAGATTTTCTATTCTGTGTTCAACATCTTCCTGAATAATGAATTCCACTGTAGAAAATAAGTTTTACTCTGTCCTTTGACATGTCTGTATGCACTTGTCTCAGTATTTTCTTGATGAAATGCCAGAAAGTAGAATTACTCAATCAATAAATATATCTAGTTTTGATTTTGATATAATTATCAGCTGTACATTAGAAAGAGTGTAATATTTGCACCTACCATATAAGTTTTTTGGAATTATTGATTTTTCTTGTTGCTTTTGTTTAATTGTTTTGCTCATCATAATACTGCCATTTTCATCCTTTCATTGATTTTTAAGCTTATTTTTGTTTTACTGTTTTGCTTTGAGTTAATCTTATTTGAAGTCTAGCTTGACCTTTGGCTGAAGATCTTCCTGCCTCAGTTTCTTTAATGCTGGGATTATAGGTGGGAACCACTACACCTAGCTACAAAGTTATTTTTTATACTTCTATCTTTACAATTTTAGTGATCAATTTTTGTGTGATTTTGTAATTGCTATTATCTTTGCCTTGGCAAAAATACAGGTAAAAGTAATGATCAAACTTTTTAAAAATTTTTGAAGAATTTTCTTGCTTGGAGATTATATTTGATAAAATAGCCACATCACATGACTATTGAAGCTGACTTTATAGACAGGATTAGGACTGGAATAGATATCATGTATAAAGGTGCTATCATCTAAGAAGGTCTTCAAAGTTGCCTTTCTTCCTTTCTTTCTTCCTTTCTTTCTTCCTTTCTTTCTTTCTTCCTTCCTTTCTTTCTTTCTTTCTTTCTTTCTTTCTTTCTTTCTTTCTTTCTTTCTTTCTTTCTTTCTTTCTTTCTTTCTTTCTTTCTTTCTTGCCTTTCTTCCTTCTTTCTCTCAAGGCTGCTGCTCTACCACTTGAGTCACAGGCCCACTTCCAGATTTTTGGTGGTTTACTGGAGATAAAAAAACAAGATAAGAATCTCATAGACATTCTTTTCAGGGCTACTTTCATATCTCAAATCTTAGTTTCCTGATTAGCTAGAATTGCAGGTGTGAGTCATTAGCTCTCAGAAAGGTTACCTTTCATTTAAAATATGGATGTAACAGAAGCAAGCCTATCAGCAAGTAAGAAAAGTCCTAATAAGTAATTTATGATAATGTGAACTAAAAAGAGAGCAGGTGTAAACATATGGACAAATCACTCATGTGTGTAAAGGACACCCAAAGCAAGTTCCAGGCATGTTGAATTGAAGTAACAAAAAATGTCTGCAGAGATATGTTTTAGATGAGTGGAATAAATTGGATGGTAAAGGGAAGGTTAAGAATCATGTATGTACATTGTGAAAATGAAGCTGGGCATGATCAGACACAGGCTGAGATGAGAAGCATCACAGTTGAAGATAAGCCTAGGCAAAAGTTCCAAAATCCCCTCGTGACCGATAGCAGGGCATGGAGGTATACAACTATCATACCACTTGACTGACAAGGAATCTCTAGGACAGTCTGGACAAAAAAGTTCATGAAATTCAATCTCAATGAAGAAATGGGTGTGGTAGCGTATTTTGGTCACCTCAACTATGATCCAGATGCTGGCTCAGCCAAAAATCAAGAGCTTATCTCAAAATAACCAGTGTAAAATAATGGCAAGATTTGCCACATGCAAGTGATTCACTTCTGTAATACTAGCAACTCAGAAGGCTGAGATCTGAGGATCCTGGTTCAAAGGCAGGAAAGACTGAGACTTTTATCTCCAGTTAACCACCAAAAGGCTGGAAGTTTATGCCCAAATAACCCCCCCCCCACACACACACATACACAAGGCAGGAGCATGGCCCAGCAACCCAAAACCTGCCAATCAGGTAGATCTCAAGTTCAATAGCTAGTACCTTCAAAATAAAGATGAAAATTGATAGTTAAGAGAGGAAAAGGAACAAGTGAGTTTGATAATGATAAAAATGATTAAAACACAACTTTTAAGTTCATTGATTATTTTACTTTTCTACCACATCTGTACATTCAAACATTACAAATTACCTTTGATTTCCCATGCCATGATAGTAGTTGGAAATTTTGTATGGATGTGGAGTATTTTATTTTTTTCTTCAATGTTGAACTTAATATCAGTTTTGGAAAGCTAAAATAAAGGGGGAAAGTAAATGAATATAAAAAAATTGAATATAGGCCTACTTAATACTGTAATATCACTTCATACTTTCTTTAGGTTAGTTAGTTAAAACTCCTCATTTTTTTGCCACTCCTGGGGCTTGAACTCAGGATTTGGGCACTGTCACTGAGTTTTTGCTCAAGGCTAGCACTGTAGCTCTTGAACCACAGCATCTCTTCCAGCTTTTTTATTTATGTGGTATTGAAGAATCAAACCCAAGGATTCATGAATGCTAGGCTGGCACTCTGCCACTAAGTCACATCCTGAGCTCAAAACACCTTATCGTTGCCACTAGGTTAACAAAAAGAATTTTTGATATGGGCATTTGTGGCTCACACTTGCTGAGATCTGAGGATTGAGATTCAAAGCTAGTGTAGGCAGAAAAAGTTCTTGAGGCTCTTATACCAAAAGGCCATACATGAAGCTATAGCTCAAGTGGTAGAGCACTACCCTTGACCATAAAAAGAAACTCAGGGACAGTACTATTAAGTTCCCCCCCCAAAAATGGCCCCTTTCATTTTGTTTTCTCTCCTTGGTCAACTGTAGAACCCTTTGCCACTCTTTTTTGCACATGGCCTTCCCTAGAACTTACCATCCAACACTGTAACCCAGGTAACTAGCACATCTGGGGGCAGTGGGAGGGAAGTCCCTCAGGCTGGGTGGTCACTCCCTCATCTGCTTCAGTTACACCTCCTTCTGACCCTCCCCTTTATCATCTCTGTTCACCTTGAGTTCTGTCTCTGTACATGTCTATCTAGTGCAGCCAGTCAGTGGTTCAGATGTCCTGATAAACTCTCTTCTGCCTGAAACACATGCGATCTCTCTTTTGGCAACCTATACAAATGCTTAGGCCCTGATTTCAATCCCCAGGACAGGTAGCTCCCCCCCCCCAAAAAAAAAAGAAGAAAAGAAAAAGGAATTTTTAAATATTTCACCATAGTTGGCTGGAAACTTTCAAATGTTACTGAATCAGCATTCATTTCAGATTGTTTTTAATCTTATATAGCCACTAAAGTTTATCTGAATAAGAAGTACCTTAAGGCATAAATTCTTGTTCAAAAATCGGTAGGAAACTCAATAGACCAAAAGGTTTACTTTGTACTTGATAATAGTGCTTAAGAAGTTACTCCTGCTAGTAACTTCAGTATAGTTTTTTTTTCTTTCACTTTTCAGCATATGAGTAAGATCTAAGACTATCTCTGCAGTTTTCTAAATGATATTCCTTTTTTTCATTATAGGATGCTGTTAGGTTTTTCTGTGTTCAAAGGCTGCCCCCTAATCACCATAGATTATTATCTTGCCCTCCATTCAACGGACCCTCTGAACACTGCTGCAGGAAATAAAGTAATGAGATTATAATTCTAAATCATAGTAGTTCACTATTGACATTTAGATTTAGCAAGTAATTTATTGTAAACAAAGACTTGAATTTGAAAATAAGCTATGAGCAGCGAAAAGTTTCTGTGGCAAAGAAGCATTTTCAACTTCTGAAGGCATTTTTGTCTTTTGCTGAAGGAAACCAAAAGTAGGTATCATTTTTACTAGGACAAATGGATTATGTAGAGAAATCATAGTGGAAAGATTATTGCCATAATAGAAAACTCTAGGCATCTCAAATCTGCAAAGATTAACATCATATGTCTTGTTATAGATCACATAACCTTCCACTATGAAGCTACATAATTATGTTGTGAAAGGAGCTGTAAGAATGCTAACACTCTGATTTCAGCAGGCAGTAAAAGAATGACAATATGCCCACTTTAAAAGAAATTTGGTAAAGCTATCTAGTGAAAATAAAGCTACTTTCTTCAAATCACGGTTATTATCCAGGTTCAATTCTAATGTCACATGAAAAGAAACATCTGTGTGCTCCTATTCTCTTCCAAGAAGTACCTGCCTCATGCCCTAAATTATGATCTATTTAAGTGTTCACCTTTGTCATGAACTGTGAGTAGGGTGCAAGAGGTTGATCAGAGATGAACACAGGGTCAGAGATGGCCACTTCAAGAGCAAACGAGAGGGTTCATGAAATTAGTTTTGAACAATAATTAGGATTTGGTGAGAGAAAGTGAAGTAGGTAATTGTTCATAGGTGAAATGACAGCTCATTCAGGATCTAATTCAGGAATGAGCTGGCACATTCAGACACATGTAAATAGTTACTACCACCAACAGTGAATTGGAAAGGGAAGGCTGGTAAAGATGAAAGGAAAAGATGTATAATGTTAACTCATAAATAGTCCTGTTTTATGTATTAAGATATTAGGAAATTACCCTTATATTCTTTCCATCTAATCATTTTCAGCTAAGAAAAGAGTATTAAGAAAGTGAAGACTTTTACAGAAAGGAGGTCAGCACATTTATGGAACACCTCTGTGTAATTGTATAGTTTCTGACTTGATATTTCATATTTGTCTATGCAGTTTTAGTTTCCTATCATTTTCTTTCCTGTCACCATATATGTGGTACTATACATAGAGAAATCTCCTTGAGCTACATCCTTGAGAAATATCCTTGAGATATTGGTCCTTACAGGAATTTGAACCCCACAATCCTATGAATGCCTCTATCATCATTCTATTGGTATTATAGTAGCCACATCAACTCAATGTTGGTTACTCTTGCCCTCTCAGCAAGGCCACCTTGCTTCACTCATGAACAGTAAAATTTTTTGCAAAACCCCAGCATGTATGAAGCATCATCAGTATTCATAATTGGCATATCAATTGGGCATAATCTGTCTCACCTTCGCACAGGTGATCATAAAACCATGAGATTGATTGAAAATTTATCACATAGTAATGTTTAATCACCATAAGAGCCATCTGAGGTTGTCCTCATTATTTTGTTTTACAGAGGATCAAACTAATCTTGACAGAAATTCCTTACTTTGTCCAAAGCTACGCAACTAGTAAATGACAGTATCAGGACATGAGTCCAATTCTGCCAACATCTAAAATCCTTATAGAAAAAAGAAAGCTTGGGTTCAAGGCCTCATACTAATCATGATTTTGCCTTACTTGAGGAAATATTTTCATATTTGTACCTTAATGAAGTCTGGAAATGAAATGAGTCATTATTAAAACTACACAGCCCATATGAGTCTAATGAGTAGGTGAACTTCGGCAGCATGGAGTTCTTCTAAACCAAATATTTTTATAAAACTGGTGCCCACAATGAACAGAAAGTGTCAGCAGCTAAATCATCCTTGGGAGCTTCTTCTATAGAAGTAGTAAGTTGCCCTTTCACTTTGTCATTTTTACTTTGTCCAGTATTTCTTGGCTTTTCCAAATTGCAGTTATTGCCTTCAACCTTGCATCTAGGCATGGAATCCCTAAACATTTAGGATAGGCCAAGAAACAGCACTGTCTTGTTATTTAGTGTGAGGCTCTTGAACCACACCTAACAGTATATGCTAAAAAGGTGACATCCTCAAGCCAAGGCCTATCAGGCAGCTCTGTCTAGGGAATCAGGAGTCTTAAGTTTAAATTCAATTAGGATTAATGAATCAAACAATCCATGACTGTGGCATGGAGTTCAAATAAATATCTGGACACTAAAATTCAGGTGTGTATTCCAGCTTGGCAGATTCTGTTTGCATTACTACACATAGGTTACAGGAGGATAATACACCCTGAGAAAAATCACCTCACAAATATTAACATTCTTTATTGACTTCCATATCATAAATACAGAAACAGACAATTCAATCTGAGATATTTATTATTATTATTATTATTATTATTATTATTATTATTATTATTGTCAGTTATGGGGTTTAAACTCTGGGCCTGGGCACTATTTTTAAATATTTTAAATATTTAAATATTTAAAATATTTTAAAACAAACATATAGTTCAGCAAGTGATGAAAAGCCACAGAAATAAAATATAATGGCAGGTTAAGAGGTATAAATAAACATCTTCAAGGATTGGACAAAATTGCTAACTCATAATTGCAAGATAAATCCTATGAATAACATGTAACCTTTGTTGTACATAAGTTTTATTTTATGACAACTTTACACAATATGCCACTAGAGTGTGCTATAACATTTTCTTAGAATAGAAAATTATTTCTGATATTCATAGTGTTATAAAGAACTCTGAGGACGTACCAAGTGTGCCATTAGAGTATAGAGAGTTTAAGCAGAGAGGAAAATTCAGTCAGCTTGTTTAATGAGACAGATTTGAGCACTCCCCCATGTCCATAGCAGTGATGGCAGCTGCTGTGGCGGCTGCCATTTTAACAGACAGAGCCTGGGACAAAGGAGACAGAGATAGTGTGCCAGCAGATTCTACTCATTGACAGAAGAACTGACAAGGAACGGATATCTTCATCCTGCTGACCACAGACAGTTGCAGAGCATGAATTTCTAGCCAATATTGGCTAGAAGTTGATTTAAACCAACTTAACAGACCAATATCAAGCAACAACATAGAAACAGCAATAAGAGACTTCTCACCCAAGAAAAGGCCAGGACAAGATGGATTTACACATGAATTCTACAAGGCCTTCAAAGCAGAATTCACACTAATACCCTTCTAACTCTTCAATGAAATTGAAAGTGAAAGTTCACTACCAAACTCTTTCTATGAAGCCATCTTAACTCTCATAACAAAACCAGACAGAGACTCATCAAAGAAAGAGAACTATAAACCCATTTCTTTGATGAACATTGAGGAAAAACTTCTCAACAAAATTCTGGCCAATTGACTTCAACAATTCATTAAAAAAAACATACAATATGATCAAACGGAATTCATTTCAGGGATGCGAAGTTGGTTCAATATATGCAAATCGATGAATGTAATACATATCAACACGAGCAAAGGTAAGAACCACATGATTATCTCATTAGATGCAAAAAAAGCATTTGACAAGATCCAAGACCCTTTTATGATGAAAACTCTGGAGAAACTAGGAATCAATGGAACATTCTGCAATATAATAAGGGCTATGTATGACAAACCAACAGCCAGCATTATACTTAATGGCAAAAAGATATAGCCATTACCTTTAAATTCAGGAATGAGACAAGGATGTCCGCTCTCTCCACTCCTGTTCAATTTAGTATTAGAATGCCTAGCTAGAGCAATAAGACAAGATGCAAACATAATGGGAATCCAAATGGGGAAAGATGGAGTAAAACTCCTTTGCAGATGACATGATCTTGTATTTAAAGAACCTCAGGGACTCCACTCCCAAGTTACTTGAGGTAATATGAAATTTTGGCAAAGTAGCAGGGTATAAAATTAACTCTCAAAATGCAATGGCTTTTTGTATGCCAGTAACAAGAAGAGCATAGCTGAAAACAGGAAAGCAACTCCTTTTTTAATAGTCCCACAAAAATAAAATGCCTATGAGTTAACTAAAGAAGTGAAGGACCTTTATGATGAAAACTTTAAAAACCTGAAAAGGGAAATTAAAGCAAATTAAGGAACTAGAAAAACCTTTCATGCTCTTGGATTGGGAGGATTAACATCATGAAAATGGCAATACTGCCAAAGGCTATCTACAAATTCAACTCAATACCTATCAATATCCCAACCTTATTCTTCAATGAAATAGAAGAAGCAATCCAAAGATTGATATAGAACAATAAAAACCTGAATAGCAAAAACAATCCTTAGGAGAAAGAACAGTGCTGGAGGAATAGCAATATCAAATTTCAAACTCTAATGCAAAGCCATGATAATCAAAACAGCATGGTACTGGTACAAGAACAAACTGAGGACCAATGAAATAAAATTTAAGACCCAGAAATGAACTCTCAGATGCATAGCCACATAATCGTTGATAAGGGGGCTAAAAAAACAGAATGGAAGGAAGACAGACTCTACAGTAAATGGTGCTGGCAAAATTGGCTAAACACCTGTATAAAAATAAAGTTAGAACCTTATATATAACCTTGCACCAGAATCAACTCCAAATGGATCAAAGACCTCGAAGTCAAAGCAGACACCCTGAAAACATTAAAGGAAGGAATAGGAGAAACTCTAGGGCTCCTTGGCACAGGCCAAAATTTTCTTAATAAAGACCCAGAAACACAACAAATCAAAGAAAGGTTGGACAAATGGGATTGCATGAAACTGCAGAGCTTCTTCATGGCAAAGAACATAGCTAGCAAGATCAATAGAAAGCCCACAGATTGGCAGAAGATCTTCACTAGCCATACAATGGACAAAGGTCTCATATCTAAAATATACTTAGACTAAAAAAAAAATCCCCCAGGTACAAAATCCTCAAAGAAACAACCACCCCATTAACAAGTGGGCTAAAGACTGAAAGAGAGACATTTCTGAAGTGAAAACTAGAATGGCCAATAGACACATGAAGAGATGCTCAACTTCTCTAGCCATAAAAGAAATATAAATCAAAACAACATTGAGATTCACCTCACCCCAGGTAGAATGGCTACAATCAAGAAATATATTAACAACAGATGTAGCAGGGGACTACACAGAGAGCTCCCCTATGACCCAGTAATCCCACTTCTGGGCACTTACCCAAATGATCACACATGAGGCCATACTAAAGCTACCAGCATAACTATGTTTATCGCAGCATTATTCATCATAGCTAAGATATGGAACCAACCCAGATGTCCCTCAGTAGATGAAAGGATCGAGAAAATGTGGTATATATATGCAATGGAATTCTATGCTTCTATCAGAAGGAATGATACAGCTCCATCTGTTAGGAAATGGGAAGACTTGGAAAAAATTATATTAGGTGAAGTAAGCCAGACCCAAAGAAACATAGGTCCCATGGTTTTCCTTATTTACAATAAGTAGTAGTGTGTAGAATAATCTTACCAGACAAGCAGAAAAAGTCAAAAGCTATGTACATATGATCATATAAGATGATGCTAAGGAAATGAGCCCCAAGAAATGGACAAGACATTATTTCTTTGTTACTATTGTTTTTAAAGTACTGTGCTATTTTTTTGTTTCTTTTGTATGTTCTTTCCCCCATGGGATAACTCCTGTTGTCATATATTTGATTCTAGTGCCCTGCCTCTTGTAGATACATTTTTTTCTACTTTAGAGAGTGGAAGGGAAATAACACAATCTGAAACAAGGATACAGGCTGACCTATTGTAACAATGAGACATACAAGACACTAGGTTGAAAATGAACTCTACAACTTTGGGTGGAGGGAGGGAGAAGTTTGGGATGTGCGGAGGGAAGGGATAGTAGGGAAAAAACAAAGAAGGGAGTAACAATGCTCTATAGGAAATTCACTCATTATCTTACCCATGTAACTGTAAGCCCTCTGTACAGTATCTTTACAATAAAAATAAAAAGAGAACTCTGCAAAGAATATCCATTTATTACTGGAACAACTATATATCATCTTTGAGAAAGTTATTGTTACACTAAATTACAAACTATCTATTAAGTATGTTGGCTTTTTGTGTTTTATGATATCCAGGTTTTCAAATTATGAAACTATTTAAAAGTACTTCTTAGAGTAAATTAAACTCAGCCAGAAAAACAGGCAGACATCTAGATAGGAAGAACAAAGGAATGGGTTCTTGACAGTAAGGGGACCAGCAAGACCCCATCTCACCAGGTGAGAGGAAATGAGAAGAAGTGTTGGCTATTGTCTCAAGTAACCTTTTATAACCTCCGGGATTTGGAGGATCTTGTTCCCTGATATGGTCATAGTCATCCCAACAGGGAAAGGGGGATAAGGGCTGATCATTTTCTGATCATTTCTTTGCTACATGGGCCTAGTGTTGCCTAGGTAAATAGCATGTTAAGCCATGAGGGAGGAGGCTTCTGTGCTAACAGTACTAATTTTAAATATTATTCTTAAGTACAGCGAAATAAAACCGCTTTCACATTGTCTATACTAGTAATGAAAGGCAATATGAATAATTGGTAAGAGAGTCCAAACATCAATGAATAGTCAGTAGAAAATTCTAATTTAGAATCAATGTGAGGCAAAATATCACAGTGAAACCTTTCATAATCAGACAAATTTTGAATAATTCTACAACTATTTCAAACTTTGGTTATTTTGTTTTCATTTAAATTATCACAGAAACATATTTGTATTGATTAGATAAGTGCATGTAAAATTTGAAGGGCATTAAAAGGGAGGGGACAAAATAAGAAAAATATGAATTTTTGTAGACAGAGCTCATTATAAAAACATCTTTATAACAGACAAATATTGTCAGAAAGCAGTTAAATTCAAATAAAATTACAGAACATGAATGTTGGAAGCAAACATGTTTTACTTTCTCATCAATTCCCTCCCTAATTGGAATGCCTCACAAGATTCTAGAGAAAGGTAAGATTCTAATTCCTGGTTATGTATCATTCATCCAGAAATAAAATAAACACAGGGAACATGTGAACGGGTACCATTGTAGATACTGATAGAGATTTTAGCATATATTGCTAGCAGATTCTGGCACTTGATATTAGTATCTTCTTCAAAATTTTAAACTGGGTTTGTTACATCCTACTACCCACAGTGAAATATGGCCTGGTAATTTACTTTCTGATGGGACACATGATCTGTAGTATTAACAAAGAGAGAAATGTGGCTTAGTGGTAAAGTGCTTACCTAGCATGCACGAAGCCCTGGGTTTGATTCCTCAGTACCACATAAATGGGAAAAGCCAGAAGTGGTTTTATGGTTCAAGTGGTATAATGCTAGACTTCAGCATAAAGAAGCTCAAGAGCAGTGCCCAGGCCTTGAGTTCAAACCCCAGTATTAGCAAGAAAAAAAAAGATATAGAGGAGATTATGTTTGTTTAAAGTCATAACATAACATAGCTTAATGTTTTATATTTCTATTAAATAGAATTGAGAAACCTTTAATTATCAAAATTGCCTTATAACAGATAAAAGTTACAAGGGAAGAAAATGTATAAAATTTTAAAAACATTTCTCTCATGTGTGATATATCCAGGTGACCTAATTATGAAACCTCATGAGAAATGATGGTTTTCATATTATTGGGAGGAATCAGAGAATAAAAAAACAAGTCCCAACTCAATTTGTGATATTATTTCTTTGATATTCAAACTGGACACAGAAAGCTACATGAACTTTGAAAGCTAAACTGGTTAACAGGAGAGGAAACAACAACCGTAAGTATTAAGCAGTGACATTCATTAATATCTTAAACAATTATACACTATAACCAACTACTATCCTATAAATGATAGCATGGTTCACAGTTGGAGAACGTATGATGATAATTTTTCCAATAAATCAAATAAGGGAACATAAACATACAGATATACAATTATTTTTCTAAATGCTGAAATGGCATTTGTGGAAATGAGCTGTTTATTTCTAGTGGAAATAAATCATAACAAACTAGGAGTGGAAGTGTACGTTCTATACAACAAATTAATTTTTTTAAAAAACAGCTATGATCCCAGTGCTTAACTTTGATGCTATTCAGGAAAGAACAAGATAGAAATCTATGTTATTTCAATTATTATTAAAGTAATATGATATGATTGTAAAAGGAAGACTGCATATGGCAACCAGGAAATATTTGTAGGGGTGAAAAACATGCAAGTACATTATATACAGAGATGAAAATGATACCATAAGACTTATTTTCAACCTGTTTACAATCATGTCCTATTATATTAAGCAACAATTATAAAAAATTTAGAAGAAGGGAAGGATCAAGGACAGTTAAAAAGTGGAGCAAGAGTGGGGTGAACTTGAGCAAAGAACATTATGAACACATTTTAAATATAATGAAAATTCCTTATAGAATTAATTGGTTCTAATAAAAAGAAAAATATTTGGTATGAACACGTAAAAGAAAATATGGAGATATAACACCTGAAAGGCTAAGAATTTACAGGAAACAAGACATATTCAAACAAAAATACACAAATAAAGCATATACTAAACAGAGCAAATAGGAATTTTGAATGTTTAAAAAATGTCATGTTTATTCAAGCACAATACAAATATTTATAGTAGGAGAGGCAAGCCACCTTGGAAAAACTTAGGTATGGATATCTACAATCCACCTACCCAATTATGACTGGAAAAGTCACTGCAAAATGTTATCATGACAGTTATTTCTTAATGCTACCATATCAAAACCTGCCTGTTAAAGATAAATGTGCTCAAATATGGGGCAGATGTTCACAACCTTTTCTTTTTCTTTTGTCAGTCATGGAACTTGATTTCAGGGCCTGGGTGCTGTCCCTGAACTCTTTTGCTCTACGACTTTGAGCCACAGCCACTTCCAGTTTCCTGGTGTCCCTGAACTCTTTTGCTCTACGACTTTGAGCCACAGCCACTTCCAGTTTCCTGGTGGTTAATTGGGATAAGAGTTTCTTGGACCTTCCTGCCCAGCCTGGCTTTGAACCACGATCCTCAGATATCAGCCTCCTACGTAGCTAGGATTACAGTAATGAGCCACCAGCTCCCAGCTTTCACAACCTTTTAAAAACAATAAAATTCCCACTATTAAAGGACTCCAAACCAAGTTATCAGGTCAATGGCTGAAACTGCTATGTGATTCCTCTTCACTTCCCAGAGTAGGTATTTTGAAACTGGAGTCAAAAATAAAGCAACTCAAAGCATCAGGCATTCTCCAAAAGCGGATTAAAAAAATCTTGCCACCAAACATGTTGGGGGTCGGACAGTTCAAAACAATGACACATGCTAGGTTTGTTGTATCCTTACCTTTTTTTCATGACAGGTTTGTTTTCCTTTTTTTGGTTCAGGCCAAGACCCAATGGGATACTACTATTCCATTAGTGCCTGTTACAATAGTATGTGTCTACTAGGTGTGAGACAGTGTACTGTATTCCTTAAAGGCTCTAGATTTTGATTTCAGCTCTCTCATTTATGAACTCATTCTATTTGTTCAAATACAGTATGAGACTGCAATATTAATAGACATAAAACTACTCACGATAATTCCAGTTAAGGGATAAATGTTCAATAAGTAGTATTCTTTTCTGTTTATTTTTGATGGGAAGTTCTAGAAAGGTACTATGAATAATGTTAATGGAGAATAAATCACAGAGATGATAGTTTGATATAGAAATGAATGAATAGGGATGGAGAATGAAGAGGAACAGGGCAAAGGAAATAATAAGGTCAGAGTAGAATTGGAAGATCAGATTTCTTGTGATAATTAGAGAATCTGGGAGGAAATTATTCTGAGAAATAAATGATAATTGAAAATATAGGACTAGCAGCAGATTGTAAGCTGTGAGAGATAAACTTACTAAAGAAATCACATGTATAGAATAGGTAATTTATTACTAATTTTTTTTAAATTTTATTTTATTTTATTTGAGAACATACTGTACAGAGGGGCTACAATTACATGGGCAGGATAATACATACATTTCTTACCAAGCATTGCAGCCTCCTCCTTTGTTTACCCTTCACCTCCCTTCCCAGCCTCCCCCCTCCCCCACCCAATTATACCCCCCTCCCACCCCCACACCGACATTGTAAAGTTGGTTTTGACATGACATTTTGTACTTCTCATTGTTGTAATAGGTCCACCTGAATCCTTAAATGACTTGTTTGTCCCCATCTCCTCCACATGTTATACTGACATCAAATATAGTGAAAGCGGGGGTTACACTGTGGGGGAGGGACATACAAAGCAACAAAGAAATAATCTTATAAATGCGTTAGAAACACATGCATGAAAGAAACGAAAACATTAAGATACATATTTAAGGGTTCATTTTCCTAACATCACATTATCTGACCTTTTCCGCTTGACTAATACCTATACTAGATATTGCAAATAAGGGAAAACATGGGACCTATGCTTCTTTGGGCCTGGCTTACTTCACTTAATATAATTTTTTCCAAACCTTTCCATTTCCTAACAAATGGGGAAATGTCATTCTTTCTGATGGAGGCATAGAATTCCATTGTGTATATATACCACATTTTCTTGATCCATTCATCTACTGAGGGGCATCTGGGTTGGTTCCATATCTTAGCTATGGTAAATAATGCTGCAATAAACATAGTTGTGCTGGTAGCTTTAGTGTGGTCTTGTTTGTAAACATTTGGGTAAATGCCCAAATGTGGGATTGCTGGATCATAGGGGAGATCTATGTGAAGTCTTTTGAGGAACCTCCATACTGCTTTCCAAAGTGGTTGAACAAGTTTACATTCCCACCAACAATGAAGTAAGGTTCCTTTCTGTCCACATCCCCTCCAGCATCTGTTGTTGTTAGAGTTCTTGATTTTTGCTGTTCTAACTGGAGTGAGGTGATATCTCAATGTTGTTTTGATTTGCATTTCTTTTATGGCTAGGGATGTTGAACATTTCTTCATGTGTCTATTGGCCATCCTTCTTTCTTCTTCAGAGAAGCTTCTCTTTAAGTCTTTCGCCCACTTATTTATTGGGCAGTTGTTTCTTTGAGGATTTGTTGTTGGGTGGTTTAATTTTTTGAGTTCCAAGTATATTTTAGATATGAGACCCTTGTCCGTTGTATGGCTAGTAAAGATCTTCTCCCAATCGGTGGGCTTTCTATTGATCTTGCTAGCTATGTCATTTGCCCTGCAGAAGCTCTGCAACCTTATGCAATCCCATTTGTCCAACCTTTCTTTGATTTGTTGTGTTTCCGGGTCTCTATTCAGAAAATTTCGGCCTGAGCCAAGGAGACCTAGGGTTTCTCCTATTCCATCCTGTAATGTTTTCAGAGTGTCTGCTTTGAGTTCAAGGTCTTTGATCCATTTGGAGTTGATTCTGGTGCAGGGTGATATATAAGGATCTAGCTTTAGTTTTCTACATGTAGTTAACCAATTTTGCCAGCACCATTTAATGAAGAGGCTGTCTTTCTTCCATTCTATTGTTTTAGCTCCCTTATTGAAGATTAGATTGTTATAGGTCTGTAGGTTCATTTCTGGGTTTTCAATTCTATTCCATTGGTCCTGAGGTCTGTTCTTATGCCAATACCAAGCTGTTTTGATTCCTATGGCTTTATAGTAGAGTTTGAAATTTGGTATTGATATTCCTCCAGCAGTGTTCTTTCCGTTGAGGAGCATTTTTGCTATTCGGGGTCTTTTATTGTTCCATATGAATTTTTGGATTGCCTCTTCTATTTCCTTGAAGAATGAGGTTGGAATTTTGATAGGTATCGCGTTGAATTTGTAGATAGCCTTGGGAAGTATTGCCATTTTCACGATGTTAATCTTGCCAATCCAGGAGCATGGGAGGTTTTGCCATTTTTTAAGTTCTGTGTTGATTTCCTTTTTCAAGATTTTAAAGTTTTCATCATAGAGGTCCTTCACTTCTTTGGTTAAGTTAATTCCTAGGTATTTTATTTTTTGTGGGGCTATTACAAATGGAGTTGCTTTCCTAATTTCAGCCACACTTTTCTCATTGTTGGCATATAGAAAAGCCATTGATTTTTGGGGGTTAATTTTATAACCTGCTACTTTGCCAAAGTTTTGAATCAGCTTGAGTAATTTGGGAGTGGAGTCTATGGGATTCTTTAAATACAAGATCATGTCATCTGCAAAGAGGGAGAGTTTTATTTCTTCTTTCCCTATTTGGATCCCCATTATGTCTGCATCTTGTCTTATTGCTGTAGCTAGGCATTCTAATACTAGATTGAAGAGAAGTGGAGAGAGTGGGCATCCTTGTCTTGTTCCTGAGTTAAGAGGAAATGGCTTTAGTTTTTCACCATTGAGTATAATGCTGGCTGTAGGTTTGTCATATACAGCCTTTATGGTATTGAGGAATGATCCATGGATTCCTAATTTTTCCAGAACCTTCATCATAAAGGGGTGTTGGATCTTGTCAAATGCTTTTTCTGCATCTATTGAGATAACCATGTGGTTCTTATTCTTGCTCCTGTTGATGTGATGAATAATATTAATTGATTTGAGTATATTGAACCAGCTTTGCATCCCTGAAATGAATCCTGTTTGATCATGGTGTATGATTTTTTGGATGAATTGTTGAAGTCGATTGGCCAAAATTTTGTTGAGAAGTTTTGCATCAATGTTCATCAAAGAAATGGGTCTATAGTTCTCTTTCTTTGATGAGTCCCTGCCTGGTTTTGGGATGAGGGTTATGATGGCTTCATAGAATGTGTTCGGTAGTGAGCTTTCTCTTTCAATTTCATTAAAGAGTTGGAGGAGTATTGGTGTGAGCTCTGCTTTGAAGGCCTTGTAAAATTCCACTGTAAAACCATCTGGTCCTGGACTTTTCTTAGCTGGGAGGTCTCTTATTGCTGTTTCTATTTCAATGCTTGATATGGGCCTGTTAAGCTGGTTTAACTCATCTTGGTTTAGTTTTGGCATGTCAATATTTGCTAGGAAAAGGTCCATTTCTGTCAAGTTCTCAAATTTATTAGCATAAAGTTTTGAGAAGTATTCCCTTATAATGTTCTGAATCTTGGTTGTTTCTGTGGTGATGTTTCCATTCTCATCTCTGAGTTTATTAATTTGGGTGTGTTCTCTCCTTTTTCTGATAAGGTTTGCTAAGGGTCTGTCAATTTTGTTAAGTTTTTCGAAGAACCAACTCTTTGTTCTGTTGATTCTTTCTATAGTTTTTTTGGATTCTAATTCATTTAATTCTGATTTAATTTTGATTATTTCTTTCCGTCTACTGGATTGGGGTTTATCTTGCTGCTCTTTTTTATTACTAATTTTTTAAATATTTGTGGTCATGTTTATGACTAGCTCTTCCTAGAAAAAGTTATAAGTAGATATTCATGCCCATGATTTATTATGGTTTTTTTCCTCTGTCTTTCCTCCAGTTCTTGTATGATGGCATTGCTTTGTTTTGTTTTATCTATCGTATTTCATAGAACTATGTAGTGGGGAAGAGCTGATGGACAGGGTAGAATGTATTAGACTTCCAAGTGAAAGGGGGATGGGGCCAAGGACATGTGTTCTGTTTGTATTGACCGTGGCATGATACAATGATTTAGTAAGGGATCAACTACAAGGGATAAGAATTACTATGTACATGATGCCCAACAACCAGTTGTAACAAAACTTGAAAAATACTACTCTATTTTTAAATTTATCATATCATAGTCATTTTAGAATACAACAAAACAGTAAAACTGTAACTGAATTCTTCTTTGAGTTTTCCAAACAATTAGCATTTTAAACAAATATTGTCCTGGAATCTGTGGAAACATACATTTCTTAATCATATTAACCATTCATTTGTTGTGACTGCAACCCTGATGTCAACTCACAATTATTTTTTCACTCTCTGATCACATGTCCATGCTGTTTCTGCCCAAAATGTCCAAATATGATTACAAAGAATTCTGTTGGACTAAAAATCAGAAGCTTAGAATATCTCTATCTCTACAAAAAGAATATTCTTTCACATTTTAAGAAATAGCTGTCAAATACAATAAATTTATGATTCTTTGCTTTTATAGAAATCTATTTAACCATCATTACTGAATTTTTATCATTTGGTATCCCTGCTTTAGTTTCTAATAAATGATAGTCCCTTAAAATAATTAAATATTTGAGGCTCATGAATGATTTTACAAAGCTGTTTGGCATCTTTATCTACCATTTTATTCCTTTAATACATACACAAACTGGGAACCACACAGAAATGACATTGTTGCATTGACGTATTACCATATAATGGACATCAATAATTCACAAAACTCATCCTAGTTGTGGTGATTGAAATTTCCAGGATGATATCAATGGCACTTAAAAGATTTGAAAAAGTGATCGATTGTACAGGTTGTACTTTAGCAATCTAATTCAGTGCCATACAGACATGAAATAACTCACCACTCTACCTTGGTAAGTAATCTAACAATTTAAAATGACATTTTAAAAACTTGAACAAGAATGCTATTTGTAATATTCAAAGATAGATGCATGCTAAAATGAAAAAAATATATTCATGACATGCATATAAGTAAAGAATATTTACAAAAGCAGTGAAAATCTCTATACGGCCAGAACATCATATTCGCCATGTTATTGAAAAATATAAGTAGGTAAGTTTCACATTTGGGACAATAGTAAATATATTTCTCTTAAAGTTTGAATTTTTTAAATAAATTGGACGCAGTTGGATCTTTTTCAGCATTTTTTTCATTTGACCTCAGCAATAACAAAACAGATAACAAAAAACAAAAATTATGTTAATATTTTATGTATGGATACTGTGTTGAAAATAACATGTCTAGAAATTGTAAACACAGTTTTGCTTATATACCTTCTATTTGGATAATGTTTATTTTTTCAAATTTAATATTTTCATTACTTTCTAAGTCAAGGATTGTAATGATTCTCTCTTCACTTTTTCAGAATCAGGTATTTGTCACAAATCATGATATAACTAATTTGCATTTCTTTCATGGCCAGAGATGTTGAACATTTCTTCATTTATCTATTGGCCATTCTTACTTTTTCTTCTGAGAATTCTCTAAGTCTTTAGCACACGTATTAATTGGATTGTTGTTTCTTTGAGGATTTTTTTTGGGGGGGGTTAATTTTTTGAGCTCTAAGTATATTAAAAATAGCTATTACTAGTGTTCTATATTATAGAAAAGGGAATTTCTTATCTATTTCTAAATTAGTCTTGGTACTTGTACAACCATGCTCTTTAAGACTTGCATTGCTCAATAATCAAACAATATAAAGACCCTACAATGTCATTATTCAGTCATACTCCTAAATATTTCAATTCTGTACTAAAAGTGGAAAAAATGAATTATAGTTGGCTCAAAAGTATTAATTGATAATTAACTTATTGAATATCTAACCTAAAAAATGCCTCTAAATGAAATAAAGACTATTTTGCAAATAAAGAGGCTATGATGTTTTCCTCTTAAAATATTTACATTTCTGCCATCACAACTCTACAAAATTATTAATTGCTCTAAGATGGATTTATTACTGTAAATTTCACATTTTTCTTAAAAGTAAAATCAGTTTTTATAGGCATCCTCAAATAAAAAGGACAAAAATAATAAAGCTGTTACATTATCTGTAAGAAAATGCCTAAGATACACAGTCATTTTTGACTGTACATTAAAAATACAAGAATTTTCTTATCATGATACATACCTCCAAAACTTCTTACCTCATTTTCTAGAATCAATATCAGTAAAACATATGATGGTGTAATGGAACATTTTTTAAATAGAAAGCTTGTGAATCTAATAATTTTAAGTTATAATATCTGAAATTACAGGTACTACAGCACTCTCTTAAGGAGCCTATTATATTTTTTACTGTCTATAAATACAACACATAAAAACTCCTTATTACAGTATGCTTTATTAACATCAGAAGATAGTCTTATGACATGATCTACAGTTGATTTATTTTCCTGAAAGCCACTTTAATACTGAGGAGGAAGATTATTCTTCTCCACAAAGAATTACAGAATGTAATAAATCAAGAACCTAAATCAGGAGATGATTCTTTGTACTAGAAAAATAAAATATGAGAAAATGGCTTTCTCATTTTTTGAATCATTCAGTATTACAAACATAAAATAGCTAAATTATCATGAAGTATGTGAAAATAATTTGAACTTGGCTGACACTCTACTGAGCTTTTTACCTTTCTTTTGGAACCTGATTCAGGCTGAGCAGTGGTTAACTATCTTATTTCATTAAAACTCTTGTATAAAATAGTTTAGACTGAGTAACTTATAAACAGCAGAAATTTATTGCTCACAGTTCAATGTCTCTCCTCTTCAAAGATCTCTCTTTGAATTATGTTTTTATTATCTATAAGTAGTTGTGCAAAAGGATAACCATTCAGCATGTCAGTTTATAAGTACAATGCATTTTGATCAATATCACCCCTTCTATGTTCTCTCCTATCCCTCCCAACCTCACTCTCACATACATATTGAATATTGTATCGTCATTCCCCACTTCTCTTCATTTGTCTAACCTCTGCCCCTTGAACTCCTCCCCAACACAACTCAAGTACCAGCTTCCTGGTATTCATCTTGTTATACTGTGAGTCAGTTGTTCTAAGGAGTTATACCATTTGACTTCTCTCTTGATACTTCAGTTAATTCTTTTGTATGCATGTGTACACAAACCTGTAAATATTTTTGTATATATTTATATATTGGATCTAACTTCCTTATGTGAGCAAAAACATACTTCCTTTGTTTTTCTGTGTCTGACTTATTTACTTATCATAATTTTCCAGGTCCATCCATTTCTTTGCAAATGATATAATAACATTCTTCCAAGTGGATAAATAAAATTCCATTATGTATGCTTACCATAGTTTCTTGATCTATTTGCTCATTGAAGGGTGTCTGGGTTGTTTCCATGACTTGGCTACGATGAAGAGAACATCAATGGTCCATCTCTTTTCCAAAGATGATGACTTATTGCTTCTGCTTTATATGGTAGGGGAGGCAAACAAGTTCCTTTGCACCTCTTTCATAAGGACTCTGCCCAAATGATCTAATCATCTCTTAAGTTATTCTGCTTTTTTTTTTTTTTTTTTGTCGGTCATGGGGCTTGAACTCTGGGCCTGGGCGCTGTCCCTCAGCTCTTCAGCTCAAGGCGAGCACTCTACCACTTGAGCTACAGCGCCACTTCCAAGGTCTTCTGCTTTTTAATGTCAATTGCATTGTGAATTTTTCAGGGAACACATTCAGACCATAGTAATAAAGGATTATACAATTTTTTAAAATTATCTTTAAGTAGTTGGATAGAGGGATTTCAATTCACCATGTAAGTTTGTGAGTACAATGTGTCTTCTATCTAAAAGTTACATTTATGAAAACATGACTGATACATGCTAAGTACCGAATAATTTCATGTGATGTGATAAGATACTATCAATATAATGAAATAGTCATCAGACATTGCCAAGTTATTGTGAACATTAAGTTGCAAATTTCCAATTTTTGACAAAACTTAAAATTTTCAATTCAAATTCTACTATACCTTCTGAATTCAAAGGACATATGAAATTATTTCCATGTGTTGGGGAAAAGATTCATCATCTTCAACATTTCGCCTTTGTCCATGGTACTTGTTATAGTTTAAGTGAGCTACCCAAACTACCCAAGCTCATTTTGTTACTAAATTCCCATTGTGAAATATTAAGAGGCAGGAACAAGGAAAATGTTTAAGAGGTATCTAGGTTATCAGAGCTCTCATCTCATTAATGGATTAATGGATAAAGAAATTATCTGAAGAGTGGGTTTGCTATGAAAGCTGGTGTGGCTTTTTTTTGTATGCAGCCCACTGCCCTGTAATGCCTTTCTTAAACTTGGAGCTCTGCAGAGAGTCATCTCCAAATGCAGCCTATCAGTCTCAGTTTTCCCACTCTCCAGAACTAGAGGAAACATTTATATTCTTTATAAATGAGTTAGTCTTCAATATTCTGCGGTATCAGGAGAACACAAAATAAGACCACATTAGAGAGATAAGGATATGGAAAGCATTTTCTTAAACAAATTGAATAAACCAAGATCATATAGAGAATAGTTTATTTTCAGCAAGCCTTTCAATTCAATAAAATATTTTCAAATCAAAGAACAATTTTTATATTTTTTAAAAACCACCCATCTACAAATACCCAACTTTAGCCTCTCAAAAGAGAAAGAAAATGTATCCTGACAGATATTTTGATCTGGTGGATAAATGATGTAAATTAGATGTACAGAAACATGTTTTCCTTTTCACATGAATTCCAGGCTAAATTTTGCACAGTGCATTTTACATAAAACAATCTATATTTTGATTTTCTCCCTACTGGGTATTTGGCAGTTAAACAGTTCATACTTCCAAGTATGAACTTCCAAGTATTTAGTCTGGGTTCCCTCTGAATAGCAAGTATAAAAATTTATCTTTAATTTCAAGCTTACCAATGGAAGCAGAATATCATTTGTCTTTTGAAATTTCTCTCTCCTCCATTAATAGTTTGTGTTTCTGACAAAAGCTTCCATTCTCACTTCTAGAATATTCAAGAATTGCATGGCTCAGATGCCAATGCAACTTTCAGAGTACTTTAGTGTTACTGCAGGGAGTCTTGAGCATATTTAAGAAGTAAAACAATGATATTTCCCACCTCACAAGAGCACACTTACATTAGCACAGTTTGGGAAATAGAAGGTGGTCAAATTAACTTAAAATGTAAATAATACTTAATTTATAATTTTAAATATTACATTTTAATTTTAATTAAAAGTTAAAATAGTATGTATGTTTACATAGACTTGACATCTCCTTTACAGCAAAGACAAATTCTGCTTAATTGAGCTACATTTTCTCTATTATAGTTAAAGCCAATGTTGGCAGCTGGGTTAGATAATTGTATTCACTTTTGTAATTAAATGTTGAAATTACTTCTGGTTTAAGGAAAGTGCATAATTAGAAACAATTTTTTCTTTCCTATACAATCCATTTCTCCTGCTTCAATGCTATTCCAGCTAAAATTTAATCTGGGAATTTCAGAAGTTTATTTACAGGAACTATATTAGGATCATGTTAGTTTGGAACATTCCACAAGGTTTATGGAGAAACTAGAGCTCTAGTTTTCCATTTGGCATGTAAGGAGCATGGAAGTTGCTACCAATACAGTTTTACACCAAGTTTGTAGTTGACAAACCTTTGAATCTAAATTCCAATTTACTAAATACTAGAGGTTCAACCTTGACTCTTAGTCTTAAAATCCCAAGATACAGTCATTGAAGACCTCTGCTTTTTGTGAATTTTATCCCTACGAACTTAACCCGATTCTCACAAGTAATATAGGAGAACTGGCCTTCATACTTCTGGCAAGAGGAAGAGAAGTAGAAAGGAACATTTCAAAAGAAGTCTTTCTATCGTTTGCCCTTAAGAGAAACTATTTACCAGATCCTAACCTGCTGGGGGGTTATCATAGTCTAACTGGTCCTGAGACATATTCAACCAATGTCCTATCCATTTTCCTTATAAAAGAAGGAAAACATCTTTCTCCAGACTCTCCATCTATCATGTGCAAATTTAGGAGATTTTTTTAAAAATGAGAAGTATCTGTGAAATTCAAATGAGAACTGTAGGCTTACTAAAATTCTGAATTCTAGTAAAAAAATTTTCCACTATTTACATCTATTAACAGATTACTTAAGGTCTATTTAGAACATATCTTCTTATTTAGAACATCTTGTGCAGCTAGAAAAAACTGCAATATATATTAAGGGTGAAAATAAAACCATTATTTGAGGCCTGGTATCATGGCTCATATTTGTATTCTCAGCTATTTGGGAAGTGGAATTCAGTATAATCATAGCTCAAGGTTAAGCTAGACAAACATTCACGAGACTCATTCTAATCAACAATTCAAACATATTGAGACATTTATACTTCTCAAATCTGAAAAGTAGCTTTAAGGTATAAATTGTAATATCCAGAAAAGCTTCTATGAAATGAAATGGAGGAAAATCAAACTCATTACTAATTAGGTGAATAAAATCTGAAAAGACTACAATCTTTTTTTATTTTAATAATATAATATTTTAAGAAAATCAAAACTATGGAAATAGTAAAAATTATTGCTAGGATTTTTGGTGGATAATATCATCAATGGGTGGAACATGGATAATTTTTAGGAGAGTCCAACTATTCTGCATGATGGTATAATGCTAAATTTATATATTTTTTTCCCCAAACCCATAGAACATATAACACCAAGACTGAACTTTAATATAAGCTAAGAATTTGGATGATAATGGTGCATCTGTATAGGTTTATCAATTTTAACGAGTATACTATTGTGATGAAAAGAATGATAGACAAATAATTTGCTTTTCCATTACAATATGAAAGGAGGAAGATAGGTATGTTAAAAATGTCAAAATTAACAAGGAATGTTGCTCTATTCTTACGCTGCAAGAGTCATGCACTTAACCTGAGATAAATTAAAACATGATTCAAAGATTTTATGTGACTTAAACTCCAAAATCAAGCCTCATTTTAGATATGTTTCTGTAATCCAGTATAGACTGTATTTAAACTAGATCTAATCTTTCTCCTAGAATAATTGCCTAGCATCAAACAAAAATCTTGCAAATATTTGTGTCTATATGTTTTATGTAAATATTTGTGTGCATATTTGCTTATGAATATATGTTGGCATGTATAGATATGTACACATTTATAAGATTGCATAATGAGTACAAGCTTTTCTTTCCTGTAGTGAAAATGTTTTAGAATTAGTAGTGCTGGTGGTTCAACATCATATTTAAATAATATCAAATTGCTTGATTTAAAATGCTTAATTTTATGCTATGTAAATCTTACCTAAATAAAAATCACATATATAAATAATTGTTCAGAGACAATGAACCTTTATTAAATAATATGTTTAAAGAAAAATTACTTCACAGATTTTGATAGTTATTAATCTACTTTCAAATGTTTCCACATCATTTGCCATTGGATAACTTGCACCTATGATTTACAGTAACAACATATATGTAATCTTTCTAGTGACTAAAAACTACTGTCATGGAAGAAAGACCATATCATCAAATGCATTTTACCTCTATAAGAAAGTAATTCTCCTGTATTTTCATCATAAATCTGTAACCAGGGAGCTTTTTAAAAACTGCAGGCATTAAACCAAAAATTTTCTTTCAGGATTAGTTTATAGAAGAAGATTTTCTGAAGAATTCTCTCGAATTTCAAGCAAATTTGAATATTCTTGATAGGATTAGACATGAACGTTTTGAGATTTTAGTACTTAAGCATATTGGCTCTGTTGATTTCCGTTGTTGTTGTTGTTGTTTTGTCAGTTGTAGGGCTTGAACTCTGGGCTTAGGTGCTGTCCCTCAGGTCTTCAGCTCAAAGCGAGCACTCTACCGTTTGAGCCACAGCACCACTTCAGTTTTCTAGTCGTTTATTAGAGTTAAGAGTCTCACGGATTTTCCTGCCCCTGCTAGCTTTGAACTGTGATCCTCAGATCTCAGCCTCCTCAGGATCTAGGATTACAAGCGTGAGCCACCAGCAGCCGGCTGCATATTGGCTCTGTATTACAACATTTATCTGTGGATTTATCTGTGAATCTGACATTTAGCACATGTCTGATTTTGTGTTTCATCTCTCTGACCTATGTGTTTTCATTTACAAAGGGGTTAATAATATCATCTTCACAAGACTATTTTAAGTAATGAAGTTATAATCTATATAAAACATTTAATACAAAAGACAGAGGAACATGGTGGCAGAGCAGGTGGGGGCTAACAGAGCTCTTGAGAAGAAACCAGTTTCAGTGTTCCAGTGAAAAATCCAAGGCTAGAGATTCACACCAAGTGCAGAGAGTTTGGCCAGAGAAGAAAAACTCAGGAAGTTTATTTAAGGAGACAGATTCAAGCACGCATTTTTGGCCGTGGCAGAGATGCTGCTGCTGCCCACATATCAACAGACAGAGCCTGGGACAAAAGTGTCAGTGCGACAACTATGTTTATCACCGCATTATTTACCATACCTAAGATATGGAACCAACCCAGATGCCCCTGAGTAGATGAATGGATCAAGAAAATGTGATATTATATATATATATATATATATATATATATATATATATATATATATATATATATATGATGGACTTCTATGATTCCATCAGAAAGAATCACACCTCCTCATTTGTTAGAAAATGATAAGAATTGGAAAAAATCATATTAAGTGAAGTAAGACAGACGCAAAGAAATATAGGTCCCATGGTTTCCCTTATTTGCAATAATATCAGATGAGCAGAAAAAGGTCAAAAGCTATGTACATGTGACCACAGAAGATGATGTTAAGAGAAATTAATCCCATGATATGGACACACGAGGTTTTTCATTGTTGTTGTTGTTTATAATGTACTATGTGATTTTTTTCTGTTTATTTTGTATGTTCTTCCTCCTATGGTATATCCCTTGTTGTCACAGTACTTAATTTTGGTACACTGCATCTTGTATTTACATTTATCTAATTTGGAAAGGGAATAATAAAATGCTGAAATGAGGACACAGGATGACCCATTGCAACAATGAAACTCACAAGACACTATGTTGGAAATGATCTTTACAATTTCATGGGGGGGGGGAAGTACGGGAGTAGAGGGAGGGAAAGGATAGTAGGAGACAAAGGAGGGAGTAACAATGTTCAACAAGAAATGTACTCATTTCCTTACTCATGTAACTGTAACCTCTCTGTACAACAACTTTACAATAAAATAAAATTGGAAAAACATTTAATACAAATCTTGCCTTGTGGATCTCAATGAATTATGCTTGATCTCTTATTACATGACCTAGATTCAGCATTTTCTGTTCCTTCTGATATTAATAGTAAGTTGTTAATAGAGAAATTTACATAAGGTATTTCTATGGAAATCACAAAATATTTCTTGTTACAAGTTTCATATTGTATTGAAGACTTAAAGTGCTTGCAAATAAATGGAAGGGCCTGGAAAGACTTATGTTATGTGAAGTCAACCCAGTCCCAGAGAGTCAAAGTTTTCATGTTTGTGTAGAATTGGTGTATAAACTTAGAGATAAATACTAGAATTAGTGTATAAAGATATAACTAAACACTTTGGGTAGTATGCAAGTGTACACAAATGTATTAATTGAAATACAATAGATTCAGGGGAGAACTCAAACAATGTAATTCCTTAGAAAGACTAAATCAAAGGTCAGCAAAATCAATACAGGTACCTGACACTTGAAAAGTGTAGGGTGAAGTCAAAGAAGGGGAGTAGATGAATGAAGAGAAGTAGGGAGAATATAGTAAAATTTTTAATGTACATCCTACAAAATTAACAAAAATGAAGGAAGAGGAGTTTGCAGGGCTGAGTGAGAATGTTGAAAAGGGTGACATTGATTAAGATGCATTATATTCATAAACTGCTTTGTTGAATGGCAACTCTGTACAACTACTGAAGGTGATAAAAATATTTTGGGACAAAAAAGAATTGTCACTCTGAAAGGCAAAAATATTTTCAAAAAGCTCCGCAGTATATTTTATCCAATTATTTCTATTTCAATACAAACAAAATAATATATAACTACATATACATACATGTTTATCATTATAAGGGACGATTCACCATATAAAATGATATATGCAAAATTGCTAATATCACTTTATTTAGAAGAATAAAATGGGTGCATGCATGTTCATCTTGCCTTGTATCTCTTGTAAATTGTAAAGCAGCAAAGTGAGAAATCAAAATAATAATCACCCCTTTCTCTATTTGGAGACATACTGTAATACAGCAAAACTTCTACTATGAATCAATTTACCTAAGTCAATTTATTTGGAATGTTTTCCTTATCTTTTTTCAAAATCTGGGAATAATTGCTATGGATTATTAACTAATGCAACAAACAAGGAGTTCAATATAATGCTTTCCTAGGAGATGAGCTACATGCCCACAAAGAATTAGTTATATCTTTTCTAAACTTTATGATAGCAATGTACTTAATACTTTAATAGCATGTTTTTCTTCATGTAACATTATAAAATATGATTTTAAAATAGAATACAGGTTATAGCAATTAATTTAATGCTTAGCCAGGTCCAGCAGCTCATACTCATAATCCTAGCTACTAACCAGGCTGAGATTTGAAGATGACAGTTTAAAGCCAGCCTGAGCAAAGAAATTCTTAAAAATCTTATCTTCTCTTAACCAGCCAAATCTGAAACTGGAATTGTAGGTCAAGTGCTAAAGAGATACGAGCAAAAAATTCAAATGAGAGCATGAGTTCAAGCACAAAAAATTAATTTGATGTCTAAAATGGATTCAATAAGCTGTCATTTAAAATTTGACCATTAAGTTCCTCATGGTTATAATATAAAAATTATCTGTCTTGAAAAGTATGTAAACATTCTGTGTTCATATATGTATGCAAGTTTCTTTTAACTTCTACATAAAAGAAATTTTAAAAATGTAGAATTATGGGTTGGCAGTGGTCATGTACATAAAATTTGTATTAACTGACATTTAAGAGATTTTTTTTGGGGGGGGGGTCCTGTCGGGGGGGCTGAACTCTGGGCCTGGGCGCTATCCCTCAGCTCTTCAGCTCAAGGCTAGCACTCTACCACTTGAGCCACAGTGCCACTTCTGGCTTTTCTTTTCTGCTTATGTGGTGCTGACGAGGGCCTCAAGCATGCAAGGCAAGTGCTCTACCACTGAGTCACCTTCCCAGTCCTTTAAGAGATATTTTGTCTCAGATATCAATGAGTAAATGAATGTCTAGTCATTAAAAGGTGTACATATATACCATAGTTTTCTTTTAGCAAATTTGCTTTTAGCAAATTTTATTTTACCAGACAGAGGGTTTCTCTCACAAGTGGTTGAAGTTACAAGTATGGATTTACACAAAAGACATGTTTTGGAAAGTGTTACTCTATTATGCTCATAAATAGTAGCCATATGTGTTATCTGTACAAAGTAAACATATAAAATTTCAACTCAAAATATTTAGTTAGGAAGATATATCAGAAGATCTTTCCACAATTAAGATTCCAAGCATGTAATGTATGCTTTTGGAGCTCTAACATTCCCTATGACTTTGTCTCTCACTGGCATTATGTCCCAAAGAGAAAATGCCTGCATATATTATTTCCACTAAGTTAGTATGATGCAGTTAAGGCAATTACAAAATTTATTGAAAATAATTGCACATGCACTCTTTAAAGGTCATTGCAAAAAATGAGACAGTGCATAAGAACTCTATTAACTAGAAAGAAATTAGTATCTTAATTTCAAAAGTAGCCCTTGAAATTTGGAATCTAGAAGATGATGAAGATATCTAAGTAGGCTATGCTGGAAAATAATATAGTAAGTTCATTATAAGAGTATATTTTATAGCATTGTGGAAGATCTGAGAGAGATGTTCAAACACTAGACTGTAGCATCTATAGAAGTCTGTTAAGTTATTATACTTTGAATGTTCCTTCCTTAAAGAAACTTTGAAAGGTCAAAATAGATGCTTTTCCCTCAAGAGGAATAAAGACAAATAAGATGGTAAAAGAGCTTGTAGATAGCAAATCAATTTGTCGTTTTTATATTTAACATATAGTTATAGTGCAATGTCATAAAGAAAATGTGCACTGATTACACAGAAAAATGAATGTGCTAAAGCAACTGATTACTTTTTTTTAAGTGTAAGAAATGAACATGGCTTACTTCACTTAATATAATTTTTTCTAAGTCTTTCCATTTCCTAACAAATGGGGCAATGTCATTCTTTCTGATGGAGGCATAAAATTCCATTATATATATATATATATATATATATATATATATATAATTATCTTGATCCATTCATCCACTGATGGGCATTTGGTTGAAGTAAGGCAGGCCCAAAGAAACATAGGTCCCATGGTTTAAAGCTATGTACATATGACCATATAAGATGTTAAGCAAAATGAACCCCAAGACAGAGACACAAGTGGATTTTTCTTTCTTGCTATTGATTTTAATGTACTTATAATACACTATGTGATTCTTTTGTTTCTTTTGTATGTTCTTCCCCCACGGTATAACTCCTGTTTTCACTGTATCTGATTCCGGTGTCCTGCATCTTGTATATACATTTTTATAATTTGGGGAGAGGAAGGGATATAACAAAATGTTTAAATAAAGATACAGATTGACCCATTGTAAAATGAGATGTACAAGATAATATGTTGAAAATGAACTTTACAATTTTGGAGGGCGAGGGAGGAGTTGTGGAGGTGGGGAGGGAAGGGATGGTAGGGGAAAAACAAAGGAGGAGGTAACAATGTTTGATAGGAAATGTACTCATACCCTACTCACATAACTGTAACCCCTCTGTACAGTATTTTTGCAATAAATATATATATATATATATGAAAAAAATGAACGTGAGTCAATTCTAAACTTTAAACCACATTCTGAAAGATTACCTTCAGGTTCATATATTCATGAAAATAAACAAAAAAGTGAACATCACAGTCAATGATAATTGCCTTGATAGCTTATATAGTTTAGAAGAAAAACAGCATTAGACAATAAAAATGAGAAATAATGTGGGATGTGACCAAGCAAATACCTATGGAGAAAAGCTATTTAGACAATATAATATAATACTGGTCTTGAGGTGAGTGTGTGATTGGCAAATTATAGTGTGGACTGAACAGAAGCAGTAAGGATGAAACTAGTAAAAGATAATGTTTAAGAAAAATGGGAGAAAAAATCACATAGTACATTTTAAATAAGTAACAAACAATAGCAAGAAAGAAAAATCCACTGTGTCCCTATCTTGGGGTTCATTTCACTTAAGATCATCTTATATAGTCATATGTACATAGCTTTGTATGTTATTTCCCCATGATATAAGCCCTGTTTTCACTGTATTTGATGTCGGTGCCCTACATCTTGTATATACATTTATCTAATTGGCGGGTAGGGGGGCGGGAAATAACAAAATGCTTAATTAAGGATACAGGTTGATCCATTGTAACAATGAGATGTACAAGACACTATGTTGAAAACGAACTTTACAACTTGGTGGGGAGGGAAGGAGGAGTTGGAGAGGTGGGGAGGGAAGGGATGGTAGGGGAAAAAGAAAGGAGGAGGTAACAGTGCTCGATAGGAAATGTACACATTACCTTACTCATGTAAGCCCTCTGTACAGTATTTTTACAATGAAAAACATTTTTTAAAAAAGAGAGAAATGGGATAGGAAGGGGTAAAGAGATCATGATTTATATTGTAGGCCATTGCAAGAACTTCCCTCACAACAAAGCAGTTTGGCAGAGAAATGTCATGACCAGACTCAATAACTGGGTCCCTCTCCTGCATAGGAGTATATAAGTGAATAAATGTAGAAAATGAATCTGAAGATCATTATAATTTTTCATATATAAAATGAAATTTTCATAGAGTGGGATAAGAATAAAAATGTAGTGGAATTGAAAAATGAGATGAAATTCAAGACATATTTAAAATTCCAGATAATAAGATTTTCAACTGGATTATATATGAATGTTAAAAAACACAATCAAAGGTAACTGAAGATGCTTAACCTGAGCAATGGGAAGGAGAGAGTCATCATAAGATGGTTTGAAGAAGGTTGTATAGGTTAGGAGATAAAGACTATGTGTTCAGTTGTACATATTCAATATGAGAGTCTATTAGATATAAATTCAGTATTTTAATGTTGATATAAGGAATCACTTCATTTCTGGATTAATACAACTCATTATTCTGTGGGAATTCACATTCAGAATGTATTAACATTATTATGAGTATAATGTGGTATATAAAATATTGCTTTAGCCATATCTTTTTGGGGTTCATCTAGGACAATAAAGAACATCAAACATACATATTTAAATGTACAATTAATACAATGCAGTTTTATTCAATTTAGAAAAGGTAATATAATGCACAGATAATTTTGTAGTGCTATTACAAAGTGTTTCAAATCATTTTATATTTCAAATGCAAATCTATAGACCATGATCCACTGAATAGATTCTCTGAAAATATTTTGATTGCTTTGGACACTGTATATTAAATAAGGTGTCCCACTGAGTTTTTCATTGCAATTACTATAACTTTGGAATAAGTCATCCTGGATTTTGTAATGAGTGAAAAATGTAATTTGACATTTTTAATATGAAGACCATAATGGTATTTAAAAATGAACTTGAACTCTGCTAATTCTATTAAACTACTACAGCCTGCCAATGAGCTATAAAGTCTAATTAATCATTTTGTCAGATTTGCTTTCTGAAGCTAGTCAATATAAATTTGAATAAATAGGAAGCAGCTGACCCAGGAATATTCTGAATAGAGATGCAGCAGCTGTAACATTATGGTATCTCTAATTTATTTGTACAGCAACACATCTATGTCTCTGTCAGTGACCCATCCTGCTTCAAGGAACATGTTCTTTGCCATTTTAAGTGTGCTACTAAGTGCACACTAGGTAATTTTTAAAAATATATTTTACAAATTTTGATGTCCTATTGTATAAAGTACATTTAAGATAAACAACTTTAACAGAGTTTTTTTTGTAGATGACATTGTTCATTGACTTGTCACATCCAAATGCATCAAAAAGGCGGTGTTATATCAAAGTAATACAAAGTGATGGATGATATTCAGGCAGTAGTAATGCCCCTTAATGAGATGTGTCAGCATATTTATTGGTCACTTTGAAGGAATGCTTATTTGCTTAAGTATGTTTGTAAGAGAAACCAAAAAATAAAACCAAAGATTCATGGTATTTAATGTAAATTTGCATAAACAAGCCACTACCTACTTTATAGTATAATTATCACCATTTGAATTAACTATCTCAGGTCACTATGCACATTATTTATAAAAAGTCTAGATTTGGGCTTCCCTTATTGCTGTGTTGTCCTCGCCTTTATTTTAAAGTACAACATAGAGCTAGGACTGAAAAAGAGCTGCACTATTTTTCTGCCAGTATTTTTTTAATTTAATTTTATTTTATTTGTGAACATACTGTACAGAGGAGTTACAATTACATGGGCAGGATAATGCGTACATTTCTTACCAAGCATTGCAGCCTCCTCCTTTGTTTACCCTTCACATCCCTTCCCAGCCTCCCCCCTCCCCCCAATATGCTTCCTTTGCAGTCATATAGGAAAAAATGTAAAAGTTTGGTCCTACAATGTAACAGCTATTCTTACAAATCCTATGCAATCAACATTTAGGTCTATTTTGGGAATGAGCTACTGAATTATGCTATGAAGAATTAGGAACAAGTTTTTTTAGGCCATGACCAATGGAAACAACTCTGAGTCATCTTAACACTGGTGACAATGACCCAATCATCCACAACTGAATTTTGTCCAGATATAATTTTTTTTTTTTTTTTTGTCGGTCGTGGAGCTTGAACTCTGGGCCTGGGCGCTGTCCCTCAGCTCTTCAGCTCAAGGCGAGCGCTCTACCACTTGAGCTACAGCGCCACTTCCAGTTTTCTGGTGATTTATTGGAGATAGGAGTCTCACGGTCTCTCCTGCCCGGGCTGGCTTTGAACCGCGATCCTCAGATCTCAGCCTCCTGAGTAGCTAGGATTACAGGCGTGAGCCACCAGCGCCCGGCAGATATAAAATACTTTTGCCAGATTGTTGTTTACTATACAATAAACAAAACGCTCATTTCAAGCTTCCGAGAGAAGACAATTTCATAAGGCTTAACCAGAATTTAACTGGTATATGGTAATTATTCCATGAGATTGTAATTTTGTGTATGGTGTTGTGCCCTGATGATAGCTATGATTTGGTTCTAACATAATCACTAATGCTTTTTTAAGTCTTTTATAATGAAAAAGAGAAAATGATCCATCAATTTTATTGATTATTTTCAAAAAACTAGCTTTTTGTGTTATTAATTTTATTTATAGATTTTTTGGTCTCTATCTCATTAATTTAAGTTCTTATTTTGGTTATCTCATGCCATCAAGCAACTTTAGGTTCAACGTTTTCTTGTGTCTCTAGCAGTTTTAGTTGCATTATTAGATTGTTTATTTGGTCTGTCTCTGTTTTCTTGATGTGTGCACTGAGAGCAATAAACTTGCCCATCAGGACTGCTTTCTCTGTGTCCCATAGGTTTCTTTTTGATGTTTCTTCATTTTTATTGAATTGTAGGAACTTTTTAATTTCTTCTTTAATTTCTTCTGTGACCCATGTATTGCTCAGCAATGTGCGGTTTAATTTCCATGTGTTTGAGGTTTTGCTACGGTATGCCTTGTTATTGAAAACTAGTTTGATTCTACTATGGTCAGATAAAATACAGGGGATTATATCCATCTTCTTGTATTTGCTTAAATTCTTTGTATGAACTAAAATATGGTTTATTTTAGAAAAAGTTCCATAGGCTGCTGAAAAGAATGTGGACTGGGTTGTTGTTGGGTGGAAAACTCGGTATATGTCAGTTAAGTCTGCTTGAGATATGACATCATTTAATTCAGAGACTTCTTTGCCAATTATTTGGTTGGTAGGCCTGTCCTTTGATGAGAGTGGAGTATTAAAGCCTCCTAGTATTATAGCATTTGGATCCATAATTTCCTGTAAATTTGAGAATATTTGCTTAACATATTTGGGTGTACTGATGTTTGGGGAATATAGATTGATAATGGTGATATCCTCTTCTTGGATTGTTCCCTGTATTATTATATAGTGACCTTCTTTGACTTTTTGTAGTGATTTTAGTGTAAAGTTAATTTTATCAGATATCATAATGGCAACTCCTGCCTTCTTGCCGGTGGCATTTGCATGTAGATCTTCCTCTATCCTTTCACTCCGAGTTTGCTCTTGTATTTGGCTGTGAGGTGGGTCTCTTGAAGACAAAAAAATTGATGGATTTTGTTTTCTAATCCAATCTGCAGTTCTTTTTCTTTTGATTGGTGAATTGAGTACATTAATATTTATGGTTATTATAGAGAGATTTTATTGTATTTCCTGTCATTTTCTACTTTTCTTAAGTTTTTCTTCTTTCCTTTCCTCCCATGTTTATTAAATTGGTCTCCTAATGACATCTACCTTGTCTGGATCCCTGTTCTTGAATGCTTTCTTTGGATTATAATCCCGCTCTTAATATTCTTTGTAATGCTGGCTCATTGTTTATGAATTTATTTAGTTTTTCTTTACTATTAAAAATTTTAGCTTCTCCCTCGAATGTGAATGCTAGCTTTGCCAGACATACAAGTCTGGGCTGGCAGTTGTTGGTTCTCAGGGCTCAGATGGTACTTTCCCAGGCTTTCCTTGCATTCAGTGTCTGTGTGGAGATATCTGTAGTGATTCTATTTTTTTCCATTGTAATATAGCTCCTTCTTTGCTTTTGCTGCATGCAAGATTGCTTCTTTATTGCTAAAAATCTAGCATTTTTACTATAATGTGTCTAGCAGTGTTCCTCCTGGGATCTTACTTGTTAGGTGTTCTGTAGGCCTCTGTTATGTAGGTAAGATTTCTCTTTTAACACTGGGGAAATTTTCAGTGATGATCTTATTGAACAAGTGTTGCATTCCCTTATTCTGGTATTCCTCCCCTTTGTCCACCCCAATTACAAGAGAGTTAAATTTCTTTGCACTGTCTGCTTGTTCTTGGGCTTCCATTTGGCATGTTTTGAGTTTTTTTTCCATATCCATAACTTTTTTTCCAGGGCCTGCATTTTGTCTTCTGTATCTGATATTCTAGTTTCCATTTTATGTATTCTATTAACTGTGGCTTCCATTGTGGTTTGCATGGAGGAAATTCAATTTTAGATGGAAGAGACTGAGCCATTTATAATTTCTATGATATTTCTTAGAGTACTTATCTTTTAGCAAGGTGTGTACTGCATCTATTTTTGTGTGTATTTCTTGTTTGAAGGCATGGATCTCTTTTGATAGTTCATTCCTTTGTCCTTTAAATTTCTGATCTACTTCTCATTTTAATTCTTGAGTCATTGCTTCTGTCATCTCTTGGATTTCTTTTTCGCTTCCACTGGCGTTCTCCCCTGTGTGGTTGCTGGCCTTTGAGTCTGGTTTACTATCTTGGCTGTTGATGAATTTGTAATTTTTCACTGTGATTTTGCCATGTGGATTCAGGGATTGTTGGAGACCAACTCCAGGCCCTGATTGTTTTGGTCACTAGGTGGCTACATTTGCTTGGTTCTGGATTTTTTCCTGGATAAACTGATGTAGCTTGCTCTCGGGTCTGGGCTGGTTGAGAGTATTTTACCTGGTCCGAGGTTCTGTTGTGGGAGGGGTTGCTTTCCAGCTGCTGGTCTAACTCAAGTAGGGCTTACTCCTGTTAGTTTGTGGTGGGCAGACATACTCTGCCCTCTGCTGAGGTGTGCACTCAGATACTGAAAAGTCGGGGGCAGGCAGTTAAGATAGCTAGGGTTCCTGCCTGGGACACAGGTACGGTTCCTTCAACTGCCTACTAGATATCATAAGCAGTTCCCACCTTTAGTCAAGGAACAGCCGCCTAGATTGCTTCTGTTCCCTCCCAGGGGCACTCTTGGTCAGGCCTGGCCAGCTGTGTGTGCCCACTGGTTGCTAGTGCACTTACACAGCTCCCAGCTTCCTTAGTAGCCTAGGTGGTGGCCGGGGCCAAGCCAAGTTCTGTGGGGTTACCACCAGTGCTGGTCTCCGGTGGAAGGGGGTTTAGGTGGGGGTGTCCCCTGTGGGATATTCACTGATCTTGGTACTGGTTGGGAGCTGTCCAGTGGTGCTGTGGCAGATCACTGGTTTTGTGCACTCTAGGTTGTTGGTCAACACTGTGTTCCACGTTGGTTGAGATGATTATGGGCTATGTTGGGTGGTGGTGCAGGCTGGGTCTGTTTCACAGGCTTACCACTGTTTATGCTGTCCCATTTGCTGTCGTGGGTCTGGGGCTCCTCACCACTGCTGCCCCACTCTGTGCTGGACTGCTTCCATGGGCCAATGCAGAGAAGCGCAGGGTCACTACAGTGTGCAGTCCTTTGCTACCACTGCTTCCACCTTGGCCACTGCTGCTGTTCCAGGCTGGGTTGCTTACACAGGCCTGTGTAGAGAGGCACTGCATGGCATTGTGAGTCTGGGGTCATTCGCTGCCACCACTGCAGTCACCGCCGCCCTGAGCTGGGTTGGGTCGCTTCCCCGGGCTGCAGGGTAGGGGCGGGTGGAGAGGCACCAGGGGCCCACCATCATTTTCCTCTGCTGCCACCACCCCAGGCTGGGCTGGGCCGCTTATGTAGGCCAGTGCATTGGGGCACTGTGCCCCGCAGTAAGTCTGGGATCGCCCCAGGCTGTATCCGGACAATTAGGAGGGTGGTTGCAGAAAGGTTTACCACGCTGCAAGTCTGAGGTCTTTTGCTACCACCTCTGTAGTCACTGCAGCCCTGAACTGGGTTGCATTGCTTCTACAGGCCAGGAGAGAGAGGTGCAAGGCTGGTTAGTCTAGTGTCATTTGCAGCTGCTACTGCCACGCCCGCCACAGATGCTGCCGCTAACCCAGACTGGGCTGGGCCGCTTAGGCAGGCCAGGCCATTGCAGGGGGGCGCTGTGTCCTGCAGCAAGTCACCCTGGGCTGGGTCCGGCCGCTTAGGAGGGTGGGTGCAGAAAGGCTCTTAGCTGAGCTGCAAGCCTGTGGTTATTTGCTGCTGCCACTGCTGTTGCCACTGTCTCTGGGCTAGGCTGCGCTGTTCCGGCTAGCTAGTGCAGACATTGGAGTCATTCCCTGCCCCGGGCTGGGCTGGGAAGTTCTCATGGGTCAGTGCAGAGATTGGGCTGGGCTGTTCCAGCTGGCGTTTGAGGGATTGGAGTCGTTTACCTCTACTGCTCCTGGCTCGACTGGGCCATAGCCGCAGGCCTACTTCAGGCAGTGTGTTGTGGGTCTGGGGTGGTTCCTCACCACCGCAGCTGCCCGCCACTGCTGCCGCTGCTGCCTGCCAGCTGGGCTTGGGGCTGGGCTGGGTTGTTTATGTCGGCCAGGCAGAGGCGCTACATTGTGGGAGGTCTTCATGTGAGTTCTGTGTTCAGAATTTTCTGTTTGTATTCTCCGGGTCAGCACTGGCTCTTGGGAGTCTTCAGGGAGCCTTGGGAGGCTTGCATCTCTGTGATCCCTGAGGTTTGGCATAGAGCCCCGCAGGCAGCAAGGAGTGGAGGAAGGGTCTTCCTACTTTACCGTCTTTGTGTAGGTTCTGGAGTTTTTCCTTTCTTTTTTTCACTTCCTGTATCTTTCTGAGTAGTCGCCTTTTTTTGTTTTTGTCAGTCTTTTGAAGAAACAGAGTATTGAAACCCAAACTATTTGGTTGGGGAGAGCTGAGATGTTTCACTATTGTTCAGTCGCCATCTTGGCCCTTCCCCCAGAAAACTCAGTTCTGAGAAATCAGGGCAGTTGCATGCTTAGTCTTGACTGTATTGGTCAGAAATAGTGCATGGGAGGAATTTGGAAAAATTTCAAGAAGTAGACTAGAAAAATCTTAGTTTCCGTAAATGGTGTTTAATAGGTGATTCTGTTTTAAACTCAAAAGACCAGAATGTGGATGGAAATGGAGACAATAAAGACTGCTCACAAGATTTCAGTTGTAATTGAGCACCCTATTGGGAACTGGACTGTGGGCTATCTCTGTTACATTGTGTCAAGTGAAGTTTTTTCTATGCCCTGAAATTCTGGGGGAAGCTGAGGTTAACAGTGACAAGCTAGTTAATGGAGTGGAGGAAATTTCAAGGTAATATAGCATTCAGTCTATGGCATGTGTATTGCTTGCTTGCTACTTTTAGTCACATTCACAATCAGAATTAGGAACACAAAAAAGGCAGCAAGATTTGAACTTTTTTTTCAGTTTAGTCAGGGAATGGTGTGCAAAGTTGAGGGCAAGAGAGTTGTGCTTGCTGAAAAATTAGTGGCACTAAAAAGAAGACATTTACTTTACATGAAAGATGACTTGAGAGCATCTTAGGAATTACCCAGTCCCAATAATTGCACACTGAAGTGTGTAAATCTGTGAGCTTATTTGAAAGACCACTTAAGAAGAGAGCTTGAGAGTATTCTGCTTGTACAGCGTCCTCTAGCAAAATGATTTCCTATGTTCAGCTATCAAGGCATTCAGAGGCCATGCCATCCTTTGGACATTGCAAATGGTCCTGTCTATTGCTCCTGTCAGCAGCAGCCCACATGATCCTCGTTGTGGTCAGCAAGATAATGCTGGTGGGTTTTTATCTCTCTCTTTTTTAAAAATGAATGCATGATGTTAAAAATTATAGGATCATGATCGTTTCCTCTGAAATCTCAAGGAAAAGTGTGGGAGGGCAGACATTATGTGATAGATTTGATGTCCTTGCAGACAGTCTTTGAGAAATCATTGTGTGAAATTGTGGGAGTGAAAGCAAAGGCAAATTGCTAATGATCATAGGTACTGCCATCCAAGCAGAAGCTATGTGGGCCTCAGCAGCAAGGTGGGGGGGGGTGGCTGCCAAAGCCCTTTGGAGCTCACATCATACTTCAATGCCTTGAATTGTGAAGACAGTGCTGAAGGATTTACTACTTTATTTCGGTTGAGTTTTGCTGCTCATTTAGTCTCATTTCAACTTTCTATTCTTCTAGTTCTCTCTCTCTCTCTCTCTCTCTTTTTTTTGGTGGGTCATGAGGCTTGAACTTAGGGCCTGGGTGCTGTCTCTGAGCTCTTTCGTTTAAGGCTTGAGCTCTACCACTTGAGCCACAGCACCACTTCTGGTTTTCTGATGGTTGGAGATAAACATCTTACAGACTTTCCTTCCTGGACTGGCTTTGAACTGCAATCCTCAAATCTTAGCCTCCTGAGTAGCTGGTATTACAGGTGTGAGCCATCTGCGGCCTGGCAATTCCTCTTCTTTGAAATAGGAATATTTCCCTGAGCCTTTTTCCCAATGATAGGTGGCACAAACTTGCTGTCTTGGAATCTCGTTACTTTTTTCTCTTCTTTTCTTTTCTTTGTTATTTATTATTTTTCATTTTTATTGTAATGGTGATGTAAAGAGTGTTTACACTTATGTAAATCAGGTAATCATGACATTTCTTTTTGAACAGTGTCACACCTGCCCTTTCCCCCAGATGTTCCTTCACGAACTCCCCCTACAAGTTGTATAGTTTATTTTCAATATAGTGTCAAATGAGTATTGCTGCTGCATTTGTTCACACTTAGTTGTACTGTTTCTGTGCTTCCACCTCTCCCTTCCTTAAACAGATAAACTTATATACAAAAGGTACAGAAATGAAACACAGTGACAATTAAAGGGACCTTCTTTTCTAAATGCACACACCATTAGTACATGTTTGGATTCACTTCCAGAGAGAGTTTTCCTTTGAGATTTACCTTTAGATATACTTTTAGAGAGACTTTATTCTATTGGTATCAATAAGAATTTGCTCTTAAGAATGGTTAAAATGTGTAATGGTGTGTAATGGTGTACTTCATTACTTTCACAACAGAAAAATCATCATTTTTAGATTCAGTATATAGCAGAATATTACATTCAATTTTCTGTTACTCAATGCTGCCTGCCTTTTCTTTTTTTTTTTCTTTTTTTTTAAATTTTTTTATTGTGAAAATACCATACAGAGGGGTTACAATTACATGTCAAGGTAATGAGTACATTTCTTATCAAGCATTGTTGCCTTCTCCTTTGTTTCCCCTTCCTATCCCTCCCCATCCCCCCCCCTGCCAAAGTTGTAAAGTTCAATTTTCGACATAACAACTTGTACATCCCATTGTTGCAATGGGTTTCATGTTAAGCATTTTTGGAATTGGAGAAAAGAGTCTCATGACTTTCCTGCTTGGGCTGGCTTCAGATTGTGATCCTCAGTTCTCAGCCTCCTGAATACGTAAGAGTGCAGTTGTGGGAGGGTTCCGGGAAGATGGCGGAGGAGAAGCTGGAATCTGAACAAGCTCTCGCATAGAAAGCAGTTTTAGAGTTCCAGTGAACAGTCCTAAGCCAGAGAATCACACCAAGTGTGCCATCACAGGACAGAGAGTTAGACAAGAGAGGGGAAGCCAAGGAAACACATCAGCTGCCGCTGCGGCGGCAGGGTCACGGCGGCGACCACCGCCGCGGGGTCATACCTGAGACACAGAGAGTCCGGGACGAAGGAGCCAGACGCAGCGGACGAGCGGATTCTACTCAACACCAACAAGAACCGAAAAGGAGCGGACATCTTCATCCTGCTGTTTGCAGACCAGAGACGACCCAGGATCCAAGACTCGGCGTGAGTACAAGCCCGACGTCCTCACTCCTTTTCAGGGAGCAGAGGAGGGAAGGCCACCCCTCCCCCCCCAGCACCAGTGATCTCCATCTTGGATACCGACAAAGCTCGGAGGAGCTGCTAGCTCCAGCTCAGGCCGTGGAATAAAACGAGTCATTTAGCAGGTCACAAGAACTTAACGGCGAAGTGACCTGCCAGACTCAGCTCCATCCAGGGAAAAGTCACCCAGCTCAGGCGCCAGCCATTGGAGTGCCTTGCCTCACTGGGTAACCAGAGCCAGAGGCTGCCCCTCCCTCTAGCAGCCACCACAATCAATTGAAAAACAGAAACCCTGAGAATGGCTCCAGGATGAGCGCTGTGAGCTTTATCACAAAATAGCCCCAGGGAAAAGCTACTGTTTGTTGAAAGGCCTCAACTCTACCCAGAACCTAGCCTCATCACCACATCCCCCTCTTTTGTGATTCTCAAAGCAGATCACCCTCCCAGAAAACTAACCTGGGAGGGGGATCTCAAAATCTTGGGTAAAGCAGAGCATTTCTCTGCCTCTTCCAACCAACCGACTTAAGAAACCAATCAAGCCACAGGACCTCAAGCTGACCAGAGACTACAACAAGAGACTGGTTACAGACAAAAGGGAGATACAGGATTCTTCCCACTCCTCCCCCCCAAAAAAAAAAAATCAAAAGACTTTTTTTTCTTCTTCTTTTCTTTTTTTGTTTGTTTTTTGTTTTTTGTTACCATATATATATATATATGTATATATATACAAATTTTTTCCCTTCTAAAACTTTTATTAATCTTTAATTTTTGCCTCTTCTGAAAAAATAATTGTATTCCAGTAATTTTTTTTCTCATCTTATAATTTTTATTTTAGGAATATGTGAATGAGCGTTTTCCTTTCTTTTCTTGTCTTCTTTCTCTTTTTCTTTCTTTCTTAATTATCTTTTTGTTTTTTTGTCTAGCTCTACTGAACTTCTGATCTTTTCTTCGCCCTTTCCCATCCTTAAAGTTTTCCACATCTCCTCTATGTCCCTCCCCTTCTCTGAACATATTCACATTCCTCTCTAAATAGACAGTCTTTTAACCTCTATAATAACATTAATTTTTACGTTTCTATTTTTTTTCTGGTCTCTCTTCATTCCCCTTTCCGTCTCTTCTTTTTCTCTCTCTCTCTACTTGCATCCTACCCAACCCATTTCCTGCATTGTGATTAGGACATAGTTAACTCTTCCTGTGCCTCCCCACACCAATCTATTCCTATTTTTTACCCACATCTCTCCCTAATCCTAATAATTTCTGGTTTTCCAAATTCTTTTCTGCGGTTTGAAGTCCTTTAACATATAGTTGTTTGATGTTGAATAGATGTATCTGTTGAATTAGATTGTATCTGTAGACTATTGACTGTACAAACGCAAACTTTGGTTGATGGTTGCCTTAAGATAGTGTTCTAGCACAAAACTGGTGCAATCTTCATCTCAAATGGGCCGAGTAAGCCGGAAAAACACAAGAAAAATGGCAAATCCGGGTATCTCAATTGCCAATCTTGATAATCAGGGATTAGAACAGATAAAGAATAATCCAGAGGAGAGTTCCCAAATAGCTCTACAAACACTAATAGCAAACATGATAAATGAGAAGTTTGACAATGTACAAAAGACTCTGTATGAGCGTGATAGGGAGAGAGAGGAGGCATCCCAGAAGTTTATACAGGAATATCATAAGCGTGAGGAAGCTACTCAAAAACTGATACAGGATTTGCGTGAACAACTTGAGAATACTCAAAGAGAAAGGGAGGAATGGCGTGAGCAGGCAGAGAACACTCAAAGAGAACTGCAGGAATCCCATGAACGGGAAGAAAGAGAACTGCAGGAATCCCACAGACGGGAGGAAGCTAATAAAAGAGTAATTCAGGAATTGAGAGACCAGGTAGAGAATACACAAAGATCACTAAAGGCATTCATGGAATCCATTAACAAAGAGCTGAAGGAAGTCAGGGAGACCACAAAGGGAATGCTGAATGGAACCCAACAGAAGGAATGGGAGTCCAAAGAAACCATAACCAATCAACTAAGTGATTTGAGAACAAACACTGAACACCAAATTAAGGAAGTAAAGAAATTCATACAAGACCTAAAACAGAGCTTCAACAAAGAACTTGAAGCCATCAAAGCTGACCAATTAGAAGGAAAAGAGATAAAAAACAAAGTAGAGAGTCTTGACAGCAGGTTAGACCATGCAGAAGATCGATTCTCAGGGATTGAAGACAGCCTAGATATTATAGAGAAAGAACATACAATCATCCAAGACAAGTCCAAGAAATATGATAGGTCTATCCAACACCTGGAAGACACCATCAGAATGCCCAATCTAAGGATATTGGGTGTAGAGGAGCACCTAGAAACAGAAGTTAATGGTCTAGGAAATTTGTTTAACAGGATCCTAACAGAAAACTTCCCAAACATACAAAAAGATAGGCCTATTCAGATACAAGAAGCTTTTAGAACCCCAAATACACCAGACCAGAATAGGACATCCAACTGTCACATTATAATCCACACAGGATCAACCCAGACCAAGGAAAAGATCCTTAAACTGTCAAGGAGAAAAGGGTAATCACCTATAAAGGGAAACCAATTAGAATCACCTCAGATTTCTCAGCAGAGACAATCAAAGCAAGAAGAGCGTGGAATGACGTATGCCATGCCCTAAAAACAAACAACTATCAACCAAGAATACTGTTCCCAGCTAAACTCTCTTTCATAACTGAAGGCCAAATAAAAACCTTCCATAGCAAAGAAAAATTGAAACAATACATCCCCACCAAACCAGCCCTACAAAAGATTCTTAAAGATGTCCTACACATAGAAAACCAACAAGACTGCAACAAAGGCCAAGAAACTGCACCCAAACTGAGAATCCAAGAACCTTAGGAAGAACCCAGTTTTCGCAGCCCCCAAGAAGGTGGATAACATGGCAGGAACTCCCAAATACCTCTCAGTCCTATCTCTTAACGTTAACGGACTGAACTCTCCAATTAAGCGACACAGACTGTCTAGTTGGATTAAAAAACAAGACCCTTCTATCTGCTGCCTGCAGGAGTCACATCTTGCCCGTAAAAACAAACACATTTTCAATGTTAAAGGCTGGAACAAAATCTACCAAGCAAACGGCCCTCATAAACAGGCAGGAGTTGCAATCCTAATATCAGATAAAATAGACTTCAAATTAAAATTCGTGAGAAGAGATAAAGAAGGTTGCTACATACTAAGTAAAGGATCTCTCCTTCAGGAGGATATTACAATTCTAAATATCTATTCGCCAAACAATGGAGCACCCAAATTTATCAAAGAAACACTACGTTCCCTCAAATCCCATATAGATCCAAAGACATTAATTTTTGGGGATTTTAACACACCACTCTCCCCACTAGATAGATCAACTCAGCAAAAACTCAACAGAGAAACCACAGATCTAAACTGCTGCATAGATCAACTAGACTTAACAGACATTTACCGAACATTTCACCCAGCAGCATCAGAATACACGTTCTTCTCAGCAGCACAGGGAATGTTTTCTAAAATAGACCACATTTTAGGCCACAAAGCAAACTTGTCTAAATTCAGAAACATTGAAGTTATACCTTCCATTCTCTCTGACCACAAGGGAATAAAATTAGAACTCAACACCAAAAGCCACCAAAAAAAGTCCGGTATCACATGGAGGCTGAACAACACACTGCTGAATCATGAGTGGGTCATGGAAGAGATTAGAAAGGAAATTCAAATGTTAATGCTATTCAACAAAAATGAACACACAAATTACCAGCTCCTCTGGGACACAGCAAAGGCAGTACTCAGAGGCAAGTTTATAGCTCTGAGCTCCTACATCAACAAATTGGAGATATCTGAAACTAACAATTTAATGACACATCTAAACCTCCTTGAAAAAGAGCAGCAAGATAAACCGCAATCCAGTACATGGAAAGAAATAATCAAAATTAAATCAGAATTAAATGAATTAGAATCCAAAAAATCTATAGAAAGAATCAACAAAACAAAGAGTTGGTTCTTAGAAAAACTTAACAAAATCGACAGACCCTTAGCAAACCTTATCAGAAAAAGGAGAGAACACACCCAAATTAATAAACTCAGAGATGAGAACGGAGACATCACCATGGAAACAACCAAGATTCAGAACATTATAAGGGAATACTTCTCAAAACTTTATGCTAATAAGTTTGAGAACTTGACAGAAATGGACCTTTTCCTAGCAAATATTGACATGCCAAAACTAAACCAAGATGAGTTAAACCAGCTTAACAGGCCCATATAAAGCATTGAAATAGAAACAGCAATAAGAGACCTCCCAGCTAAGAAAAGTCCAGGACCAGATGGTTTTACAGCGGAATTTTACAAGGCCTTCAAAGCAGAGCTCACACCAATACTCCTCCAACTCTTCAACGAAATTGAAAGAGAAAGCTCACTACCGAACACATTCTATGAAGCCATCATAACCCTCATCCCAAAACCAGGCAGGGACTCATCAAAGAAAGAGAACTATAGACCCATTTCTTTGATGAACATTGATGCAAAACTTCTCAACAAAATTTTGGCCAATCGACTTCAACAATTCATCCAAAAAATCATACACCATGATCAAACAGGATTCATTTCAGGGATGCAAAGCTGGTTCAATATACTCAAATCAATTAATATTATTCATCACATCAACAGGAGCAAGAATAAGAACCACATGGTTATCTCAATAGATGCAGAAAAAGCATTTGACAAGATCCAAAACCCCTTTATGATGAAGGTTCTGGAAAAATTAGGAATCCATGGAACATTCCTCAATACCATAAAGGCTGTATATGACAAACCTACAGCCAGCATTATACTCAATGGTGAAAAACTAAAGCCATTTCCTCTTAACTCAGGAACAAGACAAGGATGCCCACTCTCTCCACTTCTCTTCAATCTAGTATTAGAATGCCTAGCTACAGCAATAAGACAAGATGCAGACATAAAGGGGATCCAAATAGGGAAAGAAGAAATAAAACTCTCCCTCTTTGTAGATGACATGATCTTGTATCTAAAGAATCCCATAGACTCCACTCCCAAATTACTCAAGCTGATTCAAAACTTTGGCAAAGTACCAGGGTATAAAATTAACCCCCAAAAATCAATGGCTTTTCTATATGCCAACAATGAGAAAAGTGTGGCTGAAATTAGGAAAGCAACTCCATTTGTAATAGCCCCACAAAAAATAAAATACCTAGGAATTAACTTAACCAAAGAAGTGAAGGACCTCTATGATGAAAACTTTAAAATCTTGAAAAAGGAAATCAACACAGAACTTAAAAAATGGCAAAACCTCCCATGCTCCTGGATTGGCAAGATTAACATCGTGAAAATGGCAATACTTCCCAAGGCTATCTACAAATTCAACGCAATACCTATCAAAATTCCACCCTCATTCTTCAAGGAAATAGAAGAGGCAATCCAAAAATTCATATGGAACAATAAAAGACCCCAAATAGCAAAAACGCACCTCAACGGAAAGAACACTGCTGGAGGAATATCAATACCAAATTTCAAACTCTACTATAAAGCCATAGGAATCAAAACAGCTTGGTATTGGCATAAGAACAGACCTCAGGACCAATGGAATAGAATTGAAAACCCAGAAATGAACCTACAGACCTATAGCCATCTAATCTTTGATAAGGAAGCTAAAACAATAGAATGGAAGAAAGACAGCCTCTTCATTAAATGGTGCTGGCAAAATTGGTTAACTACATGTAGAAAACTAAAGCTAGATCCTTATATATCACCCTGCACCAGAATCAACTCCAAATGGATCAAAGACCTTGAACTCAAAGCAGACACTCTGAAAACATTACAGGATGGAATAGGAGAAACCCTAGGTCTCCTTGGCTCAGGCCGAAATTTTCTGAATAGAGACCCGGAAACACAACAAATCAAAGAAAGGTTGGACAAATGGGATTGCATAAGGTTGCAGAGCTTCTGCAGGGCAAATGACATAGCTAGCAAGATCAATAGAAAGCCCACCGATTGGGAGAAGATCTTTACTAGCCATACAACAAACAAGGGTCTCATATCTAAAATATACTTGGAACTCAAAAAATTAAACCACCCAACAACAAATCCTCAAAGAAACAACTGCCCAATAAATAAGTGGGCAAAAGTCTTAAAGAGAAGCTTCTCTGCAGAAGAAAGAATGATGGCCAATAGGCACATGAAGAAATGTTCAACATCCCTAGCCATAAAAGAAATGCAAATCAAAACAACATTGAGATATCACCTCACTCCAGTTAGAACAGCAAAAATCAAGAACTCTAACAACAACAGATGCTGGAGGGGATGTGGACAGAAAGGAACCTTACTTCATTGTTGGTGGGAATGTAAACTTGTTCAACCACTTTGGAAAGCAGTATGGAGGTTCCTCAAAAGACTTCACATAGATCTCCCCTATGATCCAGCAATCCCACTTTTGGGCATTTACCCAAATGTTTACAAACAAGACCACACTAAAGCTACCAGCACAACTATGTTTATTGCAGCATTATTTACCATAGCTAAGATATGGAACCAACCCAGATGCCCCTCAGTAGATGAATGGATCAAGAAAATGTCGTATATATACACAATGGAATTCTATGCCTCCATCAGAAAGAATGACATTTCCCCATTTGTTAGGAAATGGAAAGGTTTGGAAAAAAATTATATTAAGTGAAGTAAGCCAGGCCCAAAGAAGCATAGGTCCCATGGTTTCCCTTATTTGCAATATCTAGTATAGGCATGAGTCAAGCGGAAAAGGTCAGATAATGTGATGTTAGGAAAATGAACCCTTAAATATGTATTTTAATGTTTTTTTTCTTTCATGCATGTGTTTCTAACGCATTTATAAGATTATTTCATTGTTGCTTTGTATGTCCCTCCCCCACAGTGTAACCCCCGCTTTCACTATATTTGATGTCAGTATAACATGTGGAGGAGATGGGGACAAACAAGTCGTTTAAGGATTCAGGTGGACCTGTTGCAACAATGAGAAGTACAAAATGTCATGTCAAAACCAGCTTTACAATGTCGGGGGGAGGGAGGGGGGTATAATTGGGTGGGGGATAGGGGAGGCTGGGAAGGGAGGTGAAGGGTAAACAAAGGAGGAGGCTGCAATGCTTGGTAAGAAATATGTGCATTATCCTGCCCATGTAATTGTAGCCCCTCTGTACAGTATGTTCTCAAATAAAATAAAATAATATTAAAAAAAAAAGAGTGCAGTTGTGAGCCACTGGTGCTCAGTTTCTTTCTTTCTTTTTTTTAATTTTATTTTCTTTTATTTGAGAACATACTGTACAGAGGGGCTACAATTACATGGGCAGGATAATGCATACATTTCTTATCAAGCATTGCAGCCTCCTCCTTTGTTTACCCTTCACCTCCTTTCCCAGCCTCCCCCCTCCCCCCACCCAATTATACCCCCCTCCCCCCACTCACCGACGTTGTAAAGCTCGTTTTGGACATGACAACTTGTACTTCTCATTGTTGCAACAGGTCCACCTGAATCCTTAAACGACTTGTTTGTCCCCATCTCCTCCACATGTTATACTGACATCAAATATAGTGAAAGCGGGCCTTTTCAATGTATATTGATCATATTGTAAAATCAGAATTCTTACAAACTGTTCTTGAAATGATTAATTTCAAGTCTTAACAAATTCTATAACTTGTCAGAATGTGCATTATAAGAAAATTTACAATTCGAATTACTGAGACATCCTAATGACACAACAAATGTCTTCCATCAATTATTGTGCTATTGTTATTACAAACATGACATGTTAAATGTCATCTTCCACATTAATGGGAGAGTAAACAGAGTACAAAAGCTGATATTTCTTCTTCTTCTTCTTCTTCTTCTTCTTCTTCTTCTTCTTCTTCTTCTTCTTCTTCTTCTTCTTCTTCTTCTTCTTCTTCTTCTTCTTCTCTTCCTCTTTTTCTTCTTCTTTTTTTTGGTCGGTCATGGGGCTTGAAATGTGGGCTTGGGCCCTGTCACTCAGCTCTTCAGCTCAAGGCTAGCACTCAACCACTTGAGCCACAGCACCACTTCCAGTTTTCTGGTGGTTTATTGGAGATAAGAGTCTCATGGACTTTCCTGCCCAGACTGGCTTTGAACACTGATCCTTAGATCTCAGCCTCCTGTGTACCTAGGATTACAGGTGTGAACCACTGGTGTCCGGATTCATCTGCTATTTCTTAACATTTCAATATGCTTTTAGACATCAGTGCAAGAGTGCTGCTTGGTAATAGAACATAAAAGCATCATTACTATTGACATGCTTCCTCTTCAGGAAATTAACAGGGAGGCTTTTTGGTATTTGTGTGACTGGTCAAGGACAATTTACAGTTGAATTATTCTGAAGGAAAAACTTGTTGATTTGAGCACAGTCTTATTATAGCTTTCAGTAGAGGATGATAGATTTTTCTGTCATTGTGATAAACTCCAACATGTATGCTTGCAATACAAAAATAAATAAAACAGTAGTAGATGTGTTTGATTCAGCTACTGATCAACAAACAATAAAAGCTTACACTGAGAAAGTTCTAAACATTCCAATCTCAGATGTCCACAAACTGCTTTACTATAGTCAATATTGGTTCAGCTTAAGAATTTAAATTTCTGCTATTTATTTACTTGCAGTTATAATACATTCATTATTCTTCAGATGTGACCATTTTTTGTTATTCTGCTTAAAGAAATTACACAAGCTTGTTATAATTCTTTTCTGAAGCTATATTTCTATAGTCTTGTGAAAATAGAAAAATTACCACGTTTGGCTGGTTCCTTTCATGTTTAACAATAGTTCTCTCTCAAAATGTCTCCCATTATTACAACCTGCCACTTGGTAACAGGCAAAAATTCAGATGGTAAATGCATGACTATATACTGAACTCTGAATTATAGCAAATGATTTGGCCCCTCAGGGACTTGGGAAGGCATGACTATAAAATTGGTGACAAAGATGTTTTGGGAAGAGGTTTGTAGCTAGACCTATACAAATGGGCAATGCCTATGAAAATATCTGTGTCCTGTATAGAAGGTTTGAATACTCAAATGAATAGGATGGTCCATAATGTGGATAACTTTCAACCTCTTTTCTCAGCCATGCTTGTCATTGCCCATGGGCTCCAACATGAAGTAGCCATGGTGACAGTAATGGAGGTTATATATGGGATCAGTACCATGAACTTCTCAACATGTCTGCGTGCCTAGTTGTACCAGCAGCAGAGACCAATATTGTACCCCCAATAAGACGTTCCTGTGGTGATCAGCCAGTAGTCTGGTGGCAGGTTGATTACATTGGAGCACTTCCATCATGTAAGAGGTAGCACTTTGTGCTTACTGTAATAGATTCTTATTCTGAGTGAAACTGCCTTCCCTTCATGGAACATTTCTGATCTCCTAGCTATAGGTTAATAGAATGCCTTGTCCAACACCATTGTAAGGAAATGGTATTAGGTACAGTAGCTGCAATTGGATTCACCAAGCTCATGATATTCAACTGTCATTATCCAAGTTCTAGCTGTCTTCTGCACAGGACAAATAGGACATCTGAATAGGAAACCACCACTCAAAGCACCTTTCAAGTCTTGGTAACATTAATGAATAACATTCCTCCAGGGATGTAATGTTATTTTTTATTTACAATTGTCACATATTTATTTTAGTTGGTATAAAATTTGGACATTGACTGGATATATGTGGGTTGTTAAAACTACCATTTCTTTTTGAAAACACTTAATTTCTGTGGTCCCAAACAGTTTTTCCTCAAAAATCTTCTCTATGCAAATAGTAACAGTTTTTTTTTTCAATAAAAGTATTTCCACAGGAAAACAGACAAATCCTTCTCCAGTGTCTCATGTGAGAATTATTCCTTCATCATCCTGTTTTGGAGGAAGAGGGAACATTATTCCTTCATGCGCTTGGACATGAAGAAAACTTCCCATTTTTCCCACTCAAGGAGCTCTGCTTTCCATGTCATGATCTTGGGCTATCTTCCCTTTCCCTGAACATGGCTCTCAGCTTGGAAGACTGAATCTCTGATCCCCCAGACTGCAATATTTTTAAATAATGTATTTAAATTTGTGTAGGAAATGCACGATTTTTCAAATGATTTTTAGTAGTTAAAGATCTCATTCACTTTTAAAAAGATCTCTCCCCCCAAAAAAACAAAACAAAAAAGATCTCTCCCTTGTGCAGAGTTAGACTTTCTATTAGAACAGAAAATTATGGTAAGAAAAATTAGATGGTAATTCAGAGACATTCAGTACTAATTTAATCATGTCACTAATTGCCTTCTGACCTATATATTATTTTTTTTGTTTATTCTCTTTGCCTGTTGTGTCCTACCATGCCTCAGTTCATGTTTTATGAAACCTAGATTTCTGACAGTGATATTCATGTATACCTCATCTTCCCTGAAGTCTTTCCTGACTAGTCCATAAATCTTGAATCATTTTCTCCTTTATCGATACTACTGTCTGACATGTGGCAATACAATGGATGAGTTAGCCAATTTTTCTTTATCTGTCTTGGTCTTAAACTATATTCCATTTTTATAGCCACCATAATTTATTTGCTCTGCTTCTTTAAAAAGATAATATTATGTATATTTGATAACTACTTATTGAGAATTGATTGTAAACATAGCTATATAAAACTTGTACTTTTTAATATCAAATTACATTCTCCTAATGAGCATATGAAACTGATTAACCAGATCCCAGATATTAGAATTTTTAGAGCAAAATATTTTCAAACTACATAAATTCAAGGGGTAAGACATGATCTCTAGAGTTTTTGTCTAAGAAAAATAAACTCTCACCTCTGTATTTACTATAAATATTCCCAAGATAACTGATACCTTAACATTCAAAAATGTGAAAGGTTAATACTAACAACAATACTGATATTACTATTTTGAAATTATAAAGTAAGTATATCATAGCAAGATCTACCATAAGTTCCAGTAGCACAGTGAAACCAAATTCTGTTTGTTACAGGTCATTCTCCATGTAAAGGAAGAAGTTCCTTGGAGGAAAACTGAGTATATAATGAGCCTGGGACAACTTGTACCACAAGTTTTATCATTATAGAAGAGCATTGGAACTGACTATAAGAAAAAAACCCAATTGGTCAGACTTAGGCAATTGGAATGTGAAATAAGAGTGACTAGAGTACTTGGAAACAATAGCTCTAAAGCCAGAAAAATACCCAGGAATAAATTTACTCAAAAAGGTTAAACATAAAGTGAAGTAAGCCAGGCCAAAAGAAACATAGGTCCCATAGTTACCCTTATTTGCAATATCTTAGTATATGTCTGAGTCAAGCAGAAAAGGTCAGATAAGGTGATGTTAGGGAAATGAACCCTAAGATATATATTCAAATGTTTTTTTTTCTTTCATGCGATTGTTTCTAACACATTTATAAGATTATTTCTTTGTTGCTTTGTATGTCCCTCCCCTACAGTATAACCCCTGCTTTCACTGTATTTGATGTCGGTATAATTTGTGGAGGGAAGGGGAAAAACAAATCGTTTAAATAGGGATACAGGTGGACCCATTGCAACAATGAGATGCACAAGTCATTATGTCGAAAACAAACTTTACAACTTTGGTGCGTGGGGGGGGGCAGGGGGAGGATGGGAAAGGATGAGAAGGAGAAACAAAGGAGGAGTCTACAATGCTTGATAAGAAATGTACTCATTATCTTGTCCATGTAATTGTAACCCCACTGTACAGTATTTTCACAATATAAAAAAGGTTAAATATAACTACAATGAAAGCAATTTACGAGAACACAGGGCAAATTGAAAGACATCTCATGTTAAAAGAATCTGTTTTGTTAAAAATATCCAAACTACTCAAAGTGATGTACAGATTAAATGTACTCTTTATCAAATTATCAATGGAGTCACTCACAAGAATAGAAAAAAAAAAACAATTCTAACAATCATTTAGTCATTTTGAAGTTTCAACTAATTCCATTATGTTTTATTTCTTCTGACAAATGGATAAAATAAAATAAAAATAAAGAAGAATAAATCAAATAAATTGCACAGCAGGCCCTATAGCCAGTGCCTCTTAATGTTTAAAATTCCTGATTCATTTATTATGATGTTATGGTTCTTAGTTTACATAGGTTGATGAAATATAGAAATATGAATTCACAACTGTGAATTTGTATATTATAGCCCTTAGAGTCCTAATTGTAAGTGAATAGTAAGCCGTTTTTGCAGTGTATTTAACTCCAATATGGCATATTTATGTAACTCTTGTATAATTTATTCAACAAGCGTATAATCTATAACTCACTGGATAGTTCAAGAATTGATATAATTATTCATGTCACACTCTCTAATCTATGCTTCTTCTTTTAATTCTGGAATATTTTATTCCTGTTGCCTCTGTTGCCAGTAATACTTTAAATTTTGTACTGGCATACATTGTAGTAAATCTTCTGAATCTAAATAATTTCATTGTAGTGTCATCACCACTCTATATGGGCTGTTTATATTTGTTAAAAATCTATACGTCATTGGGATCAAATCTATACTATGATACTGTTAAATTAGATGAGTTCTAGCAATTCTTAAAGCAAGATCAGTTTGTTCTCTTGCAAATGTTATGCAGAAAATAACTTTTAATATAAACTGAAATAAGCAACTAATTCTTATGTGCTCTTGAGTGTTAACCTCTAGTATTATAGAATATTTTAAACTTTAGAGCTCCAGGTTACCTTTACTATAAACTAGTAGAAAGTTATGCCATATTGGTGCAAGTTTCATTTATTTATTTATTTTTAGTTTTTTTTAAAGTTTGTTTTTTATTGATGAAATTGTTTACCTCTGGTAGTGTGAAATATTTTATTTGATTTTTTTTTTTTGGTCGGTTGTGGGGTCTGAACTCTGGGCTGGGCACTGTCCTTCAGCTTTTCAGCTCAAGGCTAGTTCTCTACCATTTGAGCTACAGTGCCACTTCTGGCTTTTTCTGCTTATGTGGTGCTGAGGAATCGAACCCAGGACCTCATGCATGCAAGGCAAGCACTCTACCACTGAGCCACCTTCCCAGCCCTATGTGTGAAATATTTTAAACAAGGAGTTGATTATATTAGTGAAGAAAGATGAACAAAATAAGTTCCATAAATACGTGCATTTCTATGAAGAATATTGTTTATATTGTCTTAGGGAAGGGAATTCACAAAATATGCCCCAGATGCACAGGTATTTATAAAATTAACTTTAAAAGATACAATTTTAAAATTCTACAAGCACTTAGGTAGTGAAAAGAACTAATTATTTTGCTACTAAAGAGCCGAAGTCAGATGGTTTCACACTTTTCTGCAACAAAAAATGATGTGTAAACAAAAAAATTTCACGCTCAGATCTTTATAAACATAACTACTATAAGACATAAAGACTAAGGAACTGATTAAATATTAATAAATCAAAAAGTTGAATAAAATAGCAGGTGATTTTTAAAGTCAATGAATCATATCAAATGTATTAATTTCATATGTTAAATCAATAATTCTAAAATTTGTTTATATTCCTTAATTGAAAAAATAATTCAAAAAATGAGGAGGAGCTGATAAGAACCAAGATGCTCCCAATCACTCATAATAATGAATGTGGCGATTCTTCACTACTATCTTTTCAAATTGTAATTCTATTAATTTCTGTACAAAACAACCACTCATAATTTTAAACTATCAATACATTTTTTAAAAAATTGAAACCCCCCACTCTGTTAAAATAGCTCAGATGTTAGACTGAAGTCTAGGCTAGATTGATTTTACTATAATCTATTCAGTTATTTATTGAAATAAGACTAATTAATAATGAGCAAAGTTTGAGAAATTCTTGACATAATGAGAGATTTACAAATCCACTTGGAGTTTACTTAACCCTTTCTCCTACATGATGCTTAACTTACTATCTGCTATTTGTCTTAACAAAAATGCATTCGTATTAGAATAACTCAATTGTTTGACAGATGAAGCAACTGAAATAACTGAAACAATATTGTCTTACTGGGGCATTTAATCCTTAATGTGATAGCTACACAAATATAGACCAAATATTACATAGTGCTACCAACTTCTGTTAAATTGTGTTCTTTCATATTGTCAAACATGCTGAATTCCTCTACAGTCTACAAGAAAGCTGTCACTATTTCCATGTTAACCACCAGAACAGGGTTTCTGAAATATATTTGACAAAAGGACATGTTAAGAAGCTAATTTTAAAGAAATAATTTATTTTATTTTAACTGAATTGGGATATTCTCTGACATCTGTTGCCTCTGCTTTGTCTTTCCACCACCTTTTACTGTTTGAAGCTGTCTAGAAATGAGTTACAGTATCTTATCGCTTCTCTGCCTTTTGGCTAAGATCAAGTGTAATTACAGTATCTTGAAGAGCTTTTGTCTGTGATGAATATGTTTGAAGAATATAGAAATGATTTGTCCTTAAATCCTAAATTCAGAATCTTAGTTTACATGTGCCATTTCATTGAGTGATTCTTTAATCTAGAGATGTATCTAGGCATGGAGAATGTATGTTTTAGCTTTGTAATACTTACTTTCTTATATTTTATTAGTATAGAAAAAGTTAGGTTCTGTATTTAAATTCAGGGGATCTACTGGCTACCCATGCACTTGATCCAGGTTAATAAAACATGGAATCCATGAGGTATGAAGTATTTTTGCCTTAAGGTAGAAACAAAAAAGGGAAATGTTAGAAATAATCTAAATGTTGTTTGTATATATTAAGAAGTTCTACTTGAGCAATAGAAAAATAGAATAAATTAAATGCTTATGAGCCAAGTAATCAAATACAGTGATAACGGATTACACCATGGGGGAAGAACATACAAAAGAAACAAAAAAATCACATGGTACATTATAAATACATTAAAAACAACAGCAAGAAAGATAAAACCACTTGTGTCCCTATCTTGAGATTCATTGAGGAGGTGGGGAGGGAAGGGATGGTAGGGGAAAAACAAAGGAGGAGGTAATAATGCCTGAGAGTAAATGTAATTATTACCTTACTCAAGTAACTGTAACTCCTCTGTACAGTATTTTTACAATAAAAATATATACAAAAATTACAAATCAGACACTAACTTACAAATAAACACTTCATTGTATAATAAAAATAATAAAAAAGACCCAAGTAATAACACAAATATAAAATGAGACAAACATATTTCATTTGCATGGGTATAACATGAATGAAAATATAATATCCCAAACACAATGAGATTTTGAAGCCTGAGAATAGGTATGTGTTTGTATGTGGATATTTGTATGAGTGTGTGTGTGTGTGTGTGTGAGAGAGAGAGAGAGAGAGAAAGAGAGAGAGAGAGAGAGAGAGAGAGAGAGAGAGAGAGAGAGACAGAGAGAGAGAGAGAGAGAGAGAGAGAGAGAGAGAGAGAGAGAGAGAGAGAGACTAGAAAGACTAGAGAGAGAGAGGGAAAGGAATACAGGTGTTATCCTCTCTGGTAGAATGAAGTAAAATGGCTCTGAAAAGCATTGTAATAAAACCAAGTAAATATATATTAACACATCCAGTTTAGACTAGGTCATCACATGTGTAAATTTGCTTCAAAAAGATAATAATGTTGAAATACTTCTAGAATTCAGTTACAAATATGCAGCACACATATACATATTTTACCCATAATTAATAACTTACATTAAATTAGTAATTTTATTTTCCCAATTATCAGCCCCTCCCCTAAGCTGAAACAGTCAGTACCAAGAGAGAATTATCCTCTGCCATGAGGAAAAAGAAAAAGGAAAAGTGTACCACCAAACTTATGATTATTTAAAAGGCTACATGAGAATTAAATTTCTGCCTCATCTCATCCAGAGTACTGATTACCTGGCATAATTTGTATTGCTAGGGTCTACTTAGAACAAAGGATAATGGTAAATATGTTCCTGTGGCCAAAGGTGTTTAACCCAATAAGGAGATGGTGTATAATTTAAAGAAAAGAAGAAAGAAAAGTGGGTCTTGTGTTCAATGTTTTCCACACTGCCTGAGTAGTGTCTGTCTTACCAGGGCATGGATGGGGAGAAAACATACTCAGTGAAAAGTGCAGAGTTGGTTTACTTGCTGTTGTAAAAATATGAAATTTACTATGACACAGAGACACTAGAGGAAAGAGGGGATGATGAACTACCAAAAAGAAACCAGTAAAGCTTTTCTCATCAAGAAATATATACAGGCTTCATCCACAAAAGGTCTTGCAGGTCCCCAGAAATTCCACTTGAGCTGATTGATGAGGTAATTATTTTAAAAGTACATGTAGATTGTGAAAAAGGTCTATTTTTTTCTTCAAATAAGCAGATCTTGACACATTGGGACAAAAAATTAACAGAAACAAATCTTTTAAAAATGGAGGAATGTGAATTCCTGAAAAATTCAAAATCACCATCATGAAGATGGTCAATGAATTCAAGAAAAGGATGAATTGAGAAACCAGAGTGTTTATAATGGATATCAGACAAAATACAGAGCAAAACAGAAGTTTGGAGCTAAAGAAGATCATGAAAAGGTTTACTAGCTAGCATTCAATACGGCCCTCTTTAGAAGGAAGTTACTATGTCTAAGCCATTTAATGACTGAGGAGTTATGCTTTCTCTACATGAGTGCAGATAGTTAATAATCTTTGTGGAACATTTTTCTATTAAATTCATTATATCAGTATAACCTTATGGCATATTTATTTTACACTTTTCTTAAAACTCAACACTACTTATCTAGCTTCTGAAATTCTTTCAGCTTCCATCAACATAAGTTGTTTAGCTTCCACATCCCTTTAATATGGATCTAATATTCTTTAGCACTTTCTCCTGACAGTTGGAGATGCTCCAGGATCATCTTTTGTATTTTCTTCACCAGTCCTAAAATCACCTATATTTAATAATCTATCTTCTTATTGAGCCATGGCAATTGAAATTAAGATAATATGCTCATGGTACATCATTTATTCCAGGACTTCTCAATTGAAAGAGAAGGGATTATGTAACATATCTCTAAAAATATTGCCGTATGTAATCATTTGTATCTATAATAGACCAAAAATGGCTCTATACGGATTTCCACAACTGTCATCCTTGGCTTACTGAGCGCCCCCCGCCCCTGTGTGTGTGTGTGTGTGTGTGTGTGTGTGTGTGTGTGTGTGTGTGTGTGTGTGTGTGTGTGTGTGTGTGTGTGTGTGTGTGTGTGTGTGTGTGCCATTCCTGGTCTCTGAACTCAGGGCCTGGGTGCTGTCCCTTAGCTTTTTTGCTCAAGGATAGCCTCTAACACTTCACAATCTTATTTCCCTTTTTTTTTTGGTGTGTGATTAATTGAAGATAAGAGTCTCAACAACTTTTCTGTCTGGGATGGCTTTGATCCATGATCCTCATACCTCAGGCTCCTGAGTAGCTAGGATTATAGGCCTGAGCCATCAGTGCCAGGTGCCATGTATTCTATTGTTTATAAATGTTCCAAAATAAGAAATGGGGTGTATTTTTAAAAAGAAATTATTGAATAATCTTAAAAGTAGGATTTGGGGACTACTTTCATTAAGGTAACTTAATGACATGTAGCCTTCTGTATGATCCTGCTGTGAAGGAATTTTATGTTTTTGTACATATAATGAACATCTGGTGACAAGGCATTTAGAGCCTTAAATAAGAGAAAGAAAATAAAAAGGCAATAAAATGCTTAGACTGCCTTTTACATGATGGTTTTAAATATTTTCCCTTAATTATTGAAATCAGAAAACCATTATAATATTAACCATTTCAAGTAAGGAAAAATTTGAACACATAAATATTAAATGTATTGTGTTAATGGAACATTTCATGTTCATGAAAAAATACACATAATTCAATTTTTCTTTGATCTGTAAGTAAGTGATTTAATTATAAGATAAATTGGTCTTCAATTATATCAGAAGGACATGGAAAATCTTCTGGTCTATAGAAAATATTTTCTTGCTTGTTAAATCTATCTCTAAATATTTATTATTTCTTTATTATAATGAAAGTACTTCATACTAGAATCATTTAAACTCTTTTGTTTATCTAATTTAGTTTGCTGTAATAATAGATCACTAAAAGTGGGAGAAAACAAAGAGGTGACATTGTTAAAAAAGAAATGTACTTATTACCTGACTTTTGTAACTGTAGCCCCTCTATATATCACTTTTACAGTGAAAATTTTAAAAAATAATATGAAAAAAGAACACAAAATCCAGAAAATAAAAAAAAAACAATAAACTGTAATCCTAAATACTTATGAGGCTGAGATCTGAGGATCATGGTTTGAAGCCAGCCCCAATCCATGACATTCTTATCTCCAATTAACCACCAAAAAGGCAGAAGTGGAGCTGTGGCTCAAGAGGTACAGTTAGCTTTGAGCAAGAATCTCAGGTACAACTCCTAGGCCTAGACTGGACAAAACAGAAAACACACACACAAATAAATTTACATTTATTAACTACTCCATCAAGCAAAATACAATAGATGAACATTACTAGCATTACATGAAGAATTAATATGCTTAATTTCATTTTAAATTACATATGTGTACTAGACATTAAACAGTTTAAATACTATAAAATTTTAAAATACTCAGAAACAATGTATGATAAGTACTTTTCAAGCTTAAATATATGATTTTATCTTAAAAGGTAAATGTGGTTAATAAGTCATTTTTTACTTGCCGCTTAATAATTTTACATATTTTAAGCCTCTGATACATATTAATTTCTACAACTTTGATTGGCATTCCCTGTTTAGCTTTATGGACTGCATGGTATAGTATCTTTAATCATAATTGTAATCTCAGTAAAGTTTTGGTTAGTAATATGGAGCAGGTAGCCTAAGACTCTTGAAATTCATTATTGTCAACCAAGTACTTCTAAGACTTTTATTTCTATACTAATGGAGATTTGAACACAACTTAGATTATCTATGTGTATTTGAACATCAGTAAGTCTCTTATTATTAGCACTTTATGTCACATTTCCAAATGCTTTACCATCAAGTAGACATTTGGAAAAATCAACAAACATCAAGGGAGAGTGATTGAGGGAGTGAATCGGATCAAGTTATAATGTATGCCTATATAGACATGTCAAATGAATTTACCTTGTATAAGACTAAAATTTATGTTAGTAAAATGTGGAAAAATGTGCTTCAGAAAAGAAGCTTAAATTAAAACATTACAATTACAGTAATGTATCAGTGTTCATCTTATGTGCATAAATGAGTGATCACTAAATATGTAATTCATTTTACTGTAGATGTTAAAAAATATTTGAATTCCTCTAAAACCCACATCTACAATGACTTAAAATAGAGAAGAAATTAAGATAATAGCTAATTTTCTGTTTATAAGGTTTCTTGTTGCTTTTGAATACATAAGTGATATATATTTAAAAAAGAATATGGACTCTGAAAATCATAAAAAGCCTGAAATTATGTTTATGAGTGTACCAAACATATGATAAATTTCTAGTTGTTTAATCCTCTTTTCTGATCTGTAATATGAGAATAATAATAGTGAAGTTTATTTGTAATTGTAATCAACTATAATCATTTGTGTTATACACACACGCACAGACATATATATGTATGTATATGAGTACATTATGCAATGAGTGACATCAACATTTTAAAGTTTCTTTGAAATTTCAGTAATTTATTGTATGGAAATTTTACAGCAATGTTTGAGTATTTAATGAGCAGTTAAAATGAATCTATGCAGACAATTTTGCAAGAAAAATTTTTTTAATTTAATTTTATTTTATTTGAGAACATACTGTACAGAGGGGCTACAATTACATGGGCAGGATAATGCATACATTTCTTACCAAGCATTGCAGCCTCCTCCTTTGTTTACCCTTCACCTCCCTTCCCAGCCTCCCCTATCCCCCACCCAATTATACCCCCCTCCCTCCCCCCGACATTGTAAAGCTGGTTTTGACATGACATTTTGTACTTCTCATTGTTGCAACAGGTCCACCTGAATCCTTAAACGACTTGTTTGTCCCCATCTCCTCCACATGTTATACTGACATCAAATATAGTGAAAGCGGGGGTTACACTGTGGGGGAGGGACATACAAAGCAACAATGAAATAATCTTATAAATGCGTTAGAAACACATGCATGAAAGAAAAAAAACATTAAAATACATATTTAAGGGTTCATTTTCCTAACATCACATTATCTGACCTTTTCCGCTTGACTCATGCCTATACTAGATATTGCAAATAAGGGAAACCATGGGACCTATGCTTCTTTGGGCCTGGCTTACTTCACTTAATATAATTTTTTTCCAAACCTTTCCATTTCCTAACAAATGGGGAAATGTCATTCTTTCTGATGGAGGCATAGAATTCCATTGTGTATATATACGACATTTTCTTGATCCATTCATCTACTGAGGGGCATCTGGGTTGGTTCCATATCTTAGCTATGGTAAATAATGCTGCAATAAACATAGTTGTGCTGGTAGCTTTAGTGTGGTCTTGTTTGTAAACATTTGGGTAAATGCCCAAAAGTGGGATTGCTGGATCATAGGGGAGATCTATGTGAAGTCTTTTGAGGAACCTCCATACTGCTTTCCAAAGTGGTTGAACAAGTTTACATTCCCACCAACAATGAAGTAAGGTTCCTTTCTGTCCACATCCCCTCCAGCATCTGTTGTTGTTAGAGTTCTTGATTTTTGCTGTTCTAACTGGAGTGAGGTGATATCTCAATGTTGTTTTGATTTGCATTTCTTTTATGGCTAGGGATGTTGAACATTTCTTCATGTGTCTATTGGCCATCATTCTTTCTTCTTCAGAGAAGCTTCTCTTTAAGTCTTTCGCCCACTTATTTATTGGGCAGTTGTTTCTTTGAGGATTTGTTGTTGGGTGGTTTAATTTTTTGAGTTCCAAGTATATTTTAGATATGAGACCCTTGTTTGTTGTATGGCTAGTAAAGATCTTCTCCCAATCGGTGGGCTTTCTATTGATCTTGCTAGCTATGTCATTTGCCCTGCAGAAGCTCTGCAACCTTATGCAATCCCATTTGTCCAACCTTTCTTTGATTTGTTGTGTTTCCGGGTCTCTATTCAGAAAATTTCGGCCTGAGCCAAGGAGACCTAGGGTTTCTCCTATTCCATCCTGTAATGTTTTCAGAGTGTCTGCTTTGAGTTCAAGGTCTTTGATCCATTTGGAGTTGATTCTGGTGCAGGGTGATATATAAGGATCTAGCTTTAGTTTTCTACATGTAGTTAACCAATTTTGCCAGCACCATTTACTGAAGAGACTGTCTTTCTTCCATTCTATTGTTTTAGCTTCCTTATCGAAAATTAGATGGCTATAGGTCTGTAGGTTCATTTCTGGGTTTTCAATTCTATTCCATTGGTCCTGAGGTCTGTTCTTATGCCAATACCAAGCTGTTTTGATTACTATGGCTTTATAGTAGAGTTTCAAATTTGGTATTGATATTCCTCTAGCAGTGTTCTTTCCGTTGAGGAGCGTTTTTGCTATTCGGGGTCTTTTATTGTTCCATGTGAATTTTTGGATTGCCTCTTCTATTTCCTTGAAGAATGAGGGTGGAATTTTGATAGGTATCGCGTTGAATTTGTAGATAGCCTGCAAGAAAATTTTTGTTTCTTTTTCAAAGAGAACTTTTAAATTTATATTAAATAAAAATAAAAAAAGAAGAAAGGCTACCACATTTAAAACACGGGAATCAGGTTTTCAAAAGTGGAGAGTAGTATCAAGAGGAGGGAGGTACACAAATGAAAAGATGAAGTGTAGGATATACAGTTACAAAATTCAATGCATATCTTACAAATTTAGGAATACTTGGAGAAGTGGTGCTGTGGCTCAAGTGGTAGAGCACTCAACTTGAGCTGAAGAGCACAGGGACAGCGCCCAAGCCCAGAGTTCAAGTCCCACGACCAACTGAAAAAAAAAGATTCATTGTACTTATATACTATAATGGATGTCAATTCCTTTGTACAACCACTTAAAGATAAAAAATAAAAATACAAGCCAGGCACCAGCGGCTCACGCCTGTAACCCTAGCTACTCAGGAGGCTGAGATATCAGACTCTGTTTGAAGCCAGCCCAGGCAGGAAACTCCATGAAACTCTTTATCTCCAAAAAGCTACTCTGAAAAAGAGGGAAATGATGCTGTGGCTTAAGTGTAGAGTGCTCACCTTAAGCAAAAGAAGCTCAGGGACAGTGCATAGGCCCAGAGTTCAAGCACAAGGACTGGTATCAATCAATCAATCAATCAATCAATCAATACAGTAATGTGAAAATGTAAAATGAAATAATTATCAGCAAATTGATATATATATATATATATATATATATAAAGCTGATGCTTTATCGTTATGAATGTTAGCAGATGTGGATTGGAAATGAATGATATCACAGGAGGGCCTTATAAATTAAATGTTAATGCTTTGGGCTCTCTGTATATTTGTGTGTCAATGTATGTATAAATATTATTGTTTTAACACAATATTCAATTGCTATTATAGCACGTATTTGGCTTTAGTGCATTTAGACCTAACATATTTTTCTCAATATAAATTCTATTAAGTATTTGAAACTGAATACTGATGAATATATCTGTGTCCATCTATCTATCTATCTACCTATGAAACATCACAATGTAGCTATCTCATCCATATTTCTTTCTGGCCCCCATCTTTTAATGTTTTCTAGTTGCTTTCTGACATTCAAGTTCTTTTTACATGAAAGCTTATTTGGTTCCTGAGAAGCCATTTGTATCTTTATAGATAGTAGAAGAACCTGCTACTTAACACAGATATTAACAATTCTTGACCAGTGAAAGACAAATTTCTGTATAATATAGTAATTCTCATTTTCTCTCAGGAACAATAACACTGAAGTGTGCATTCTGGACAATTTTTTGGGGGTCGGTCGTGGGGCCTGAACTCTGGGCCTAGGTGCTGTCCTTCAGCTCTTCTGCTCAAGGCTAGAGCTCTACCACTTGAGCCACAGCGCCACTTCCGGCTTTTATTCTTTTTGCATATGTGGTGCTGAGGAATCAAACCCGGGGACTCATGCATGCAAGGCAAGTGCTCTACCACTGAGCCACCTTCCCAGCCCAAGAACATATACTTTTAGATAGAAAATACTACCTGTTTGATTTGCCGTTCTTATTACTTTGATCCAATATTTGGCACATGACTGTCCATATTGGTAAACAGGCATATCACCTTGATGCTTGAATATCTATGTAGCATCCAAATCAAATGCACTTCTAACTGTGTACTATGATCTGTATGTTACCTGCTCAGAGAAGTTGGAGAACAATGCAGACAACAGTGCCATCTCTGGAAGAGAAGACAATCATACAATGTTTAACTGCAGCATATGGTATAGACAGATTTTGATTTTATCTCTACAGAATCCTTGACCAACAATGTGTTATCAACAACAAATAGCTAAGTCATAAATATATTCTCTTTCCATTCTCCATTTTTACCCACTCATCAAGAATTATTGCTAGTGTTTTAAAACTAAATTGATGCTATCTATTTATATTTCAAGCTAAATCATTCCTTTCAGAAGGATCTTGTAATAAACTCTTATTTTCACAGATAGTTTGGACCTTTTTCCTTGGATTTATTCAAGCCTTAGATAACAATAAATAAATTAGACTTAGATACATAGAATTTAGCAAGAGAAGTCACATTTAATTTATGCAATATTTTATAAACAATTATACAAACTTGCCAGTGTTATACAATGAATCAAAATAATAGAGGCAAAATCTAAGGAGCTGGACTCTTATTTTAAAACGTTCATGTAATTTTTCTAACCACAGTTATTTATGCAAGTTTTGCATGATAGGCCTCATGGGGAATGGCTGCCTTCCCTACACAAGACTCAGTGCACAGCTATTGCATGACAGGCTCTGAAAAAAGCTGCAATGAAGATTATGCTCTTGCACATATTTGCATTTCTAGCTTTGCCTCCATCCACCTCTTTGAGATTGAGGCTAAAGTCCTCTGAAAAGTGAGGAGAAACAGTGAAGAAGCCTTATCTCACCCTACCTCAATCTATTCCATGCCCTCTTCCTGCCCTCAGCACTAATCCTCCCAATCACACCCCTGCAGCACAAAGGTAATACAGCACTCAGAGTGCTTTTTTTTTGGTTCACAGCTCCTTCAAGAGTGTCATCACACCCAATTCAGTGCTGGTATTCCGGATTCTTTGATGATGTTCCATTATATAAAAGAAAATTGAACAGGGAATCTGTGTTTCTTCAGATATTAGACTCCTATGTATCCTATTGCACTAAGTGATTAAAACTTTAATGTGTCCATTTATATTTGATTCAATCAATCCACCACAGATAGGTTAACACGTAACTTCTCAGTTCTTTCTCATCCAGCTCAACTGAGTTCCTGATGGAAACAAAGAGAGAAGAGCATGAGCACATGTGTTTCAATATAATCTCCATACAGTTATGCAGGAGCAATTGGTAATATGCATTATATCTGACAGAAATTAATAAATTCAATAAAAAGAAAGATGAGCTAAATTAATGCAAACACAGAACGTTTACAGGAGGTTCATAACATAGCCTAAAAATAATCAAATGAAATATTTTTACTGGTTATGAAATATTATCTAACCCATTCTTATTCCAAGAAGCTTCTTATGGTGCATCTTATTCCTATTTATTTTAATTTATTTAATGTTTTACTGGAACTGGGGCTTGAACTCAAGGCCTTATACTTGCTCCCAGCTGGAAATCTACTACTTGAGATAGGAGTCTTCTGTACTTTACTGCCTTATTTGGCTTATAACCTCTGAATCTGAGCTTTTCGTTTAAATAGGATTACAAGCTTGCACCAGTAGTGCCAGTTCTGTACCAATTATTGTAAAAGATTGATTAAAAGCAGTATGGAAAGGTAAGCAGCAACAGAAATTTATTAAATTCCAATGCTAGAGCACTGAATATTAGATTCCCAAGGCAGTAGTATCAGTGATGGGATTATTAATAAAGCCATACATAATAATGTAGGTGTTTGCTTTCCAATGACACAAAGATATTTCCAATAATTTTATCAGTATTTACACTGCATGCTATAATGTTAAAAAGACTGATAATTTGATTTAGGAATATGAATCTAAATACTCATGAACTAATAAATTATACATTGTTTACTATAGGAAAGAAGAAAGAGTAGATATTGTAAAACAAGGTCTAAGTTAGAGAATAGGCTTTTTAAGGGATTCTTGGCTGCAAAGCCCTAATACAATTTGACAGCAGTTTTCATTCTTTATACCCCAAATACAGGAAAGTATTAAAACAAGAGACAATGATATTTTCTTTTCTTTTTCCTAATCTATGTGATATCCTTCTAATAAGATTTAAAGTCTGATGCTTGTGGCTCATGCCTGTTATCCTAGGCTGAAATCTGAGGATTTCTGTTCAAATCCAGCCTTAAGCAAGAAAGAACATGAGACTTTTGTCATCAAGTAATTACCAAAAAGCTGGACGTGGAGCTTTCATGCAAGTGGTAGCCTTGAGCAAAAAAAGATCATGGATACTGCCCAGGCTTTGAGTTTAAACCCAAGAGCTGGTGTAAAAAAGGTTATTTAAAACAGGAAAAGGAGTTGTTGGGTTTCTTTATAATGTAAGATCAACTATTTATAAATTCCAGCTCCCCTAGTTACTGAATGACTGACTTTATATAATTTTTATCATCTACCTCATTTATGAAGTATGGTAATAATGGCTTTGTGGCCTCTCTGAGAGCTAAATAAGATACTGTAGTAAGTACTATGTGAATACTAGAAATTGTTTGAATAAATGAATTTAGTAAAGTTGAAATGAATAAAGTCACTATGCAAGAATCTTTCATGATTCCATAGAACAAGAAGGAGCTTATGCCCTTTTATAATAGTTATGAAAATAAAATCTTTAAATGGATTTAACCAGAGATAATTATCCTGTATACCAAAACTTATAAAACACTGATAATACCAAAAGCATTTAAACATTCAATACAATCATTATAAAACATCTTAGTGACATTTAAAACAGAAACAGAATATAATAAACATAGCTAAATCAATCGAAGTTAGAAGTGACAATATATGACTTTGATACAGGTGGTGGACCCGTTGCAACAATGAGAAGTACAAGTTGTTATGTCGAAAAGGAATTTACAACTTTGGTGGGGGGGGTAGGGAGGGCTGGGTGGGGGGGCAGGGGGGAGGATGGGAAGGGATGGGAAGGGGAAACAAAGGAGGAGGCTACAATGCTTGATAAGAAATGTACTCATTATCTTGCCCATGTAATTGTAACCCCTCTGTACAGTATTTTCACAATAAAAAATAAATAAAAAAATTTTAAAAAGAGAAAAAAAAAAGAAATAGATCACAATGCTATGTTATTCAAAACAGGGTGGAATTGTCAAAAACAAATGCCTGGATTTAAAGGAACTATATGTTACTGCATAAAACTTAATAGGAAGTCGAGTATTTGTGGCTCATGTCTGTAATCCTAGCTACTCAGGAGGCTGAGATCTGATAGTCACAGTTCGAAGCCAGACAGGGTAGGAAAGTCCATGAAACTATTTTTTTGGGGGGGAGTGGTCCGGTCGTGGGGCCTGAACTCTGGGCCTGGGTGCTGTCCCTCAGCTCTTCAGCTCAAGGCTAGCACTCTACCACTTGAGCCACAGCGCCACTTCCAGCTTTTTTCTTTTTGCTTATGTGGTGCTGAGGAATCGAACCCAGGGCCTCAGGCTTGCACGCAAGGCTAGCGCTCTACCACTGAGCCACCTTCCCAGCCCCAGTCCATGAAACTTTTATCTCCAATTAACCACCCAAAATTTGGAGGTACAGCCAAAGCTCAAGTTATACAGCATTAGACTTGAGCACAAAAGCTCAGACTCTTAAGTTTAAACTCAAGGACCATCACACACACACAAAACAATGATCTCAGGGGCTTCTTCTCCCATATGTTGTTAGATTTAGTGTATACCTATCCATGTGGAAAAGAAGTATGCAAGGGACGTGGTTCACTGAATGTTTAAATTTTAGTAGTATCATTTTCTTCAATAAGATGCAACCATTTCTAAGACTCAGTTTTCATTTCAGGATCTATAAAGGTCAAAGTAAATTTATTCTATAGGCCCTCAAATCTATTGTTTTATGCAGGTATAAACTGTAACAGTGAAGAATTCAAAACTGTAGCCATTTTCCACAATAATTATGTAATTCCCCTTAATCTTCCTTTTTCCTTCAGAGAAAATAAAGTTTCCCTTGTGTAGGGTAAGAGAACTCACCAATAAAATAATTGAACTATAAGTATTGTACATACAATCAGTCTAGCTTCAAGATTAGTACCTATATGACTGGGGTGTATACAAGATGATTATCGATAATTTATAAAAAATGATTTAAATATTCATTACCACTTTAATATACATGATAAAAGTATACTTAAATCTGGGGAGCTAATACAATTATTTACCAACTAATATACCTAATTATTAGCAACCATCTTATTGATCCTAGCAAATTATAAGCATGGATAATGATAGGAGAGTGGCCTATATCCCATGGGAAGCTTGTGCTTAACACATTAATGGAACCATGATAGGAATAGTGTGTATTTGGTATGGAAAATTGTAAATTCTTTAAAGCTAAAATGGAATATTAATATATAATTACAAGTGATCAGATCTCTTTACCCCCCCCCCACAAACTTGTCCTTTAATGTACATTATTGTTAGGGGTAACAATTTACTAAATAACTGAGCTATTGCTCAATTATTTCTCAACTTGAGGAAAATATTGAGTGCCAAAAAAGTACAAGTGATATTCAGACGATTAAATAATTACAAAAATGAAAAAAATCCATTTAATGAAACTCAAGGAATATTTCTTTTTTTAAATAAGTTTTTATTGTGAAAAAAACTGTACAGAGGGGTTACAAATACATGAGCAAGGTAATGAGTACATTTCTTATCAAGCCTTGTTGCCTCCCCTTTGTTTTTCCCCTACCCTCCTTTCCTTCCTGCCTCCCTCTGCCACCTCCTCAGCCCCCTGCCTAAATTGTAAAGTTTATTTTTCGACACAGCGTCTTGTATATCTCATTGTTGCAATGGGTCAACCTATATCCCTATTTAAACAATTTGTTTTTTTCCTTCCTCTCCCCAAAATATACCAACATTAAATACAGTTAAAAGAGGGGTTATACTATGGAGGAGGGACATACAAAGCAACAAAAAAAATCACATGGTATCTTATAAATATGTTAGAAAAAATACCAAGAAAGAAAAAAAAAACACTTGTGTCCTTATCTTGGGGTTTATTTTGCCTAACATCATCTTATCTGACCTTTTCTGATTGTCTCAGACATATACTAGTTATTGCAAATAAGGGAAACCATGGACCTATGTTCCTTTGGGCCTAGCTTACTTCACTTAATATAATTTTTTCCAAGACTTTCCATTTCCTAACAAATGGGGCAATGTCGTTCTTTCTGATGGAGGCATAGAATTCCATAGTGCTATTAAGGAATTTAAGCTTAAGAGGTTTTTTTTTTTAAATTTTATTTTATTTTATTTGTGAACATACTGTACAGAGGGGTTACAATTCACTGCAGCCTCCTCCTTTGTTTACCCTTCACATCACTTCCCAGCCTCCCCCCTCCCCCCCAATCCCCATCCTTCTCCTTCCCCCCTCCCCCCCCCCATTAAGTGTGTACACAATTGGGGATATGGTCTAATAATCAATGACTGGTATATCTGAGGATGAGCAGAACAGCAATTAAGTCACACAAAAAAGAACGAAAGTGAAGGAAAAATGAAAAGAATTAGAAAAAAAAACGACCAAAAGGTCAGTGAGATAAAAAAAAAGCACACACACATACACAACTTAAATAAACACTATAAGATGAAAAAAGATTAATAAAGAAAAATTTTTTAAAAAATTAAAAATTGAAAAAGGTAGAAATAAAGAGTTCTTTGATTTTTTTTTTTGGTGTGGGGGCTGTGGATGGGAAGATCCTGTATCTCATATGTGTCCGTAATCAGTCTCTTGGTGGAGTCTCTGGTCTGCTTGTGGTGTTTGTTTTTCCTGTGGCTTGATTGGTTTCTTAAGTCAGTTTGTTTGAGCAGGCTGAAAAATGCTCTGTTTTACCCAGGATTTTGTGATCTTCCACACAGGGTATTGGGAGGGAGATCTGCTTTGAGGACTGTTCACTGGAATACTCAATTTTTTCTCTTTCTTAGTGACAGGACATAACTGTCGATTCATTTTGGAGACTTCTACGGCTGCTTATTTTAAACAAAACAATAACAAAATTTAACTAGAAGCTATAAAAGTAATTACAAGCATTGAGCACAGAGGAGAAGAGTCAACACCAAGTCCCTGAATTCAAGCCCTAGGACTGGCAAAAGAAAAGTGGTTATTTGTAATAAACTAATGTAAAATAAACATGCATTTCTTAAATCCAAAATTTTATCAGAAATTAATACAAGTGATTTTTTTTCTTTTTTTTTATTGTAAACATGCTGTATAAAGAGTTTGGAGGATGGGGGCAGGGGAGAAACTGTAGGGTAAACAGGCTCTTGCAAAGAAAGCAGTTTTAGTTTTCAGTGAACAATATTAGGCTAGAGAATCACACCAAGTGTGCCATCACGGTAGAGAGAGTTTGGCCAGAGAGGGAAAATCCAAGCAAGGAGACAGATCTGAGTACTTGCTGGTAGCTATGGCTGTGGTGTATGCGGCGGCAGTGGCGGTGGCCAAACCACCCTACCTACAATAGAGAGAGTCAGGAACAAAGGTGCCAGACACAGCAGGCAAGCAGATTCTACTCAACAGCAGCAAGAACTGATAAGGAACAGATATCTTCATCCTACAGATCTCAGACCAGATACAGCCCAGGAACCAAGACTCTGGCATGAGTAGAACCCTGACATCCTCAATCTTTCTCTGGGATCAGAGTAGGGAAGTCCGCCCCTCCCCCACCACTGGAGATCTCCACCTTTGATGTTGACAGGCCCAGCTGAGCAGCTAGTTCCAACTCAGGCCTTGGAAGAAAAAGAAAAGTCATTTAGCAGGTCACAGGAACCTGACCTGACCTGCCAAGCTTAGCTCCACCCAGGGAAATGTGCCCTACAGGAAGCTCTGCCCCTGGAGGAGTGACTTTCTTCACTGGGTAAACAGAGCCAGAGGCTGCCCTTCTCTACAGCAGCCTAGACAATCAATTGAAATTCAGCAAACATAAACCCTGAGAGTAGCTCCAGGCTGGGCTCTGTGTCTCAGGAGCTAGACCCTTAGGGAAAAGCTACTGTCTGCTGAAAGGCCTCAACCCCACCCAGAACCTAGCCTCATCACAGCATCTCCAAACTAGAGGAAACAGCCATCTCCCTCTTTTGTGATACTCAAAACAGTTCTCACTCCCACTGTACTAGCCTGGGAGAAGGATCACAAAATCGTGGCTAACACAGCATTTTTTTGCCTGCTCAAACAAACAATTAGAAACCAATAAAGCCACCAGAAAACCAAACACCGCAAGCCGACCAGAGACTTCACCAAGTGACTGGTTATGGACACAGGGGAGATATAGGATCTTCCCATCCCTCCCCCCAAAATATCCCAAAGAACTCTATTTTTGTATATTTTTTTTTTAATTTTTAACTTTTTAAAAATTGTTTTAATTAGTATTTTTACTCTCATAAATTTTATTTTAGATGTATATGTGTGTGTGTACTTTTTTTATCTCTTTTGATCTTTAGGTCCTTTCTTTTCTTTTCTTTTTCTTTCTTTTTTGCATGACTTAATTGCTATTGTGCTCATCTCCAGATATATACCCGTCGTAGATTATAAGACCTTATACCCCATTGGGTACACACTTAATCCAAAAATTTATTACTCAATTCACAAACTCTTAGGTTTAACTTTTTTAAAAGCAGTATTATCTCTTTATAACTTTGTACTTTTCAATTAACTAATTTTAAGAATTTTTATTTTTTAGTTTTTCATGTCTCCTTTCTATCCCTCTCCTCCTCTCATTCTATCTTTCTTCTCTCAATATTATTTCTTTAAACTTACATAATTTTTAACTGTTTCACTTTTTAAATTTAATTTTTTGTTTTATTTTAAAATTTTTGCTTTTCCATTTTCTTTCTTTTTTAAAATCTCTCTCTCCTTTCATTCTGTCCAATCCATTTCCCTCTCTGAGATTAGGATTTGGATAAATTCACTCTCCTTTTACCTTTCCTCGTCCCTCTAATCCTATTTTCCCCACATTTCTCCTTAAACTTAATAATTTCTGGTTTTCCAAATTCTTTTTTGCTGTTGTTAGCCCATTAATCCATAGCTGTTTGATGTTGAATAGATTGTATTTGTTGAACTAGATTGTATCTGCAGCCATTTTGACTGTGCAATTACAGGACTTTGGTTGATGCTTGTCTTAAAATAGTGTTCTAGCACAAAATTGATGTTATTTTCATAAAAAAATGGGCATAACAAGCCAGAAAAACACAAAAAAATGGCAAGTCCAGGTATATCAACTGCCACTCATGATAATCATGTAACAGAAGAGATAATAAGTAATACAGAGGAGAGTTCCCAAAAAGCTCTACAAACACTACTGGTCAACATGGTGAATGAAAAGATTGAAAACCTGCAAATGACTCAGTCTGAGTGTGATAGTGGGAGGCAAACCAAAGATTAATACAGAAATCTCATGAGTGTGAGGAAGCTACTCAAAGGTTGATACAGGAATTGGGTGAGCAGATTGAGAACACTGAAAGAGAAATAAAGGAATTGGGTGAGCAGGCTGAGAACAGTCAAAGAGATAGACAGGAATTGGGTGAACTGGCTGAGAACAAAGAGAAAGTCAGGAATGGTGTGAGCAGGCTGAGGACAGTCAAAGAGAACTACAGGAATGGCGTGAACATGAGGAAGCTAAGCAAAGAGTAATACAGGAATTGCAAGAGCTGGATGAGAATAGACAAATATCAATAGAGATATTGATGGAAACCATAAACAGACAGCTGAAACAATTCAGGGAGACAACAAAGGGAATGCTGAATGGAGCCCGACAGAAGGAATGGGAGTCCAAGGAAACCATAACCATTCAGCTAAGTGATTCAAAAGTAAATACTGAACACCAAATTAAGGAAGTAAAGAAGTTCATACAAGACCTAAAACAAAGCTCCAACAAAGAATTTGAAGCCATCAAAGCCGAACAATTAGAAGGAAAGGAAATAAAAAACAAATTAGGATGTCTTGATAGTAAGTTAGACCATGCAGAAGATCAAATCTCTGGGATTGAAGACAGCCTAGATATTATAGAGAAAGAACATACAAATATCCAAGACAAATCCAAGAAATATGATAGATCTAGTCAACATTTGGAAGACACCATCAGAAGGCCTAATCTGAGGATAATGGGTGTAGAAGAGCACCTAGAGACAGAAATTAATCGTCTTGCAAATATGTTTAACAGGATCCTAGCAGAGAACTTCCCAAACATACAAAAAGATAGGCCTATTCAGATACAAGAAGCTCTTAGAACCTCAAATAGACCAGACCAAAACAGGACATCCCACTGTCATGTCACATTATAATCCGAACAGGATCAGTTCAGACTCGGGAAAAGATCCTTAAAGCTGTCAAGGTAAACCAATTAGAATAACCTCAGATTTCTCAGCAGAGGCGATCAAAGCAAGAAGAGCCTGGAATGATGTATGACATGCCCTAAAGACAAACAAATATCAACCAAGATTACTGTACCCAGCTAAACTCTCCTTCATAACCGAAGGTCAAATAAAAACCTTCCATAGCAAAGAAAAACTGAAACAATATATATCCATCAAACCAGCCTTACAAAAGATACTTAAAGATGTCCTACACATAGAAAACCAACAAGACCAAAATAGAGGGCAAGAAACTGCACGCAAACTGAGAATCCAAAAATCATAGGAAGAAGCCACTTGGCACAGCCCCCAAGAAGCTGGATAACATGGCAGAAATTCCCAAACACCTCTTTGTCCTAACTCTCAACATTAATGGTCTAAATTCTCCAGTTAAGCGACTTACACTGTCTAGCTAGATTAAAAAGCAATATCCTACTATCTGCTGCCTTCAGGAGTCACATCTTGCCCATAAAAACAAACACATTTTGAAAGTGAAAGGCTGGAACAAAATCTACCAAGCAAATGGCCCCTATTAACAGATGGGAGTTGCGATCCTAATATCAGATAAAGTAGACTTCAAAATAAAATTAGTGAGAAGAGATAAAGTAGGTTGCTACAAACTAATTAATGTAGCTCTCCTTCAGGAAGATATTACAATTTTAATTATCTAGTCGCCAAACAATGGAGCACCCAAATTCATCAGAGCAATACTACTTTCCCTCAAATCTCACAAAGACATAAATTGTTGGAGACTTTAACTCACCACTTTCCCCACTAGATAGGTCAACTCGGCAAAAACAACTGAGATACTGCAGATGTAAACAACTGCATAGAGCAACTAGATTTAACAGATATCTACTGAATACATCACTCAGCAGAACCATAATACACATTTTTTCAGCAGCGCATGGTACATTTCCCAAAATAGACCACATTTTAGGTCACAAAGCAAACTTGTCCAAATTCAGAAACATTGAAGTTACGCTCTGTATTCTCTCAGACCTCAAGAGAATAAAATTAGAATTCAACACCAAAAGCCACCAAAGAAAGTCCTGTAACAAATGGAGACTGAACAAAACAGCGTTGAATCATGAGTGGGTTATGGAAGAGTTTAGAAAGGAAATTCAAATGCTCATGATATTCAACAAAAATGAACACATGAATTACCAGCTCTTCTGGGACACAACAAAGCCAGTACTCAGAGGTATGTTTATAGCTCTGAGTTCCAACATCAACAAATTGGAGATATCTGAAACCAACAATTTAATGAGACTTCTGAACCTCCTGGAAAAAGAGCAGGAAGCTAAACCCCAATCCAGTAGATGGAAAGAAATAATTAAAATTACATCAGAATAAAATGAATTAGAATCCAAAAAAAACATGGAAATAATCTACAAAACAGAGTTGGTTTTATGAAAAAATTAACAAAATAACAAAATTGACAGACCCTTAGCAAATCTAATCAGAAAAAGAAGAGAACACACCCAAATAAACAAACTCAGAGATGAGAATGGAAACATCACCAAGAAAACAGCCAAGATTCAGAACATTATAAGGGAATACTCCTCAGACCTTCATGCTAATAAGTTTGAGAACCTAGAAGAAATGGATGATTTCCTAGCAAATATCGAAATGCAGAAACTAAACCAAGATGAGTTAAAACATTTTAACAGGCCCATATCAAGCAATGAAATACAAGCAGGATTAATTGACCTTCCATTTAAGAAAAGCTCAAGACCAGATGGATTTACAGTGGAATTCTACTAGGTCTTCAATTCAGAGCTCACACCAATACTCCTCCAACTCTTCAATGAAATTGAAAGAGAAAGTTTACTACTGAACTCATTCTATTAATCCATTATGACCCTCCTCCCAAAAGCAGGCAGGGACTCATCAAAGAAAGAGAACTACAGACCCATTTCTTTGATGAACATTGAGGAAAATATTCTCAACAAAATTTTGGCCAATCAACTTCAACAATTCATCAAAAAAATCATACACCACGAACAAACAGGATTCATTTCAGGGATGCAAAGCAGGTTCAATATATGCAAATGAATTAATATAATTAATCACATCATCAAGAGCAAGGATAAGAACCACATGGTAGGGCAGGGAAGGTGGCTCAGTGGTAGAGTGCTTGCCTTGCATGCATGAGGCCCTGGTTTTGATTCCTCAACACCACATAAGCAAAAAGAAAAAAAGCCACAAGTGGCTCTGTGGCTCAAGTGGTAGAGTGCTAGCCTTGAGCTGAAGAGCTGAGGGACAGCGCCCAAGCCCAGAGTTCAGGCCCCACGACCAGACCCCCCCACACCCAAAAAAAAAGAACCACATGGTTCTCTCAATACATGAAGAAAAACATTTGACAAGTTCCAACACCACTTTATGATGAAGGTTCTGGAAAAATTAGGAATCCATGGAACATTCCTCAATACAATAAAGGCTGTATATGACAAACCTACAGCCAGCATTATACTCAATGGTGAAAAACTAAAGCCATTTCCTCTTAACTCAGAAATGAGACAAGGATGTCCACTCTCTCCACTTCTCTTCAGTCTAATATTAAAATGCCTAGCTACAGCAATAAGACAAGATGCAAACATAAAGGGGATCCAAATAGGGAAAGATGAAGTAAAACTCTTCCTCTTTGCAGATGACATGATCTTGTATTTAAAAAATCCCACTGACTCCACTACCAAATTACTCAGGCTGATTCAAAACGTTGGCAAAGTAGCAGGGTATAAAATTACCGCTCAAACATCAATGGCTTTTCTGTATGCCAACAATGAGAAAAGCGTGGCTAAAATCAGGAATGCAACTCCATTTGTAACAGCCCCACAAAAAATAAAATACCTAGGAATTAACTTAACCAAAGAAGTGAAGGACCTCTATGATGAAAACTTTAAAAACCTGAGAAGGAAATTAAAACAGAACTTAGAAAGTGGAAAAACTTGATGTTGGTTTAATTTGTGGAGGGGAAGGGAAAACACAAATAGGGATACAGGTGGACCCATTGCAACAATGAGATGTCCAAGTCGTTATGTTGAAAAACGAACTTTACAACTTTGACGGGGGGGGGGGGGGGGGCGGAGAAGGGAGAAGGTGCGAGATGAGAAGGGATGGTAAGGGGAAACAAATGAGTTGGCACAAGGCTTGATATGAAATGTACTCATTATCTTATCCATGTCAGTGTACCACTCTGTATGGTATTTTCATAATGAAAAAGAAGAAAATAGAAAAAAGAAAGTGGAAAATCCTTCCATGCTTCTGGATTGGAAGGCTCAACATCGTGAAAATGGCAGTATTTCCCAAGGCTATCTACAAAGTCAATGCAATACCTATCAATATTCCACCCTCAGTTTTCAAGGAAATAGAAGAAACAATCCTAAAATTCATATGGAACAATAAAAGACCCAAATAGCAAAAACTGTCCTTAACAGAAGAGTGCTGGAGGAATATCAATACCAAGTTTCTAACTCTAGTACAAAGCAATAGTGATCAAAAAAGCTTGGTACTGGCACAAGAACAGACCTCAGGACCAATGGAATAGAATTGAAAATCCAGAAATGAACCCATAGTCCTATAGCCATCTAATCTTTGGTAAGGATGTTAAAAAAATAGAATGGAAGAAAGACAGCCTCTTCAGTAAATGGTGCTGGCAAAATTGGTTAATCACTTGTAGAAAACTAAAACTTTAGATCCTTGTATATTACCCTGCACCACAATGAACTCCAAATGGATCAAAGACCTTGGAGTCAAAGCAGACACTCTGAAAACATTACAGAATGGAATTGGAGATACCGTAGGTCTCCTTGGCACAGGCTAAATTTTCTTAATAGAGACCAAAAAACACAACAAATCAAAGAAAGGTTGGACAAATGGGATTTCAGAAAATTGAAGAGATTCTGCATGTCAAAGAACTTAGCTAGTAAGATCAATAGAGAGCCCTGGGTTGGGAGAAGATCTTCACTAGCCATACAATGGACAAGGGTATCATATCTAAAATATACCTTGAACCCAAAAAATTTAAATCCCCCAACTACAAATCGTCAAAGAAACAACTGCCCAATAAATAAGTGGGCTAAAGACTTACAGAGAAACTTCTCTGAAGAGGAAAGAAGGATGGCCAAAATAGACACATGAAGAAATGCTCAACCTCCCTAGCCATAAAAGAAATGCAAATCAACATTGAGATACCACCCCACTCCAGTTAGAATGGCTATAATCAAGAACTCTGATAACAACAGATGCTGGAGGGGATGTGGACAGAAGGGAACCTTACTGCATTGTTGGTGGGAGTGTAAACTTGTTCAACCACTTTGGAAAGTAGTATGGAGGTTTCTCAAAAGACTCCACATAGAGCTCCCCTATGACCCAACAATCCCACTTTTGGGCATTTACCAAAACGATCACAAACAAAACCACACTAAATCTACCAGCACGACTATGTTTTTTTCAGCATTACTTACCGTAGCTAAGATATGGAACCAACCCCTCAGTAGAGGAGTAGATCAAGAAAATGTGGTATATATACACAAATGGAATTCTATGCCTCCATCAGAAAGAATGACATTGCCCCCTTTGTTAGGAAATGGAAAGAGTTGAAAAAAATTATATTTAGTGAAGTAAGTCAGGCCCAAATGATCATAGGTCCCATGGTTTCCCTTATTTGCAATAACTAGTATATGTCTGAGACAAGCAGAAAAGTCAGACAAGTTGATGTTAGGTGAAATGAACCCCAAGATAAGGATTCAAATGGTTTATCTTTCTTGTGATTGTTTCTAACATATTTATAAGATGATGACTTTGTTGCTGTGTCTCTACCTCCCCCACTGTATAACCCCAATGAGATATACAAGAAGTCTTGTTGAAAAACGAACTTTAGAACTTTGGCGGGGAAGGGGGGTGGAGTCCTCGGGGGAGGGAGATAGGAAAGGATGGGAAAGGGAAACAAAGGTGGAGGCAACAATGCTTGATAAGAAATGTACTCATTACCTTGCCCATGTAATTGTAACCCACGGTTTTTGCAATAAAAAATTAAACAAAAAAGATGCTGTATAGGGGTGTTACAGTTTCATGAGTGATGTAATGAGTATATTTCTTTTCGAACATTGTTATCCCTCCTTTGTTTGTCTCCTACTATCCCTTTTCTCCTCCCACCTCTTCTCCCCCCCCGAAGTTGTAAAGTTCATTTCTAACATAGTGTCTTGTGAGTATCATTGTTGTAATGGGTCATCCTGTGTACTTTTTTCAGCACTTTGTTATTTCCTTCCCCCTCCCCAAATTACATAAATGTATATACAAGATGTAGGGTACCAAAATCAAGTTTCCTACCAACAGGGGATATACCATATGAAGAAGAACATACAAAAGAAACAAAATAAATTACACAGTACAGTAAAAACAACAACAGCAAAGAAAAACCTCTCGTGTCCATTTCTCTTTGCATCATCTTTTTTATAATAAGTTTTTTATTGTAAAAACAGTGCACAAACGGGTTACAGTTACATGAGTAAGGTAGTGAGTACAGTTCTTATCAAGCATTGTTAACTCCTCCTTTGTTTTTCCCCTATCATCTCTTCCCTCTCCACCTCCCCAACTCCTCACTCCCCCCCCACAAGTTTTAAGTTTCATTTTCAACATAGTATCTGGTACACTGTTACAATGGGTCAACTTGTTTTTTTTCCCTTATATGGTCATATGTACATAGCATTTGACCTTTTCTGCTCATCTGATAACATTATACTAGACATATACTAATTATTGCAAATAAAGGAAACCATGGGACTTATATTTCTTTGGGTCTGGCTTACTTCACTTAATATGATTTTTTTCCATTTCTTTCCATTGCCTAACAACTGGGGTAGTCTCATTTTTTTTCTGATGGACGCTTAGAATTCATATATATATATATATATATGAATTCATATATATATTCATATATATATGATATATATATACATATATCTCACATTTTCTTGATCCATTCATCTACTGAGGTGCATCTGGGTTGGTTCCAAATCTTAGCTATGGTGAATAATGCTGTGATAAACATAGTTGGGCTGGTAGCTTTAGTATGGCCTTGTTTGTGATCATTTGGGTAAATGTCCAGAAGTGGGATTTCTGGGTCATAGAAGAGCTCTATGTGTAGTCTTTTAAGTAACTTCATAATGCTTTCCAGAGTGGTTAAACAAGCTTACACTCCCACCAACAGTGCTACTGCACTGTTAGCAGTTCCTGTTAGCCACATCCCTTCCAGCATCTGTTGTGATTACATGTCTTGATGATAGCCATTTTAACTGGAGTGAGGTGGAATCTTACTGTTGTTTTGACTTTCATTTCTTTAATGGCCAGGGAAGTTGAGCATTTCTTTATGTGTGTATTGGTCATTCTTATTTACTCTTCAGAGAAATCTCTAAGACTTTAGTCCCCTTATTAATGGGGCTGTTGTTTCTTTGAGGATTTGGGGGGGGATTTACTTTTTAGTTCTAAGCATATTTTAGATATGAGGTCCTTGTCTGTTGTATGTTCTCCCAATCTGTGGGCTTTCTATTGATCTTGTTATGTCCTTTGCCCTGCAGAAGCTCTGCAGTTTCATGCAATCCTATTTGTCCAAACTTTCTTTGATTTGTTGTGTTTCTTATTAAGGAAATTTCAGCCTGTGCTAAGGAGCCTGAGAGGTTCTCCTATTCCTGTAGCTGTAAAAAAAGAACTATTGGAAGGTAATGAAGTGGAGGGGGTAGGGTGAGAGGAGAGTGATAGACTAGGTGAATGTGGTCAAAGTACATTATATGAGTGTATGAAAATATAATAAAGAAACATATTAAAAACAAAAAAATCATTTCCTTGTTCTTAGAATCAGCTCCATTTTTCTAAGACTTTTTTTGGGACAAATGTCATGTTTCTTACTTCATTTTTGTTCCCATCCCAATTCTATGAACTCATCAATGTTTCTAAGAGTTTAATAAGGCTGTGAAAATTTAGGTATGGTTTACAGATGATGCTTTATGATCTGGAAGCACCACCAGAAAATTATACAACATACCAGTGTTAACAGAAACATTATTCATATATAGCTAAAAGAGAAAAGCAATAACTACTTACAAAAGTATAAAGAAATAAAAGCATAAATATACAGCAGAATACCATAAGTCTTAAGAGGGGTTTCTTATATAGGTGACAGCATGGAAGAACACTGGAAATACATTATATGAAATAAGCCATATACAGACAGACAAATGGTGTATCAATGCAATTGTATGAATTATCTATAATTGTTAAATTAGCAGAAAATTGGAGTAATGGTTAACAAGGGTTAAGATGAGGCAGTGATTACAAAGTAGTTCGAGTTTCAGTGTGAGATGATGAAAAAGTTCTGAGGAAACATAATGATGACAATTGCACAATTATGTTACTTTTATTAAAGCCACCAAATTAAAATTGCTAAAATGATAATTTAAGAATTGTGAACATATCATAAACATTTAGAAAAACTGAGCAACAAGTCCTTACAGAATTCATTCTCTAATCTGTCAGTCAGATTCTTGGAGATGAGTTTACTCTGGAAAATGGAGACAATAACAAACTTATACTAAAGAGTAGTTCAAATCATGGCTGCTGTGCTAAAAATGATATAATTTGCATAAATTTTATTAATCTATACACTAGAATACATTGCAGTCAGCCAGTAATACGGAAAATACATTTTTATTTAAGTCAGTAAAAATCCCAATGAGTTTGCATTATTGTAGGCGGTGCAATCTTTTATTTTGCGGTACTAAGGTTTGAACTCATATTTAATATTGCTTGCTTAGTTTGTGCTCTACCACTAAAACCAGGCCTCCAATTTTTATTTTGCTGGTTAACTTAAGATGGAGGCTCATAGATTTTTCTGCCGAGTGGGTCTTCAAACTGATTTTCTAGTTCTTGCCAAACTTAATGGCTAGAATTATAGGCAAGAGCAACTGGTGGTACACAGCTTGTTTGTCTGTTTTTGGAGACAAATTCTCCCCAGGGTGGCCTCACACTTGTGATCCAACCTTCCATATACTGGATTACGTGTATGCACAGCTATACCTAGCAATACAGTGAAATTTTAGTTCCCCTAAAGGTCCATGTATTGAAGGTTTGTTCCTTGATGTGGCACTATTGGGAAATGATAGAAACTATGAGATGTGGGGAACAGTGGGAGAAATTTAGGTCATTGGATACATGCTCTTTAAAAATAGTGTGGGACCTGGTGATAAAATAATAAGTTTTGCTTGGTCATGTACTTCCTCATATTTCTTGCTTCACCACAGGTTTAAAACAAAGAGACCTATTAATCATGGACTGAAACTTCCAAAAATGAAACATAGTAAACTATTTCTTATCTTACATTGATTATCTTAGATATTTATATGATGAGAACATTTTGACAAAGATTTTGCTTCTAAAACATGTCAGTCTACCTTTCTTTCTCATAATATACTAACAGATCTGGGCTGCACAAATCATACAAATACCTTATATGAGTGACAAAATACTAATTGAACAGTATGGAAAAGGAAAAGGATGGTTAGTTGACTTGTACAAATGCTCTTTAAAAAAGGAAACAAAATTACACTAAAATTTAGAACACTGAAATTTTATAAAAGTGATTTAATCATCACAATCATGTATGGATAGACTTTCCAAAGTAATATACAGTTAATTTATACATCTTCTACTACAAAGAATGACGCATGACATGTAGAGTTATCAAGGCTATAATTGTCCTACACATAAAAAAAAAACAACAACAAAAACAAGAGCATGATAAAGGCCAAGAAACAGTCCCCAAACTGAGAATCCAAGAATCATAGGAAGAACTCACTTGGCACAGCCCCCAAGAAGGTGGGTAACATGGCAGGAGCTACCAAACAACTCTCAGTATTAACTCTCAATATTAACAGATTCAACTCTTAAGAGACATAAACTGTCTAGTTGGAACAAAAAGCCAGATCCTTCTATCTGCTGCCTTCAAGAGACATACCTTGCCCATGTAAACATATTCTGAAAGTGAAAGTCTGGAATAAAATCTATCAAGGAAACAGCCCTCATAAACAGATAAAACAGACCCCAATTTAAACTTAGTGAGAAGAGATAAAGAAAGTCATTACATACTAATTAAGGGATCTCTCCTTCAGGAGGATATTTCAATTCTAAATATCTAGTCACCAAATAATGGAACACACAAATTTATCCAAGAAACACTAATTTCCCTCAAATTTCACATAGATCCTAAGACATTAATTGTTGGGGACTTTGACACACCACTATCCACACTGGATATATGAACCCGGCAGAAACCCAATGGAGAAACTGCAGATCTAAACAATTGTATAGATCAACTAGAATTAACAGCAGCATCAGAATAGATGTTCTTCTCAGCAGCACAGGGAACGTTCTCCAAAATAGACCACATTTTAGGTCACAAAGCAAATTTGTCCAAATTCAGATGCATTGAAATATTGCCCTGAATTCTCTCATTCCACAAGGGAATAAAACTAGAATTCAACACCAAAAGCCATCAAAGAAAATCCTGTAACACATGGAGGCTGAACAGCACACTACTGATCCACCAGTGGGTCATGGAAGAGATTAGAAAGGAAATTCAAATGCTCATGATATTCAACAAAAATGAATGCACAAATTACCAGCTCCTCTGGGACACAGCAAAGGCAGTACTCGGAGGCAAGTTTATGGCTCTGAGTTACTACATCAACAAATTGGAGAAATCTGAAACCAACAATATAATGAGGCACCTGAACTCCCTGAAAAAGGGCAACAAGCTAAACCCCAATACAATAGACAGAAACAAATAAATCTATATCAGAATTAAATGAATTAGAGTCCAAAAAGCACCATGTAGGTTTCAACAAAACAATGAGTTGGTTCTTCGAAAAAATTAACAAAATTGGCAGACCCTTAGCAAATATTCTTATAAAAAGAGAACACATCCAAAGAAACAAACTTAGAGATGAGATTCTGAACATCATATGGGAATACTTCTCCAACTTTTATGCTAATAAGTTTGAGAATCTGGAAGAAAGGGACAAATTTCTAGAAAATATTGGCATGTCCAACCTAAACCAAGATGATTTAAACCAACTTAACAGACCCACATCAAGCATTGAATTAGAAATAGCAATAAGGACCCTCCCATCCACAAAAAGCACAGGACCGGCTAAACTCTACAAGGCCTTCAAAGCATAATTCACACCAATTCTCCTCCAACTCTTCAATAAAATTGAAATTGAAAGTTCACTAACAAACTCTATAAAGCCACCTTAACCCTCATAACAAAACTAGAAAGAGAACTTCAGAACCATTTCTTTGAACATCGATGCAAAATTCTTCAAGAAAATTCTGGCCAATCGACTTCAACAATTCATAAAAAAACAAACAAAAAAAAAACATACCCTATGATTCAACAAGATTCATTTCAGGAATGCAAAGCTAGTTCAATATACACAAACAAATTAACGTACTTCACATCAACAAGAGAAGAAATAAGAACCACATGGATATCTCAATAGATGCATAAAAAGCATTTGACAAGATCCAACACCCCTTTATGATGAAAGGTCTGGGGAAATTAGGAATCCGTGGAACATTCCTAAATTGAACAAAGACTGTGTATGGCAAACCTACATCCAGAATTATATTTAATGACCAAAAGTAAACCCATTTCTTCTAAATTCAGGAATGAGACAAGGATGTCCACTTTTTCCACTCCTGTTCAATTTAGTATTAGAATGCCTAGCTAGACAAATAAGATGCAAAAATGAAGGGGATCCAAACAGGGAAAGATGAAGTAAATCTCTCCCTCTTTGCAGATGACATGATCTTGTCTTTAAAGAACCCTCTGGATTCTTCTCCCAAGTTACTCGAGTTGGTTCTCAAACTTTGGCAATCTGTCAGAGTATAAAATTAACCTTAAAAAATGAATGACTTTTCTGTATGCCAATAACAAGAAGAAAAGTTCAAAAGCTATGTACATATGACCATATAAATTTATGGTAACCTAAATGTTCCCTAATACAGGGACACAAGAGGTTTTTTATCTTATTTTTAAAGTACTTATAATGCTTATAGTGTACAGTGTGATTTTTTTTGTTTCTTTTGTGTGTTCTTCCCCCATGATATAATCCCTGTTTCCATTGAATTTGATTCTGTTCTCCTGCATCTTGTATATACATTTTTCCAACTTGAGGAGGGGAAGGGAAATAACAAAATGCTGAAATAAAGATACATTGTTGACCCATTGTAACAATCAGATGTACAAGACACTATGTTGAAAATGAACTTTGCAACTTCAGGCTGGGGGAGGGATAAGTTGTGGATATGAGGAGGGAAAGGATGGCAGGGGAAAATCAAAGGAGGAGGTAACAATGCTTGAAAGGAAATGTACTCATTACCTTACTCACGTAACTGTAACCCCTGTGTACCATGTCTTTATAATATATATACAGTATAAATAATTAAAAATTAAAATCCCTGAAAACCTAAAATGAAAGGCTTGAAGTTATAAAAAGTATATAAATATTTTTTTCCTGAAAAGTGTTAAAATTCCTAAATCATATTATACTATATTAAACCAAGGAAATAAGTCACTAAAATAGAAGCAAAACAGTTTATGTTTATATAGAAACAAAAAAGGACTAATTCAAATAAATCTAGAAAAAAAGAAATGCACTATAAATATACAGTAAATAAAATCATTAAACAACTGTGTGACATTTGGATAACCTAAGAGAAACTGAAAAATGCTTGCATACATATAGCACACCAAGATGGTAGAAAACTTGAACACATTAGTAATAAGTAATGAAATTAAAATTCCTAAGTCCCCTATCAAAAATGCGCAGGATCCAGATGTCCCTTAGTAGATGAATGAATCAAGAATATATATATATATATATATATATATATATATATATATATATATATATATATGAATTCTATGCTTCCATTAGAAAGAATGACACCACCCCATCTGTAAGGAAATTGAAAGACTTGGAAAAAATAGTGTTCAGTGAACTGAGCCAGACCCAAAGAAACATAGGCCCCATAGTTTCCCTTATTAGCAATAATTAGTATACATCTAGGAGAATCTTAGCAGATGAGCAGAATAGCTCAATAGCTACGTACATATGCCTATATAAGATGACACTAAGCAAAATGAACTCCAAGACATGGGCACAAGAAGTTTTCTTTGTTGTTGTTTTTAATGTACTATGTGATATTTTGTTTCTTTTGTACATTCTTTCCCCTTTGGTATATCGCCTGTTGTCACTGTATTTGATTCTGGTACCCTGGTATTGTATATATATTTATTTGAATCAGAGAAGGGAAGGGAAACAACAGAATGGTGAGACAAAGGACCAGGGCAGAACCAAGGCAACAGCGACATACACAAGACAATATGTTGGAAATGATCTGTACAACCTGGGGGGTGGGGAGGAGGGAGGAAAGTACGAGAAAAATAAGGCAACAGGTAGCAATTTGACAAGAAATGTACTTATGACCTCATTTATGTAACTGTAACCCCTCTGTATATTACCTTGACAATAAAAAAAATAAAGATTGTAGGCATCTAAAAAGGGGGGGGGAGAGAAACTTAATACCACACACTCACAGCCTAACAGCCTCAATCCTGACCTCTACAAGGCATTTAAATAACTAATTCTAATCTGATATTTCCTTCAAAAGTTAGAATCAAAATTAAAGTAGCCAAGATTGTTATTTTCAGACATCGTGTGTGTGTGTGTGTGTGTGTGTGTGTGTGTGTGTGTGTGTGTGTGTGTGTGTGTGTGTGTGTGTGTGTGTGTGTGTGTATTTGACTGTGCTGGCACTGGAACTTGAACTCAGGGCCTCAAGCTCTCACTGAGTTTTGTCATTCATAGCTGACATTCTGCCACTGATCCTTCAGTTCAGGATTTTTTCTGATTCATGGGAGATAACATTCTTGAGAATTTGTTTGCTTGGGCTGGCTTTGAGCTGTAATCTTCACATTTCAGCCTCCAGCTAGGATTATAGGTTTGATTCACCAGTGCTCAGCTATTTATATTTTTCTGTTAAAGCATTTGTTAATTAACAAAAAGTTTAAAGACAAGAGCAAAAAAACCATTTATTATCATGTCAAATGCTGTAAGTGTTGTAGTTTTATAATACAACTATTGATGAGGGCATTATACTTTTCTAATATTCTTGTTAGTTACATAGACTGTGGAAATGTGTATATATACATTCCCGAAAAGAACCACAAGGATGCTCATTTCAATTTTAATCACCAACCAAAGAAAAATAGAATCAAGCATAATTTATACTCACATTACAATAGCTACATAAATTCTAATATGGTTAAATAATAAAATATTGTCCTGGAATAAAATCGACTATAACTTTGTAATAATATAAAAAGAGCTTTCACAAATTAAGTCTACTACAGAATTTTTTTCAAGATTTCAAATAAATGATAAAGTAATAAATAACAGTAAATAATAGTAAATGGGTAAATGTGATCACGGAACTTTGTAGTTATGAGTAGAAACATTACAATGATCACTTTAGAATGAAAAAGTGGTGTTTTGAATGCTGTATATGTTTTACCTATTGATCCGCATTCGGGTTATTAGAGGGAGTTAACTTTATGAATATTCAATAATATATACACAGAATATTTGTCCTTGTTGCATATATTATTGATTTATGAAAAGTGTTAAATCACAGCTATGATGGGATGATGTTTCTCTAGTATTTACTGTATGATGGGTATTATTTCAAGTGATCTACATGAATTAACTCATTTGTTCCTGGAAGCCCTATTTGAGATGAGAGAATGAGGTAGGATCATTAAAGAACTTGCCTAAAGCTATGCAGCTAAAGATTGTGAGTAAAATTTGAAATCCCTTTAGTTTACCTACAATGACTAACGCATTAATCAATCATTTGTCCTCTTGGCTATATAAATTTAAATTGCTTTCAATATTTTCTAATCATTATTTATACAAAAATTTCTCTATCAAGTGTGGTATCAAACACTGCTTCCACTGGTGCTCACTTTTTAGTATGCATATCCAGGAAGACTGATAAAATTGTACATTGTTCAGGAGTAGATACAAACAACTCTATACACCAAAGTTTTTATTCATTCGTTCATTCATTCAGTTAGTTGTCTAGTTTGATTTGTAGTGTTGGGAAGCAAACCAGAGCCTTTAGTATGCCATCTCCTACTAGCTCCCAGATAACTGAAATTTAGTTAAGTCTCTCCATTCTGATGCAGGTGTTCCACAAACTTGGAAAAAATATACTGTTATGGTCCTGGTGATCATGTTAAATAACAAACCTATATAAAAATTTTTCTAGTTTGCATTTGAATGCAAAAAGAAGGCCAACTGGTAACAGCATTCTTAACTGTGAGAATTTATTTTCCAGTGATAGTGAAAAACAGAATTTAATCTAGCTAGCCAGGTTTGTGGAGGTACTGTTTTGTTGTTGTTGTTTTTTGCTACAAAGAGGGGCGAGCAGTTATAAGATGGTAGATACAAATATGTTTTGAGCAAAAATTCCATCATTTTCCTATAAGAATCATAATAATTTAAGCAGAAAGTATTTCCTTATACATTAAGCTGTACATTTTTGCCTGAGTGAGATAGAAGAAAATGATGCATCTTCCATACATCTCTGGTATCATTTGATTATCTCCTATTGAATAGAATGAGATTAATCTCTTATTTCCTAAGGTCAAAAACCAGTAGGCATTTAAAAGATGTTATAAAACCACATCATATTTACTATTCTGTAATCAAATTATATCAGTAATGGTCAGAAATTTCAGAAATTGTCATTGTGTTTTTACTTAGTAATTCATATATTAAAATATATGTAGATATGTATAAATTTCATTTTTATTCCTCTAACACATTAACACAAATCCCACTGCAAATTCTGCTCCCTGTTTTGCATGAGAAAATGGCTATCTTTTGAAAATGCATTCCCAAAATAATAATAGTTAGCATATAAACATAAATTTAATGTTACTATAAAGAACTATAAATTCTTTTAAATGATACCAGGATTAACGCTTACCTTAGTATTTTTGATATAGTAACAAAATGAACACTTGAAAAATAGTTTAAGAAATAACCTTTACAATGATTCTATAAATTTAATATTCATTAGCTTAAACTACAGCAATAAAGCTTTTTATTCTTATTTTTACTTTTATGAATGCAACCAACATTTTCCTTTTTCTACCTGTAAATGAGAATTTCCATTTTATGCTTTTTATGTTGAAATATTAGGTTAATTTTATGGCAAGTTGGGAAACTTCATTTCCTTTCACCATCAATCCTGTTTTTCCTTTATTGCAGAATTATACTTACAAATAATATCATTTGAGGAGAGTCATAATAAAACAGTGAGAATAATAAAGTATGTCTTCAGATTCATGGTGTAAACTATCAATTTCAAAGAAAATTCTGTTTAGTTTCCACATTTCTCAGTGAAATGGGGAAGATAAAGGATAGCTAATGTCAATAAGAGTGGTACAGATTTTATATACTACAATCATAACAAGTTTTCTAACTAGCTACTACCACTGAATAAATTGACTATAACAATATAGAAGCAGCAAAATCCTACTTGTGAAAGGCTTTACTGTATCTCACTAATAATAGTTACATAAAATAAGTATATTTTCTGCAATTTTTGAGTTGTATTTTAACTAGGTAAGTTATATATATATATTGCATGTTAATTTCCTACGTTTTCTTTGAGCCTCAAAGTGACTGAAAGAAAAATTTAAAGTGATACAGTTGGTAAAAAAAAAAAAAAAAAAAAGCCATTTGGGCTGGGAAGGTGGCTCAGTGGTAGAGCGCTTGTCTTGCATGCCTGAGGCCCTGGGTTCAATTCCCCAGCACCACAAAAGAAAAAAGAAAAAAGCCGGAAGCGGCGCTGGGGCTCAAGTGGTAGAGTGCTAGCCTTGAGCTGAAGAGCTGAGGGACAGAGCCCAGGCCCAGAGTTCAGGCCCCACGACCGGACCCAAAAAAAAAAAAGTCATTTAACTTATGAACCATTTTTATTCTTTGTTCATATCTCTAATACACCCAATTCAACCTCATTATAAAATAGCGTGATAGTATGGTATCAAAGGTATTACATACTTATTATTTTAAAAATATAAAATAAGGTATTTAGCAAACTTTTTTTTGCCAGTCCTGGGACTTGACCTCTAGGCCTGGGTACTGTCCCTGAGCTTCTTTTGCTTAAAGTTAAAACTCTGTCACTTGAGCCACATTTCCACTTCTGGCCTTTTCTGTGTATGTGGTTCTGAGGAATCGAACCCCGGGCTTCATGCATGCTAGGCAAGGACTCTACCACTAAGCCACATTTCCAACCCCAAATAAGATATTTAAAATAAGATAGTTACAAATATTTTTCCATTTAGTCTCTCATAACAATAGTTTGCATCTATATTTAAGGGACATATTAAACAACTCTTACTTTATTAGTAAATATGATGAAAACATCTGATTTAAAAAGTTGGATTTCTTTCTCTCTCTTTTTTTCTTCCTACCTTCCTCCCTCCCTCCCTCCCTCCCTCCCTCCCTCCCTTCCTTCCTTCCTTCATTTTTATCTTTCTCTTGGTTCTGATCCTGGGAATTGAAGTAAAGGGCCTGGATACACTCCTTGAGTTTCTTTTGCTTAATGTTAGAACTCTACCACCTGAGTCACAGCTCTACTCTCAGCATTTTTTTTAGTAGTTCTATTGTAGATAAGAGTCTCATGGATTTTTCTGTTTGGGGTGGCTTTGAACCACAATCCTCAAATCTCAGCTTCCTACATATCTAGGATTACAGGCATGAACCACTGGTACCTAGTGCCACAGAAGTTGGATTTCTATAACTAGGCAAACTAGATGATCATCAGCTCAATTTAATGCAAGAAAAATAAGGACCAAGAAGTATCAAAGTCACAAGAGAGAATGATAAAATCAGTGGGAATATATATTAGAATTTGTTAAAAAAATACGTTTTTAAGTTTAACAGCAGAATGGGCTTTAAATATTTAAAAAATACTAAGAAGAATTTGTATAATATAAGAAACAATATGGCATATGGTATATAGAATATAAAGTTGTCCCATTATGTAGAAAAGTTTAAGTTCGTGGCATTTTGTTCATTATTAGCATTACTGGATTCTTAATAATTATTTTACTATTTTATTGTAAAGTGGTGTTTTTAATGCTGTCTTTTGAATTTTTATGAAGGGATAAAAATGAATCTATAGTCTTCTAGGCCATATTTTTCAGGAAGGAATTGATTTTACAAAACCTTTTCATAAACAATAGAGGCTATTTATTCTGCATTGGCTGTTTTTATGCAATATTCAAGATATGTTGCGCTAAAAAAGCACCTCCTTCCTCTGGTACCCTTGGACCAGTATATTTATGTTTAGGATATTACTGGCTAATGATAGTTTGTCTGAAAAGTAGACAAATAACTGTCCTATATAGAGTTTCAACAAGACTGCTGTACAAATATGGACTGGAACTTTATATTTATATCACAGGTAATTTCTTGCTGCTAAATTAGTTGGTAAGCTGAATGTTCTTTTTCCTTTAGAGCTTCCTGCATTATCAAGAAGGCTATTAATGATAGCACTATATTCTCTATTTCACTATACACACTCCCATCTCTAATTATACATCAGTGAGAGTGAGTTCCAAATAAAATGATATCATGCAGTTGTATAAATCGTACTAAGCCTCACAGAAAATAAAACACTATTCACAGAGAAGGTGAGATATGGGAATGTGCATGCATGCTTGTATGTCCTTTTGTATGTGTTTGTTTGAATATGCAATTTTTTGCAAAATTGTGAATTCTGGAAACGAACAGAAGGAACAATCATATTTGTTGGCTAGGATGGACTTTAACAAGCCTTTTTATTTGTCAGTCCTGGTGCTTGAACTCAGGGTTTTAGTTCTGTCCCAGAATTTTAGTGCCCAATGCTAGAGATCTGCTACTTGAGCTTTAGCTCCACTTCTAGTTGTTTTAGTGTTTACTTGGACATAAGAGTTCCACAAACTTTCTTGTCCCAACTGTCTTTGAACTGTGATCCTTAAATCTCAGCCCCTCGAATAGCCACTGGTGCCCAGCTATTTTTAATAGTTTTCCCAACCTTTGTTACTGAAAATTTAAGCCTTACATTCATATTCAATATATGAAACACAAGTAAAATAATATTTGAAAATACACTCATGAATACCCACAAGAAGTGCATCAAGTCTATAACTATGATAAAAATTCAGAAGCTAATGTGAAAAATTTTCCATACTAACCTTGATTATAAGAAAAAGTGAGCCGCCATGATTTAACTTTTAGTAAAGGAAGTGTAGACTAGATCATTTTCATGCAAAAAATGTAGAGACACATGGGAAATTTAAAACATAAATAATTGAATATGCATGGAACATATTAAAGATTATTGGAATTGAAAACTGGGTGTGGTGGCACATTTCTGAGGTGGGGAAATCATGAATTTGAGGTCAATCTGGGCTGCAAAGTGAATTGGAGGACATCCTATACTACTTACCAAGACAAGTCTCATAAAAAAGATATTGCAATAGGTAGTTATTACAATGTTGACATTATTGCATAACTAGCAAAGGCTACTTAAATTGTATGCATATACATACAGGATGCTATAACCATAAGATATTGAGTTTATTTTTTGTTCTAGTCTTGGGGCTTGAACTCAGTCTGAGAACTGCCCCTGAGCTTTTTGGTTCAAGGCTAGTGCTACACCACTTAAGCCACAGCTCCACTTCCAGTTTTCTGTTGGTTAATTGGAGATAATATTCTAATAGAATCTTATCTAATGGACTTTCTGGCCTGGGCTAGCTTTAAACTGCCATCCACTGATCTCAACTTCCTAAGAAGCTCAAATTACAGGCATGAGCCACCAGCACCCAGCTGAAGTTTTGGATATTTTAAGATAGTAGTTCCAGGAGTAACAAAGGACTAATAAAATAGTAACAAAGCTAATCTTCTTTTGACTAATTATCACCCTAAGAGACAACTATGTTCTAATAAAGCCTGTCTTAAATTTGGTATTGATATTCCTCCAGCCGTGTTCTTTCCGTTGAGGAGCGTTTTTGCTATTCGGGGTCTTTTATTGTTCCATATGAATTTTTGGATTGCCTCCTCTATTTCCTTGAAGAATGAGGGTGGAATTTTGATAGGTATCGCGTTGAATTTGTAGATAGCCTTGGGAAGTATTGCCATTTTCACGATGTTAATCTTGCCAATCCAGGAGCATGGGAGGTTTTGCCATTTTTTAAGTTCTGTGTTGATTTCCTTTTTCAAGATTTTAAAGTTTTCATCATAGAGGTCCTTCACTTCTTTGGTTAAGTTAATTCCTAGGTATTTTATTTTTTGTGGGGCTATTACAAATGGAGTTGCTTTCCTAATTTCAGCCACACTTTTCTCATTGTTGGCATATAGAAAAGCCATTGATTTTGGGGGTTTAATTTTATAACCTGCTACTTTGCCAAAGTTTTGAATCAGCTTGAGTAATTTGGGAGTGGAGTCTATGGGATCCTTTAAATACAAGATCATGTCATCTGCAAAGAGGGAGAGTTTTATTTCTTCTTTCCCTATTTGGATCCCCTTTATGTCTGCATCTTGTCTTATTGCTGTAGCTAGGCATTCTAATACTAGATTGAAGAGAAGTGGAGAGAGTGGGCATCCTTGTCTTGTTCCTGAGTTAAGAGGAAATGGCTTTAGTTTTTCACCATTGAGTATAATGCTGGCTGTAGGTTTGTCATATACAGCCTTTATTGTATTGAGGAATGTTCCATGGATTCCTAATTTTTCCAGAACCTTAATCATAAAGGGGTGTTGGATCTTGTCAAATGCTTTTTCTGCATCTATTGAGATAACCATGTGGTTCTTATTCTTGCTCCTGTTGATGTGATGAATAATATTAATTGATTTGCGTATATTGAACCAGCTTTGCATCCCTGAAATGAATCCTGTTTGATCATGGTGTATGATTTTTTCGATGAATTGTTGAAGTCGATTGGCCAAAATTTTGTTGAGAAGTTTTGCATCAATGTTCATCAAAGAAATGGGTCTGTAGTTCTCTTTCTTTGATGAGTCCCTGCCTGGTTGGAGGAATATCAATACCAAATTTCAAACTCTACTATAAAGCCATAGTAATCAAAACAGCTTGGTATTGGCATAAGAACAGACCTCAGGACCAATGGAATAGAATTGAAAACCCAGAAATGAACCTACAGACCTATAGCCATCTAATCTTCGATAAGGAAGCTAAAACAATAGAATGGAAGAAAGACAGCCTCTTCAGTAAATGGTGCTGGCAAAATTGGTTAACTACATGTAGAAAACTAAAGCTAGATCCTTATATATCACGCTGCACCAGAATCAACTCCAAATGGATCAAAGACCTTGAACTCAAAGCAGACACTCTGAAAACATTACAGGATGGAATAGGAGAAACCCTAGGTCTCCTTGGCTCAGGTCGAAATTTTCTGAATAGAGACCCGGAAGCACAACAAATCAAAGAAAGGTTGGACAAATGGGATTGCATAAGATTGCAGAGCTTCTGCAGGGCAAATGACATAGCTGGCAAGATCAATAGAAAGCCCACCGATTGGGAGAAGATCTTTACTAGCCATACAACGGACAAGGGTCTCATATCTAAAATATACTTGGAACTCAAAAAATTAAACCACCCACCAACAAATCCTCAAAGAAACAACTGCCCAAGAAATAAGTGGGCGAAAGACTTAAAGAGAAGCTTCTCTGAAGAAGAAAGAAGGATGGCCAATAGACACATGAAGAAATGTTCAACATCCCTAGCCATAAAAGAAATGCAAATCAAAACAACATTGAGATATCACCTCACTCCAGTTAGAACAGCAAAAATCAAGAACTCTAACAACAACAGATGCTGGAGGGGATGTGGACAGAAAGGAACCTTACTTCATTGTTGGTGGGAATGTAAACTTGTTCAACCACTTTGGAAAGCAGTATGGAGGTTCCTCAAAAGACTTCACATAGATCTCCCCTATGATCCAGCAATCCCACTTTTGGGCATTTACCCAAATGTTTACAAACAAGACCACACTAAAGCTACCAGCACAACTATGTTTATTGCAGCATTATTTACCATAGCTAAGATATGGAACCAACCCAGATGCCCCTCAGTAGATGAATGGATCAAGAAAATGTGGTATATATACACAATGGAATTCTATGCCTCCATCAGAAAGAATGACATTTCCCCATTTGTTAGGAAATGGAAAGGTTTGGAAAAAATTATATTGAGTGAAGTAAGCCAGGCCCAAAGAAGCATAGGTCCCATGGTTTCCCTTATTTGCAATATCTAGTATAGGTATGAGTCAAGCGGAAAAGGTCAGATAATGTGATGTTAGGAAAATGAACCCTTAAATATGTATTTTAATGTTTTCGTTTCTTTCATGCATGTGTTTCTAATGCATTTACAAGAAAAAAAAATAAAGCCTGTCTTAAAGTTATGCTTTCTACTGAAAGTTTCTGGATATCAAGTTTCAAATTGCAACTTATTCTTTAAGATAAGCTATTCTTTATGCTATTCTATAAGACCATATTTAAATAAATTTCTCATTAATATCTCATCTTGAAAATTTTAAAGAAAAATCTTTAAAGTTAATTAAGTAGTTTTAGCTTCCTTAAATAACTATTGTAAAAATGTCTTTGTAGTTATAAAAATCATATATATTCAATACCTACCATATGCAAAATGTAAAAGGAGAGAAAAATCACTCGTTATTCTTTCACTTATAGAAAATCTTTACATAACATTTTAGTATTTTTCAATCATATTTTTAACAAATTATCTAGAATTCAGGAGGGCAATGTTGCATTATACCGACAAGCATTTTATTTAGAGTATCAACATCTGTGAAATGATATTAAAACTGAGGGTGAAACAGAGACATTTATTTGTGATATTTTAAGGAATTGTAATATCATAAGACACGGGATACAGTAACAGGTGAACGATGTTCTGAGGAAGGGAGAAGCCAAGATTTTACAAAGAAAAAAACTAAAAAAATCTCTGAATCAATGAAAGGACTAAGGCTTGTCTCACCAAAGCCCTATTTATGGAATGGAAAGACTGTTATAGATACATGAAGCTGATACAAGTCTTTGATCTTCACCACTCAAACTGAGAGTAGCGCCTTGATGTGAAGAGGAAAAATCCAATGATAACAGATTCTACCGCTACAAACCCAGGTCACACTCATTTGCAGGGATAAAACTCTGAAAATGCAGAATCACTACATCACTTGTGACTTAAGTACAATGGTACAGAGGTATTACCCAAAGAGACTGACAAGTGATGACAGCATAGAGCACTTTAACTCTCCAAAATGGACCAACTGTATTTGGAACAAAATATAAAGTTTATGAGAACAAGCATTACCAAATCAAATAACATTTTCTGAGTAATTCAGAAAGCATAAGTAGTCCTATGAAAATAATAATTTCAAGCATAGATAAAGCAGAAGTAGAAAACAAAAAGCTGTATCTCTTATGAAAAGAAAGTCCTAAACTTCAGCAAAATATTTTGCACCATGACTTAAGTGACATTTATTACAGGAATGCAAGGTTTGTCTGATATATGCAAATCTATCCATTTAACTCACCACATTAACAGAACAAAGGATCTAAACACTGTCATTTATTTTATTTTATTTTTTTGGCAGTCGTGGGACTCGAACTCTGGGCCTGAGCACTATCCCTCAGCTCTTCAGCTCAAGGCAAGTGCTCTACCACTTGAGCTACAGCGCCACTTCTAACACGGTCATTTTTTTGTGTGTGTCAGTCATGGGGCTTGAATTCATGGTCTAGGTGCTGTCCCTGAATATTTTTGCTTAAGGTTAGCACTCTATCACTTGAGTCACACAGCTCCACTTCCAGTTATTTTTTATTTTGTTTTAGGTGTTTATTTGGCGATGTCTTTTAGGCTTTCCTGCCCAGGCTGGCTTCCCTGATTCTCAGATCTCAGTTTCCTATGTAACTAGGATTATAGGCATGGGCTACCAGCACCTGGAAACATTACCATTTAAATGGGGGGTGGAGGGGGAAGCATTTGACCCAACTAAACAAGTTATAAAAATGTCAGATTTAGGAATAGCCAACAATATCCTCATTCTAGGCTCCACAAATGAAAATCAACAACAACAAAGATAAAGCTTTCAAGCTATGCTCTTATTTGAATGTAATTTGACCTCAGAGTTTCATGAGTAGGAAGGTTCAGCCTCAATGAAGAAATGTTAAGTGGTAGTGGAATCATTAAATGGTGGGGCCTGATGGAAGGTTAAAAGTTTACAGAGTCCATTGTCCATAGGTATCTTTCTATCTTGCTCTCTTGCTCTGGTTCTCTCTCTCATAACCACCCATACCCTACGGTCTCTTTCTCCTTCCCTCCTTCCTCTCTATCTTTCTCTCTCTGTTTCTCTGCCTCTGTCTGTCTGTCTGTCTGTCTTTCTCTCTCCTGGTATAATGTCATCTATGAAGCTGTGATACAGCATAAAGAAACAAACAGTACAAAGCTATTGCCATTGCTTTACCATTAAATTTCCAGAACATCGAGCTAAATGAAACAATTTTTTTGTGAGTGTACTGTATCAGGTATTAATTTAAAGTAATAGAAAAATGGACTATTATAAGAAGCCTCATTTTCCTTACATGATTTTTCAGAGTGAATGTCAATTTCCATAAATATAATATATCAAATTTCCCTTTTATTTGATTAGTATAATCATTCAATAGTGTATGTTGTACCATCTTTGCATCATAGGCTGAAACCAGTTTTGTCTAGAACTAGCAGTTTAACTAAAAAATAGTGTGTTTGCCTAGCATATGTGAAGATTTGAGTTCAATTCCCAGAATTTTTATAATAAGAAAAAGTAAATAGTTTGTTTTCCTTCTTTGAGAGAAATCTGTACTATATTAAGAATGACTTTTTTATATTACTCCGTGATTGCGATGGAGCCCATGGTATTATGCATACAACGCAAGTGCTCTACCATTGAGCTATACTCCTACTCCAGGAAAGTCATTTTTATGGAAGACTAAAACCATAATATATAATTCTTTTTACTATTTCCTCTGCCATTATGTGAAATGTCACAACTTGGTGGTGTTATTCCATGACAATTTACACTTAAGCCAATAGAAAACATTTACTTTTGTTAAAATGTATTTTTTCCAATGAAATCTAAGATCTTCATAATTGCTGACTTTTAAGAGTATATATTTAATTCTTATAATTTTAAAAATTGCCATAAAACATATTATAAGAATGTTTAAATATGTAGTGTTTTATAGCCTCCTCTTGGTTTCTTAAAGAAACATGTTGGCTATACACATGCAAGATTCATACATATTTTTATGCGCTCATACATACTTATACACACAAACATATATATGTGTGTAAAATTAAAAGGAATTTTGTATTCACTTTGTCATTACCATGAAACTATGTTTCTAGTGACAATCCATATGAAAATGAAGGCCCCAAATATGTACCATTTTCCTTTAAATAATAGAGCAAATATATAACAATTAGTTGACAGTTTTCCAATTCAAACTTTTAATATTTGTGATACCCAAAATACAAATGAAGCAAATATTAATGTTTTGTCATGCAATGTTTAATTCATGCATGCATTCTGAAATATTTAAATCAATCTAAGGATTTTTATGTCCTCAAACATTTATAATTTTTTGTGGTAAAACTTTTCAAAATTTTTTTATCATTTTGAAATTTATTATGCATAATTGTTTTTACATTCAAATTATTGTATAAGAACATTCCAGAGTTATGTGTCCTTTTCCAGAGTTATGTGTCAATCTTTCTTTGTCCCCCCCACGACCACTCATGGCATTATCTTTAGCAATCATCATTGCAATCTGCAATGTTCTTTAAAAACTTAGTGTATGAAGTTCATCAATTTTGTTTAAGTATTCTGCTACTAAATAGGGAAAACAAGTTATAGCACATGATACAAAGAGACCAATGTAATTGTTTTCAGGGTTTTGCTTCCTGTTGAAACCATTACAATAATGGGTGTGGATGAGAAAATAACAATCTATTACCTAATGATTCAATTACTTCTAAAATAACTAAGATATACAAAATTTTATAGACAAATTAATACTAGACATTGACATTTTAAAGATGCAGAATTGAGAACAAAGAAATTATTACAAATGTTTTATTAAATGAAAGACTAAAGCATTCTAAAATGTCCTGTGGTTATAGGTGAATGACAACGAAATAAGAGAGGTTTATTTAAGAGTAAAGCCACTAAAATTTATAGTTTTAACTTCCAAAGAGCACCATTCAATACAGAATGCATCTTTTTAAATTTAACATTGCATTCTATTAAAATTCTGCTTTTTTTGTGTTTTTAAAAATTTTATTTTATTGTAAAGATGCTGTACGGGGGCGGGGGGGCTACAGTTACATGAGAAAGGCAATGAGTACATTATTTGTCGATCATTATTATCCCATTGCTTGTTGTTGTCTCACAATCCCTTCCTTCCTCCACCTCCCAAACTCCTCCTGCTGGCCCAACCCCGTCCAACATTGTAAAGTTCCTTTCCAATATACTGTCATGTGGATATCCTTGTTGCGATGGGTCATCCTGTGTCCTTTTTTTGGCGTTTTGTTATTCCCCTACCCCTCCCCAGATTAGACAAATGTATGTACAAGATACAGGGTACAAAAAACAAGTAAAGTGACAACAGGGGAAATGCCATAGGGGAAAGAATATACAAAAGAAACAACAACAAGAACAAAAAAAATCAGATAGTACATTTAAAAAATAACAATGAAGATAGACCTCTTGTGTCCATATCTTGGATTTCATTTCACTTAGCATCATTTTATATGGTCATATGTACATGGATTTTGAACTTTTCAGCTCATCTGATATCATATATATATTAATTTTGCAAATAAGGGAAACCATGGGACCTGAATTTCTTTGGGACTGGGTTACTTCACTTAATATGATATTTTCCAAGTCTTTCCATTTCCTAACAAATGAGGCGGTGTTCTTTCTGATGGAAGCATGGAATTCATATATATATATATATATATATATATATATATATATATATATATATAAAATTTTCTTGATCCACTCAGCTACTGTGGGATATCTAGGTTTGTTTCATATCTTAGCTATGGTGAATAATGCTTCTATAAACATAGTTGTGCAGGTAGCTTTAATATGACCTTGTTTGTGATCATTTGGGTAAATGACCAAAAGTGGGATTGCTGGGTCACAGAGGAGCTCTATGTGGAGTCTTTTGAGGAACCTCCATACTGATTTACAGAGAGGTTGGACAAATTTACACTCCCACCAACAGTACAGTAGGGTTCCCTTTTGGTCACATCCCCTCCAGCATCTGTCATTATTAGATTTTTTTTATTATAGCCATTCTAACTAGGGTGAGGTGGAATCTCAATGTTGTTATGATTTGCATTTCTCTTATGGCCAGAGAGGTTGAGCATTTCTTCATGTGTCTATTGGCTATTCTTATTTCCTCCTCACAGAAGTCTCTTTAAGTCTTTAGCCCACTTGTTGATGGGGCTGTTGTTTCTTTGAGGATTTCTTCTTGGAGGATTTAATTTTTTGAGTTCTAAGTATATTTTAGATACGAGGCCCTTGTCTGTTGTATAGCTAGTGAAGATCTTCTTCCAGTCTGTGGGCTTTCTATTAATCATATTAGCTATTTCCTTTGCCTTGAAGAAGCTCTGCACTTTCATATAATCCCATTTGTCCAAGCTTTCTTTGATTTGTTGTATTTCTGGGTCTTTGTTAAGAACATTTTGGCTTGTGCCAAAGAGCCCTTGAGATTCTCCTATTCCTTCCTACAATTTTTTTTTCAGGGTGTCTGCTTTTACTTCGAGGTCTTTCATCCATTTGGAGTTGATTCTGGTGCAGGGTGATATATAAGGATCTAATTTAAGTTTTCAACAGTTGTTTAACCAATTTTGCAGCACCATTTACTGAAGAGGCTGTCTTTCTTCCATTGTATTTTTTATCAAAGATTAGATTGCTATAGGTCTGTGGTTCATTTCTGGGTCTTTGGTTGTATTCCGTTGGTGTTCAGGTCTATTTTTGTGCCAGTTCCAAGCTGTTTTGATTACTATGATTCTGTAGTAGAATTTGAAGTCTGCTATTGTTATTCCTTCTGAACTGTTGTTTCTACTAAGGATTGTTTTTGCTATTTGGGGTCTTTTATTTTTTCATATGAATTTTTGGATTGCTTCTTGTGTTTCATTGAAGAATGAGGTTGGGATATTGATAGGTATCACATTTAATTTGTAGATAGCTTTCAGCAGTATTGCCATTTTTACAATGTTTATCTTTCCAATCCAGGAGTATGGGAGGTTTTTCCACTTCCTTAATGCTGCTTTAATTTCCTTTTTCAAGTTTTTAAAGTTTTCATCATAGATGTCCTTCACTTCTTTAGTTAACTCGTAGGTATTTTTTTGTGGGACTTTTACCAACGCAGTTGCTTTCCTGATTTTAGCATCGCTCTTCTTGTTACTAATATACAAAAAGCCATTCATTTCTGAGGTTTTTTTTTTTCACTGTTTTTATTGTGAAAATACCGTACAGAGGGGTTACAATTACATGGGCGAGGTAATGAGTACATTTCTTATCAAGCATTGTTGCCTCCTCCTTTGTTTCCCCTTCCCATCCCTTCCCATCTCCCCCCATCCCCCTCGGCGCATCCCCCCCCCCCGCCAAAGTTGTAAATTTCGTTTTTCTACATAACGTCTTGTACATTTCATTTTTGAGATGGGTCCAACTGTATCTTTATCAAAACAATTTGTTTTTTCCCTTCCCCTCCACAAATTATACCAACATCAAATAAAGTGAAAATAGGGGTTATACCATGGGGGAGGGACATACAAAGCAACAAAGAAATCATCTTATAAATATGTTAGAAACAATCACAAGAAAGAAAAACCATTTGAGTCCTTATCTTGGGGTTCATTTCGCCTAACATCAATTTATCTGACCGTTTCTGCTTATGAGGATTAATTTTATACCCTGCTACTTTGCCAAAGTTTCCAATCAGCTTAAGTAACTTGGAAGTGGAGTTCCTGAGGTTCTTTAAATACAAGATCATGTCATCTGCAAAGAGGGAGAGTTTTACTTCATCTTTCCCCATTTGGATCCTCTTTATGTTTGAATATTTTATTATTGCTCTAGTTATTTATTCTAATAATAAGTTGAAGAGCAGTGGAAAGAGAAGACAAATTTGTCTCATTCCTGAATTTAGAGGAAATGGTTTTCCTTTTGGCTAATAAGTATAATGCTGGCTGTTGGTTTTTCATACACAGCCTTTATTGTATTGAGGAATGTTTCATGGATTCCTACTTTTTCCACAGCTTTCATCATAAATAAGTGTTGGATTTTGTCAAATGCTTTTTGTGCATCTATTGAGATAATCATGTGGTGCTTATCCTTGTTGATGTGATGAATTATATTAATTCATTTGCACATATTAAACCAGTTTCGCATCTCTGGAATGAATCCTGCTTGATCATGGTGAATGATTTTTTTTTATAAGTTGTTGTAATTAATTGGCCAAAATTTGGTTGAGAAGTTTTCATTAATGTTCATCAAAGAAATGGGTCTGTAGTTCTTTTTCTTTGATGAATCCCAGCGTGCTTTTGGGATGAGGGTTATGATGGCTTCGTAAAAACAGTTTGGTAGTGAACTTTCACTTTCATTTTCATTGAAGAGTTAGAGGAGTATTGGTGTGAGTTCTGCTTTGAAGAGCTTGTAGAATTTAGCTGGCTCTGGGTTTTTTGTGGATGAGAGACCTCTTATTGCTGTTTCTACTTCGATGCTTGATATGGGTCTGTTAAGTTGGTTTAAATAATCTTGGTTTAGTTTGGGGATGTCAGTATTTGCTAGAAATTCGTTCATTTCTTCCAGATTCTCAAACTTATTGGCATAAAGGTTTGAGAAGTATTCTCTTATAATTTTCTGAATCTTGTAACCCACCCCCCCCCCCGGGTGATGATTTCTCCATTCTCTTTTCTGACTTTGTTTATTTGGGTGTGTTCTCTACCTTTGCTGATAAGATTTGCTAAGGGTCTGTGAATTTTGTCAATTTTTTCAAAGAACTAACTGTGTTTTTTGGATTCTTTCTATGGTATTTTTGGAGTCTAATACATTTAATTCTGATTTAATTTTAATGCTTTGTTTCTGGCTTGGTCTTGTTAGTATCAAAGATGGAATTCTCTACTTGTCATGGAGGAGTGGCTACTTTCCCACTGATGCCCCATGAACAGGAATGAGGATGTCTTGTGGAGTACTCATGCTTTTCTCTCAGTTTACAGGCCTTCCATGGTCTGCGACTATCTGTGGTCAGCAGGATGAAGATTTCCACTCCTTGTCATTTCTTGCTGGCAGTCAGTAGAATCTGCTCACAAACTGGCTCCAACACCTTTGTCCCGGGCTCTCTTTCTTTATATAGCAGCTGCTGTACCAGCTGTCACTGTGGCAGCTGCATACACCGGCAAGTGCTCGAATCTGTCTCCTTAACCAAGCTGCCTGAATTTTTCTTCTCTAGCCAAATTCTTTCTACTATGATGGCACATTTGGTGTGACTCTCTAAGCTTGGACTTTTCACTGGAACATGAAAACTGGTGTCTATATGAGAGCTTATTTAGCTCTTAGCTTCTCCTCTGCCATCTTCCTCCAGATTCCCTTAAAAAACGGATTGTTGAACTCCCATATGAGATAGCAAGACATGAATACATATCCAGGGAAAATGGAATCACCAAATCAAAAATATATCTACACTCTCACTCATAGCAGGACAAATAAAATCCTTCCACAGAAAGGAAAAAACTGAAACAATACATCACTACCAAAACAGCTCTACAAAAAAAAATCCTCAAAGATGTCCTACACATAGAAAACCCACAAGAACAGAATATTGGCAATGAAATGGTCTGGAAACAGAGAACTAAATAATCACAGCAAGAACATCCAAGGCACAGCTCCCCCACCAAAAAAAATCGATAAAAAGACAGGCACAGGCAAAGACCTCTCAATTCTAACTCTCAGTATTAATGGACTTAACTCTCCAATTAATAGACAGATTGTCTTGTTGGATTAAAAATCATGATCCTTCTATCTTCTGTCTTCAAGAGACACACGCCCACAAAAAGAAACATATTCTGAAAATGAAAGGCTAGAATAAAATCTACCAATCAAATGGCCCCCATAAACAGGTGGAAGTTGCAATCTTAATATCAGATAAAATAGACGTCAAATTTAAACCAATGAGATGAGATAAAGAAGGCCATTGCATACTAATTAAGGGATCTCTCCTTCAGGGGGATATTACAATTCTAAATATTTACTGACCAAATAATGGAGCACCCAAATTTATCCAAGAAACACTACTTTCCCTCAAATCACATATAAATCCAAAAATAATCATTGTTGGGGATGTTAACACCCCCCTATCCCCTCTGCATAGATCAATCTGACAAAAACTCAACAGAGAAATCTCTGAACTTAACAACTGCATAGATCAATTAGACTTAACAAACATCTACCGAATATTTCACACAGCAACATCAGATTATACCTTCTTCTCAGCAGCACATGGAACATTCTCCAAAATAGAACATGTTTTAGGTCACAAAGCAAACTTTCTCAAATTCAGAAATACTGAAATTCTGCATTCTCTCAGACCACAAGGGAATAAAATTAGAATTCAACACCAAAAACCACCAAAGGAAATCCTGTAACATATGGAGGCTGAACAACACACTGTGGAGCCACAGTGGGTCATGGAAGAGATTAGAAAGGAAATTCAAATGTTCATGATATTTAACAAAAATGAATACAAAACCTATCAGCTCCACTGGGAGACAGCAAAGGCAATACTCAGAGGTAAGTTTATAGCTCTGAGTTCCTATATTAACAAATTGGAGAGATCTGAATCAAACAATTTAACGAGGCACGTTAAACTCCTTGAAAAAGAGCAAGAAACTAAACCCCAATCAAGTAGATGGAATAAATAATTAAAATTAAATTAGAATTAAATGAATTAGTGTCCCAAAAAATAAAACAAAGAATCAACAAAACAAAGAGATGGTTCATGGAAAAAATTAACAAAATTGACAGACACCTAGCAAATCTTATAAAAAAAAGAGAATAGACCAGACCCAAATAAACAAGCTCAGAGATGCGAATGGAAACATCACTACAGAAATAAGCAAGATTCAGACCATTATAAGGGGATACTTTTCACAACTTTATGCTAGTATGTTTGAGAATCTGGAAGAAATGGACGAATTTCTAGCAAATAGTGACATCCCCAATCCAAACCAAATGATTTGAACCAACTTAACAGACCCATATCAAGCATCAAAATACAAACAGCAGTAAGAGACCACCCACCCAAGAAAAGCTCATGATCAGATGGATTCTCAGTTGAATTCTACAAGGCTTTCAGCGGAGAACTCATACTAATCCTCCTCCAATTCTTCAATGAAATTGAAAGTGAAATTTCACTACCGTACTCTTTCTATGAAGCCATCATAACCCTCATCCCAAAACCATGCAGGAACTCATCAAGGCATTTCTTTGATGAACATTGACATAAAACTTTTCAACAAAATTTTGGCCAATCAACTTCAACAACGCATTAAAAAAATCATAGGCCACGAACAAACAGGATTCTTTTCAGGGATGCAAAGCAGTTTCAATATATGCAAATCAAATGATATAATTCATCATATAAACAAGAGCAAGGATAAGAACCACATGATTATCTCAGTAGATGCAGCAAAAGAATTTGACAAGATCCAAAACCCATTATGATGTAAGATGTGAAGAAAGCAGGAATCCATGGAACATTCCTCAATATAATAAAGGCAGTGTATGACAAACTAACACCTAGCATTATACTTAATGGCCAAAACAAAAGATATTTCTTCTAAATTCAGGAACAAATCAAGGATATCTGCCCTCTCCACTGCTCTTCAACTTATTATTAGAATGACTAGCTAGAGCAATAAGACAAGATGTAAACATGAAAGGGATCCAAATGGGGAAAGAGGAAGTAAAACTCTCCCTCTTTGCAGATGACATGAACTTGTATTTAAAGAACCTCAGGGACTCCACTCCCAAGTTACTTGAGCTGATTGGAAACTTAGGCAAAGTAGCAGGGTATAAAATTAACCTTCAAGAAAGAAGGATGGCCAACAAACACATGAAGAAATGCTCAACCTCTCTAGCCATAAAAGAAATGCAAATCAAAACAGCATTGAGATACCACCTCACCCCAGTTAGAATAGCTATAATCAAGAACTCTAATAACAACAGATGCTGGAGGGGATTTGGACAGAAGGGAACCTTATTGCATTGTTGGTGGGAGTGTAAACTTATTCAACCACTTTGGAAAGTAGTATGGTTTCTCAAAAGACTCCACATAGAGCTCCCCTATGACTCAGCAATCCCACTTTTGGGCATTTACCCAAATGTTCACAAACAAGACTGCACTAAAGCTACCAACACAACCATGTTTATTGCAGCCTTATTCACCTTAGCTAAGATATGGAAGCAACCCAGATGCCCCTCAGTAGATGAATGGATCAAGAAAATGTGGTATATATACACATTAGAATTCTATGCTTCCATCAGAAAGAATGACATTGCCCCATAAGTTAGGAAATGGAAAGAGTTGAAAAAAATTATATTAAGTGAAGTGAGCCAGGCCCAAAGAAACATAGGTACCATGGTTTCCCTTATTTGCAATAACTAGTATATGTCTGAGTCCAGCAGAAAAGGTCACTTAAGTTGATGTTAGGGAAATGAACCCTAAGATATGTATTCAAATGTTTTTTTTTTCCTGCAATTGTTTCTAACACATTTATAAGATTATTTCTTTGTTGCTTTGTATGTCCCTCCCCCATGGTTTAACCCCTGCTTTCACTGTATTTGATGTTGTTATAATTTGTGGAGGGGAAGGGAAAAAACAAATCGTTTAAATAGGGATACAGGCGGACTCATTGCAACAATGAGACATATAAGTCGTTATGTTGAAAACGAACTTTACAACTTTGGTGGGGGGGAGGAGGGTTGAGTGGGGGAGGTTGGGGGGAGGATAGGAAGCGATGGGAAGGGGAAACAAAGGAGGAGGCTACAATGCTTGATAAGAAATATACTCATTATCTTGCCCATGTAATTGTAACCCCTCTGTACAGTATTTTCACAATAATAAAAAAATTAACCCTCAAAAATAATGGCTTTCCTGTATGCCAATAATGAGAAGAGTGTAGCTGAAATCAGGAAAGCAATCCCTTTTGTAATAGCCCCACAAAATTTAAATACCTAGAAGTTAACTTAAGAGGTGAAGGACCTCTATGATGAAAACTTTGAAAACCTGAAAAAGGAAATTAAACCAGAACTAAGGAAGTGGAAAAACTTCCCATGCTCCTGGATTGGGAGGATTAACATCTTGAAAATTGCAGTACTGTCAAAGTCTATATATAAATTCAATGTGGTACCTATCAATATCCCAATCTCATTCTTCAATGATATACAAGAAGCAATCCAAAAACTCACATGGCACAATAAAAACACTCCTAAGAGCAAACACAATCCTTAGCAGAAAGTACAAAGCTGAAGGAATATCAATACCAAATTGCAAGCTCTAATTCAAAGCCATAGTAATAAAAACAGCTTGGTACTGGCACAAGAACAGACCTGAAGACCAATGGAATAAGACTGAAGAGTCAGAGACCACTAACCACCTAATCTTTGACAAGGGAGCTAAAAAAAATAGAATGGAAGAAAGACAGCCCTTTCAGTAACTGGTGCTGGCAAAGTTGGTTACACACCTGTAGAAAACTAACGTCAGATCAGTATATATCACCCTGCACCAGAATCAACTCCAAATAGATCAAAGACCTTGAAATAAAAGTAGACATCCTGAAAACATTACAGGAAAGAATAGGAGAATCTCAAGGGCTCCTTAGCACAGGCTGAAATTTTCTTAATAAAGACCCAGAAACACAACAAATCAAAAAAGTTTGGACAAATGGGATTGCATGAAAATGCAGGCTTTTGCATGGCAAAGGACATACCTAGCAAGATCAATAGAAAGCTCACAGACTAGGAGAAGATCTTCACTAGTCATACAACAGACAAGGGTATCATATCTAAAATATACTTAGAACTCAAAAAATTAAATCCTGTCACAACAAATCCTCAGCAACAACTACTCTATTAATAAGTGGGCTAAAAGGCTTAAAGAGAGACTTCTTTTAAGAGGAAATAAGAATGGCCAATAGACACATGAAGAAATACTCAATTTCTTTATCCATAAAAGGAATGCAAATCAAGACAACATTGAGATTCCACCTCACCCCAGTTAGAATGGCTATAATCAAGAAATCTAGTAACAACAGATGCTGGAAGGGATGTGGCCGAAAGGAAACACTACTGCACTGTTTGTGGGAGTGTAAACTTGTTCAATCACTTTGGAAAGCAGTATTGAGGTTCCTCAAAGGACTCCACATAGCGCTCCCCTGTGACCCAGCAATCCCACTTTTGGGCATTTAACCAAAAATCACAAAGAAGTTCATACCAAAGCTACCAGCACAACTATGTTTATCACAGCATTATTCACCATAGCTAAGATATAGAACCAACACAGATACCCCTCTGTAGATAAATGGGTTACAACATAGTATCTTGTACATCTCATTGTTACAATGGGTCAACATGTATCCTTATTTAAACATTTTGTCAAGCCCCATGACCAACCAAAAAAAGTAAATATCCACAAAGGGATGTAATAAAATTGTTTTAAGCACAAAATAGCATGAATATACGATGGAATTCTATGCCTCCATCAGAAAGAATGACACCACCCCTTTTTTAGGAAATGGAAAGACTTTCAAAAAATTCTATTACATTGAAGCAAGCCTGGCCCAAAGAAACTTAAGTCTCATGGTTTCCCTTATTAGGGACAAATCGTACATGCCTAGGACAAGCAGAAAAGATCAAAAGCTATGTACATATAATATGATGTTAAGCCAAATGAACCCCAAGATAGGGACACAAGTCCTTTTTTCTTTCTTGCTATGTTTTTAAATGTACTTATAATATACTATGTGATTCTTTTTGTTTCTTTTATATGTTCTTCCCCCATGGTATAACCCATTTTCACTATATTAGATTCCAGCATCCTGCATCTTGTATATACATTTGTATAAATTGGGGAGGGGAAGGGAAATATAAATGCTTAAATAAGGATACAGGTTGTCCCATTGTAACAATGATATGCACAAGACACTATGTTGAAAATGAACTTTACAATTTTGGGTGGGGGTTTGGGGGGGAGGAGTTGGTGAGGTAGGGATGGAAAGGATGTATGGGAAAAACTAAGGAGGAGGTTACAATGCTTGATAGGAAATGTACTCACCTTATTCATATAACTGTAACCCCTCTGTACACTATTTTTACAATAAAGAATACATATGAAAAAATATATCTGCATTTCCAAATTTTTTGCAGCATTACTCAAAATTGCCAAAATGTAAACACATCCAAGATCATGAAATATGGGTGGATATAAATATATATATGTTGTTATGTTATTCATTTTTTAAATGAGCAGTAAATTGATTCATTGTTTTAAAGAAGCATTTCCTACTATCTGAGAAAACATCAATAAAACTGGAAGACACTAAGCTGTAATACACAAAATGAAAAATAGTCACATGATCTTTCTGTCATATGCAGAATGTAAAAAATAGCCAGAATATAGAACCTCATTAAAAAACCTGGAGGCAGTGGGTGGAGTGTGAGTAAGGGGAAAGGTGGGCAAGGGCGATGTAGGTTGAGGCGTACAAAGTTGTTGCTGTATAGGATAAGTATAGTAATCTAATATGTACTGTGAAGACTAGAAAAGTACTTTGTTACATATTAGAAATTGTGTGAAAGTATGTAATTTGAAGGTAGTGGTGGGAGGGGAAAATGGGGGAGAATAAAGGAAAGGGTGAAATTGACATTGTTTTCATAAACTGACTTATGTAACTCTGAACCTTTTGTACAATGAATTCTCAATAACAATAAAAATAAAATAATAAATTGTGTGAAAGAGTAGTTGTTAATGTTTTAATCATTTCACTATGAACATAAAATATATTTACACCTTCAATGTATACAATTATTTTATTTTTAAATATTTATATAATTTTAATAGCTTTTATAATTTTGTAGGTGTATGCACTTTTTTGCTGTGTTTGCCAATCCTGTGGCTTGAATCCAGGATCTGGGTGCTGTCCTTGAACTTTTGTACTCAAGTCTAGCATTTCATCTGTTGAGCCACAGCTTTGCTTTTGGCTCTTTGGTGGTTAATTGAGAGCCTCTAAGACAAGGAAAGCACAACTAGCATCAAACCTTGGTCCTTATATTTCAGCCTCCCAAGTAGCTAGGATTGTAGATGTGAGACAAAAGTACCCAACTGGTTTTACATTTTTAAAATTCTCATTCTTGTCATGAAAGCTGATGCAATGTAATTGATGTTTTTTAAAAATATTTCAAAAAGCATTATCAAGATTACTTAATATAAACTTAAGCTCTTTGTTGCACCATGTAACATATAAAAAGCACAAATTTTCTATTTTGTACAACAGTAAAACATTTGCTGTCTTGTTCTGGAAGCCTGACTCAGCAGTACTGCACTTTCTTAGCCAATGCAAGCCATGTGTTCAACCCCCAGTACTTCCAATACTGTCTGTATTTAGGTTAGTATTATTACTGCATATGAGAAAGTGATTGCTGTTTACTCCATAGTATAAATTCTCCTGTATATTTAATTTTTGAAAATAATAGGTTATTACATTGAGATTAGTCAGAAGGAATTTAAGCAGGTACCTTCAATAAATCAATATTAATATACATGTGTTATACAACCCCATTGCTGTACTTGTATAGATTCATATTATTTTTTCTGTTTATAACCACATGATGGCAACATAGATTTATCATCAGATTCCTTTAAAATTCTCAACCAATATAGTCCCCATGGTATTCATATTTTTCTTAATTTGAGATTATTCTGTGCCTGATAAATTAACTTTGCACAGTAAGGTAAACATGAGAGCTTGAAAGATACATAATAAAAAAAGTAGTATGTTCTATTAACAGTTAATTAGACAATACAGTCACGTGTGTTTTATTTCTTGCTTACAGAAGTAATAATTGCAACAGTCACAGGTGGAGAATTCATACAATTGAATAATTAGCACCTATAAAATAGACATTTCTGTTTTTCTTAGGGTATTATTAGTAAAATGGGCAATATTTTAATATTGTCAGTATTTGAATAGATGAACTGATTTTAAAAGACTCCCAGGAACAATTAATAACAAGAACAAGAAAGGAAAACATTTGATGATTTCGAACTATACATACTTGCTGAATTCAGAGAAAAAAATTGACCTTTTAGCTCTAAAAATCAATAATGTAAAATCATCTCTGTGGGAGAGAAAAAGTGAGATTCTGGAAGCCACTTTTTCAAACCTGTAAGATAGACTAATTAATTAGTTGTGTTATGTAATGCATAAGACTAAGATGTAGAATTTTCAAGATTGTAGAAAAATTTCACCTAGGAAAAGCTTTGTCTTTGTTCAAGCCCCACGACTGACAAAAAAAATTGTCTTTGTTTCACAAATGACCAGTAAACGATAAAACCTTGAGAACAAGAACTGAAAAAAATCTAATGCTATAGACTTGATAGTTCCACTTCTCTTTATCTAAAATAAACCATGATTTGTTTGGGAGTAGAGGACTAAGAATGGGAAAAGAGACAGACATAAGTTTTCATTTTGGATCTTTGGGGGCTGTAATAGTTAGGGAACAATGTTGAGACAAATGGAAAGGTGTTAAAAATAATGGAAGATAACTGATAGAGAATATTGTATGCATCCATGGAGATATTACAATGAAGCCTCTGTATAATTGATTAATTAAGGTATGCTAAATTAAAATTTAAATAGTGTACAATTAAAAAAGAAAAAAGGAAACTAGAATGATGTAGACCTAGCAATTACTTAGCTAAGTCTGAAGTATTTTCACCAAAACTACAATCTATAGCTAGGTGTCAGTGATTCATGCCACTCCTCATGCACTGAACAGGCTGAGCTCCAAAAGATTGCACTTCAAAGTAAACATAGACAATTCTATGAGATTGTATCTCTAAAAAAAAGCCCAGCTAGAGGTGTGTGTTGCGTGCTAGAGGTCTAGGTAATCAAGGAAAGCAAGTACAAGGCCCTGACTTCAAATGCTGACACTGGCAAAAATAAAAACAAAACAAAGGAGAGCTATATAAGAAGAAATGATTAAGAATTTAACAAAAACTGCTGTTAAGTCCAATAGTAATCATATTAATTTTTGTTTTAACTTTTCATTGCTATTTTTATATGTAATACATGTATATTACATTTGATTTTCAGTTACAATACAAAAAATAAGTGACATGAGCTGTATTTTTCTTTTTTAATTTAATTTTATTGTCAAGGTGATGTACAGAGGGGTTACAGTTACATGAGTAAGGTAGTGAACACATCTTTTGGCGAACATTGTTATGCCTCTCTCATTTTGCTCCTAGTTTCCCTTTTCCCTCCCTCCCAGTTCTCATTCCAATTTGTAAAGTTCATGTCCACCATATTGTCATTTGAGTGTCACTGTTGCATTGGTCCCCCTTTGTCCTTTGTCTCACTATTTATTGTTCCCCTTTAATCCCCCAATTCAGAAAAACAAATATACAATACACAGGATTTTTCTTAATATAACTGATCAAGCAAGAAATTAATTACTTTCAAAGAAAGGTAGCTGATATTTACAATTTGGAACCATAAAAACTTTTTATTGGAGAATTATGTTTAAGTTCTATTTATTCTTGGCTTCCCTGAGTTGGTAAAGAACATCTTGGCAACGTATTTAATAAAGTTTCTTCTTGGTTTATTTTTCTTTCAGATATTAAAATATAGACCTTTATAACTATCGCCTGTGGGGTATTTTGCCAAGAGAATCAGACTTTTGTGAAATAACAACAAAAGGAATAAAATTTGGCATCGTATTAAAGACCATAAATCATTTTTGTACCAAATTATCTTCAAAGGTTTCATTAGCAACAGTTTCTTATCCCCACAGTCAACTTCAGCATTAGAAAACTGACAATGTTCTCCCTTGTAAAAAGAGAAATATTTTTTGCCTCTCTATTCTTTTTGTTTTTTTTAATCCTTTTAGCAACTAAAAATATAAATGGGAATTTAGAAAACACATTTCTGAAATTGGAGTACACTTAGAATTCAAAAACAACACCTGAATTGATGCTAAATTGAAAGGGAATTTAATATTTTAAATAATTTTGGAGTGTTTATTCCATTTTAAAAGTTTTGAACATAAAAAGACTTAGTATTATAAAAAGAACTGTGCTTTTGTTCATATTCAGGAGTATTTTATCATTGATTTGGATCATTTATAATTATTTCAAGAATTAGCAGCCATTCTACTATTTTTTGACTGATAATCTGGATTCAGTTTATTGATGATGTTTTTTAAAAATTAACATAAAATAATGATGACAAGGACTGCTTTCATCTAAGCAAAATTTATTGGCTTATACTTTACATTATTTCCTAGAGAAAAGTCACTTATAATTTTAGCTTTTCAAATGCATTAAAATCATCCTAGCAAATAATTCAATTTAGAGAAACTCACCAAAATCCTGTATTGTGAAGTTCAATTTTAAAAGACTATATTTATGTTAGAATGACTTTTCCCCATTATCACTGAATTCTTGTATTAATGATTATATTATGAAGTCAAGAATGCTTATATAAAAAACTCTGTACAACATTTCTACAATAAATATATATATATAAACACTATTTTGTGTTTATCAATGTTTTTGAAATTCAAATTTCACTTTCTCCAAAGTAAAACTACACTAATAGAAGCTACCATTTTGTATAAGAGAGTCATTTCTTCTGAGAGAGAATGTAATGAAATATTACATTTTTATCACCATAAAATTTAGACAATATTAAAACTATGAACATGAAATTTTATTACATCTACTTCTAGCAGGACAAGGAATCATTTCACTAGCTTGACTGTCTTACAAGAGAAGCTAAAATTGAATGTGTTAAATAATAAAATCAACAAAAATTTAACAATATGTAATTGAAAAAATTGAAGTCAAACAAAATTTAAAAAATCACACCTGCCTAAATTTAAGCATTACTCTATGAAGTTCTTTCTCTTATTTTGTTTCTTTATTCTACAAAATTTAAATTAATCATTGCTACTTCTACCAAACCCACTATGACCTCACAGATTCTCCTTTTCTTCAACAACACAATTGGATTGTACAAAAAACTAGAATTGTATACTATCTAATATCTTATACCCTTGCAATACAAAATATTAGAAATAACATAGGCTCTGGAATAGGACAAATTAGAGTGAAAGCTCATAACTTTTAGGCAAATTATTTTTTATGAATCTAAATGAAACTACAGGAATCACATGTTGAAAACATCACTGATAATATCAATATCACAGTTCATGTCAATAATATGGCATTCACAGTGTATAATGCAAAAATATGGGATAAGTTAATAGATGTTTTTTTTTTTTAATTGTATTTTATTTTATTTGAGAACATACTGTACAGGGGGGCTACAATTACATGGGCAGGATAATGCATACATTTCTTACCAAGCATTGCAGCCTCCTCCTTTGTTTACCCTTCACTTCCCTTCCCCGCCTCCCCCCTCCCCCCACCCAATTTTACCCCCTCCCCCCACCCAATTATACCCCCTCCCCCCCCCAACACCGACATTGTAAAGCTGGTTTTGACATGACATTTTGTACTTCTCATTGTTGCAACAGGTCCACCTGAATCCTTAAACGACTTGTTTGTCCCCATCTCCTCCACGTGTTATACTGACATCAAATATAGTGAAAGCGGGGGTTACACTGTGGGGGAGGGACATACAAAGCAACAAAGAAATAATCTTATAAATGCGTTAGAAACACATGCATGAAAGAAACGAAAACATTAAAATACATATTTAAGGGTTCATTTTCCTAACATCACATTATCTGACCTTTTCCGCTTGACTCATACCTATACTAGATATTGCAAATAAGGGAAACCATGGGACCTATGCTTCTTTGGGCCTGGCTTACTTCACTTAATATAATTTTTTCCAAGCCTTTCCATTTCCTAACAAATGGGGAAATGTCATTCTTTCTGATGGAGGCATAGAATTCCATTGTGTATATATACCACATTTTCTTGATCCATTCATCTACTGAGGGGCATCTGGGTTGGTTCCATATCTTAGCTATGGTAAATAATGCTGCAATAAACATAGTTGTGCTGGTAGCTTTAGTGTGGTCTTGTTTGTAAACATTTGGGTAAATGCCCAAAAGTGGGATTGATGGATCATAGGGGAGATCTATGTGAAGTCTTCTGAGGAACCTCCATACTGCTTTCCAAAGTGGTTGAACAAGTTTACATTCCCACCAACAATGAAGTAAGGTTCCTTTCTGTCCACATCCCCTCCAGCATCTGTTGTTGTTAGAATTCTTGATTTTTGCTGTTCTCACTGGAGTGAGGTGATATCTCAATGTTGTTTTGATTTGCATTTCTTTTATGGCTAGGGATGTTGAACATTTCTTCATGTGTCTATTGGCCATCCTTGTTTCTTCTTCAGAGAAGCTTCTCTTTAAGTCTTTCGCCCACTTATTTATTGGGCAGTTGATTCTTTGAGGATTTGTTGTTGGGTGGTTTAATTTTTTGAGTTCCAAGTATATTTTAGATATGAGACCCTTGTCCGTTGTATGGCTAGTAAAGATCTTCTCCCAATCGGTGGGCTTTCTATTGATCTTGCCAGCTATGTCATTTGCCCTGCAGAAGCTCTGCAATCTTATGCAATCCCATTTGTCCAACCTTTCTTTGATTTGTTGTGCTTCCGGGTCTCTATTCAGAAAATTTCGACCTGAGCCAAGGAGACCTAGGGTTAGTTAATAGATGTTTTATCGGGAAATAAAATGAAAAATTTTATTTGATCTGATACTAATGTTCTATTTTAAGATCTGTATGTAACTATTTTTTCAATTTTGAAAGACAAATGTACAGTCATAGTCGTTTACGTCCTCTGTGCAAATGGAATGGTAGTTTTGCTTAATAAATGGCTTGATTTTGTAATAATATAAATAGAAGAGAAGTATCCCTAGTGGGAGAATTATTTTATATGGTCATTTGTGCAGTCAACTGATAAATAGTTTGGAATGATTTATTTCTCTAGTAAAAGTGATCAGGAGGGACTGAGTTGTCTTGTCTAATGAAAACTATATTAGTAAAGACATCCTTACCGCTGACATTTTTTAACAGGAGTAGTATAATGTCAGTGTCTGAGCTAGTTATGGTAAAGCATAAAATGTGAAGTGAATAAATCAAGTACCTAGCAGTTAAATACACAAGGCTTGTTTAGAATAAAATAGAAAATGTTTTGTGCAATAGGCAAGTAGAACTGCTATATAAACACAAATTGCTTATTGGGCATTTTTTAATGTTCCTTAGGGATTCCAATAGTTTCCCTATAAATATTTCAAGTGAATATTCCCTTGAGGAACTTTTATAAATATAGTAAAAGATGAAAATTATGTAAAGGATAGTCTACAATCACTCATCATTTATGCATGCATGTATCCATATTGGTATCCTGTTCTATAGCCCATAAGAAATACACAGGCTAAAGACCTGCTTTAGAAGTTTCCTTATTTCTGTGTGTGGAATGGTTTAGCAGGATTTATTATTATTATGTGGATTATATTATTATTTTTGTGTAGCCACCAGCCATCTTCTGGAATCCAGATATTTGTCTTATGTTAAATAGGAAGAATTATGGGCATGGATTAAAACTTATGTATAGTTAAAAATAAACCCTTATCCATGAAATCATCTGTGTGGTTGATGTTTTCTTTCTGGTATGATTTTCAACATTGTATTAAATCTATTTAATTGACATAGGGCCAATTCAGGTGTATTTTTTGGCCAAAAGTTTGGTTCTTAATTATTTAATTTACTAATTTAAATGTTTTACTGCTGTTTTATGCTCTGCGTCTGTATTATTTATAGTGATATTGCCTCTATTTTTGTGTTATAAATTCATTTCATTCTTCTTTTTACCTTAATTAAGCTAGTATGTGGTTGAACAATTTATCTTTAATAGCTAGATTTTACTCAATACTTGTTACAAAATCATTTTCCCCCTCACCCATATATACAATTCATTCATTAATCCTTTGAGTCTACCTTCAAAAGATATCAAGAATATATGACATAAAGATAATTTTCTGAACCTTTATGATAACATTTTGTTCAAAGCCATTATCATCTGAAATCTAGGCAGCTAACTGATAACTTTCAAATATCTACCCTAAACAATATTCACAATGATCTTTCAGTTCTTCTAAAGTGATGGGTAAAATCACATTTTTATCTTGAGCAACAACATGCTGTTTAGAAAGCTATAAATAAAGTGTCAAAAGATTAAATCTTATTACAGTGTGTGTCACCTGATGTAATTACTTTTGTGGTGGTTTGGGAAGGCAGTAGGGATGTTAATCAAAATGATTCTTTTAAATATTACATTATATTACATTGCATTTCTTTTGAAAGCTTCTAAAACTTTCCAATTTATTCATAATAAAATAGAAAATCTTTAAATGCTGTATGCAGCCCTAAAAGATTGCTAGTTCTCAGACCACTAACTACTGCTCTGTTATCCTGAACATGTTCTACTATAACTTCAGCAATTTCCAAACAAGCTAATGACTCTCCTGTCTCAGTGAGTTTACTCATCTTCTCCTATCATCTTACAAAATATTTCCCTGATGAAATAGTAATATTACTAATATTTCATCTCCTTCCAATATTTGTTCCTGTCATCTGTTTGGTGAGGGTTACCATGATAACTCAAATAAAAACTAATTTCTACCCTTATCTTGGCATTTTTCATAGTTCTCGTTTGTTGACTATATTTCTGGTAGAATTACCTGTAGCTTCTACCTTGATATTTCCTTAGCTATTTGTTGCAGAAATCTTTGGATGTTTCTTTAATGATATTTAATGATGTAGACAGTTATTTCTTCCTGTTGAAATTACCCTTTCAATAAATCCATATATTTTGTTTTATTTTTGCGTGTTCTGGTGTTAGGGTATAAAAGACAGAAATCTCTCATAGCTCTAAAACTAACATTTTCAGTAATCACAGGCTACCATCTTGGTGTCTTGAATCTTTGGGTAACTGCTGCAATCCAAATTCTGTTCAGCTTAAAGGTATTTTTGCTCTTAGGCTTTATCGAGCTGTACTGAGATTGTCCATAGATGGAACAAGAGATAGCAGGTTTTAAACAGTGAATTCATACCGAGCTCAATTATGATTATGATCAAATACTTTTTGGGATGCTGAGGAAACAAGTTCATGCATTGCAAGGCAAGTGTTCTACCACAGGGTTACTCTTAGCCTAATAAATACTTTACAATTTAACAGCTGTGTAGTTTCTGTTACCTAAAATTTATGAAACTGACAAATTCACAGAATTTTAAGAGTGAAAATCCAGTGGGATTTTTTTTGGTCGGTCATGGTGCTTGAACTTTGGGCCTGGGTGCTGTTCCTCAGCTCTTCAGCTCAAGGTTACTTCTCTACCACTTTGAGCCACAGTGCTACTTCCAGTTTTATGGTGGTTAATTGGAGTCTCATGGATTTTCCTGCCCAGCCTGGTTTTGAACTGTGACTCTAAGATCTTAGCCTCGTGAGTTACTAGGATTACTGTTGTGAGTCACTGGCACCAGCTAATCTAGTGGATTTTAAAAGAAGTCCAAGGGTCTCTGACAAGATTACTTAATTTTAACTAAAGAGTATAAATAAAATGATAAGATACATATGGTGCAATGTCATTTGGCATCACTTTGATTTAACTTTTAGTAATTCAAAGCATTAATTTAAATTTTTTTCTTATTCTTAAAAAAATTTTTTTTTCAGTTGTGGGGCTTGAACTTTTGGTCTGGGTTTTGTTCCTCAGCTCTTCAGCTCAAGGCTAGCACTCTACACTTGAGCCAGAATGCCATTTCCTTTTTTTGGTTTATTCTGATACTGTAGTGTGTGTATGAAGTCCAATTACTTCTCTCTCTCTCTCTCTCTCTCTCTCTCTCTCTCTCTCTCTATATATATATATATATATATATATATATATATATATGTATATACATCATATATATGTATACATATACAGTCTTTTGTAATTTTATAGGCATTATGGACATTTAGAAATAGCACAGGTTTCCAAATGATGTTGAAAACTGTTGCTGTGATGACCAGAAGATTTCGGGTTTATGGTATAGAATCACGGACTGCCCATACCCAGCTATTGAATGACCAGCTAACAGTGCTATTTCTTAATGAAAAGCCCACAGACTCACTGTAAATGCAGTATATTGTAGTTCTTTTGGAACATACAGACATTCAATGCACAGCTGAAATCTCCCATTCTACAAAGTAGGGCAGGGGCATTTGTTCAACACGTAACTAGTATAATCCCCTTATTATTTAGAAACTGAGGTCAGAGAAATTAAGTGAACTTTTTTTTCTTGTTCACCTGACTGATGTCAGAGCAGAAATCTCAAATTAATTTTCTACTTTCAAGGCTATTTCTCTTTCCCCTACACAATGGCAATTCTTACACAGTTTCTGTCAAGACAGTCATTTCCTTGAGTCTTGATGACTAACCTTGTAGATGTAGGATAATAGATAAACTTGTCACAATTTTATTGGCCTAATTTCCAAATAACCATCTTTAAGGTTTTTAATTATTTATAGGTTTTTATTGTACATTTAAAAAGATTTTAGATTCTTGAAAGGTTATTAGCAGCCTTTGGTTTTAGGGCATGAAGTTTAGGATCTACTTAAAAAGATGTTTTTGTTTGAGGTAGACAGCTTCTAGGATAATAATATCAGAGTGCAAAAGCACAATAAACTCTCTTAATTATAAATGAAATCACTATGACACAGCTTGAAAACACAACTTGGAACAACTATATACACAAATCACAAAATAATTCTATCTGTGTGGCTCAAGGCATACGAGTTTTTGAGAAGATATTAAAGAATATCTCTGCGAAGTTGGTAGAGTTGTACTAACTCTTTGAAAAATATGAAAAATAACTTTTCTTACCTCAAAAATGTAACCAATGTGATTAATGTGAACTAAGCAACTCACAGGCAGTGATGGTAGGGAGGGAATGAGAGAGAAAGAGGGAACAGCTGATACTGTGCCAAAGGAAAGACATGTACATATCATCCAATTTGTAAAAAAATTAGTTTTATTATTAAAGGTTATAGAATTCATAAACAATGTAGATTAAGATAATGACTACTTTCATTGGAAAAATTAAAAGGTGCTTGTGACTTTAGGTTAGTATAACTATGCCACAGTATTGTGAAATGTATGTTGTCATGTAACCTCAATAAAGAAATATTTGGAAAAAAATAAACTATGGAAAAGTTGAAAACATATGTAGCCAAACAACTCTGTTCATGGTTACAATTTTGCAAATGGGAATGTAGCTGCTAGTAGCAAGATCATTACTGGCTATCGTTAAATGTGCTCCAAAGGCCAAATAATGCTAGCCCAAAGATATTAACATCCTAATCTTAAAACCATATGGACAGCTGGGTGCTGATGGCTTTACACCTGTAATCCTAGCTACTCAGGAGGCTGAGATCTGAGGATTGTGGTTCAAAGCCACCCTGGAAAGAAAAGTCCGTGATTATCCAATTAACCACCAGAAAACTGGAAGTGGTGCTGTGGCTCAAGTGGTAGAGTGCTCCCCATGAGCTGAAGAGATCGGTGACAGTGCCCAGGCCCAGATTTCAAGTCCCCACAACTGACAAAAAAATTGTGACAATAGGATAGGGGAAGGGAAAGATAAATAAATTGAAAGGTGTAGGTGACCTCTAAGAGTTGGTCAAGCCAAAAACATAAGTCCTTTGTAAAGAAAACAGCCTTGGCCATACCTTAATTTCTATAATTTATTTCCAGGACTGCAAAATTAAAATATTACTATATTTTTTACCTTAATTTTTTTTCTTGGGAAAAAACAAGGTGTTAGTAAACACTACATTTTTAAATACATTTTTATTGTAAAAATACTGTACAGAGGGGTTACAGTTACATGAACAAGGTGATGAGTACATTTCCTATCAAGCATTGTTACCTCCTCCTTTGTTTTTCCCCTACCGTCCCTTCTCTCCCACCTACACAACTACACTCCCCCATCCCCGCCTAAATTGTAAAGTTCATTTTTCAATAAAACACTACATTTTATAGCCCACAATGATTTGCAGTTGGGACTAACATTCCTCCAATAGCCATCAAAACTTTATCTGTTTAACTAGAAGCAAGGGTTCAAGCCAGATGGAATGTACAGATGACATTAGAAGACTGAATATTTTCCCTGAGAGAAGCAACAAACAGAAGTGACTGAGATATCCATCTTCAGGGCATAAACCATGTGACTCTTCTTGTAAATCAATTGCCCGATATAAACAACTTGGGCTTCCAATTCTACCCTATACTAAAACATCAAATAAGATCTTGACTATATTCAAGCAGTCACATATAGTGAATTGGGAATCAATGCATTTTTATTTTTTTTTTATTTTGTCGGTCATAGGGCTTGAACTCAGGGCCTGGGTGCTGTCCCTGAGCTCTTTTGCTCAAGGCTAGTGCTCCACCACTTTAAGCCACAGCTTTACTTCCAAGTTTGGAGATGACTCTCATTGATTTTCTTTCCCTGGTTGGCTTTGAATGGCATTTCTCAGATCTTAGCCTCCTGAGTAGCTAGGATTACAGGCATGAGCCACTGGCACCTGGTAAGAGCAAGGATTTTAAACACAAGCTTACATCTCTACTCATATACCTACAACTAGATTTGGATAGAGAGTACTTTTAGTCATCTTAACCATATAGTAAGATTTATCCAAACCCAAGTGCTTTCTGGTTCTTAGAAATAAAATTATATAAATATGTGCTTTATAATAAAAAACAGTAATTATATAGCTGCCCATAATACTCTTGGCCATTTATTATTTCCTCTCTAGGGTCGCAGACTAAAGGTTTTGTTCTGAGATGGAGCTTTCAAATGACCCTATTTCCAACATAGAAACATTCTCCAGTTTACCAATATGGTTTATGTAACTCTGTGCTTTCACACAGTCCACATTTTTCTGTAAATTGAACTGAGCATTTTCAAACTCAAAGTAAACTTTAAAGAAAACCATGTAAGACATTTGTTCCTGCTTCCGAAGATTCTTAAGAAGACTTTAAAACTTTTCTTCCACAGACAGGAAAACCATTAACTGAATGATACCAATCCAAGGAAAAGGGAGAATTCTAACCCCCATTACTGTTTCTGCCACCGGTCATGATGGAGGCAGTACTACCTACCACCTCCCACCAAAACAAAATTCATGAAAGATGAATGTCTCTTGGCTCCTAGAGGTGTAGAGAAATTCTTTCAAAGAAAAACAGGAAAAATAAGGCATTTTATAGTATATAGTATCCAAAGTCTAAAGAGATGCCAATGCAAAAATTCAAAACAAATCTTGAGAATCATATAATAGAAAAAAATATTTTATTGAAACTACCAGGCTGAAATCTGTTTAACAAGTAATCCTCAAAATAGTACGTTTGTTAGACTATAGCCTTCTTTTCTAAGTCGACATTTTAAAATTTGTTAAGCCAGCAAGGGATCCAGTGCCTTTTATTCACGTTATATGATCTTTTTGTACATAAAAGGCTAATCAGTCCCATTTGAAACAGCTGAAAAATTTTTAGGAACAGCTGAAAGACAAGCTTATTAGCCTGAGAAAATATGCTTGTATTTTAAAGCTTTTTTGCTTATTGAATTCTCATTTATTATGCAATGTACTTTCTTAATACATTTTAAGTTCACAATATGATATTGTTATCTATACACATAGTGTTTTTTTCAAATTTTTTATTATGATTAAGTGGTTACATAATTTCCCAAATTTCACAGTATTGTGGGATAGTGATGCTTAGTTAGGGTCACAAAACATTCTAACCTTCATGGAGCAAATTATCTATCATGGTCTATAACATTTATGAGTTCTATGAGCTTTACAATACAGTTATTTCTTCCACACTGGGTGATATGTACATTTCTTTGTTTTGCATAGCATCAGCTGTTCCCTCTTTCCCACTTGTTCCCTCCCTCCCATCGCTGCCATTGAGTTGCTTAGTTCATGTTGGTCAATGTCCAGTACAGCTGATGGGTCCCCCTGTTGTATGTTTTTCCCTGATTCCCTCTAGTTCTGTGTCGTCCTCCTGGTTTGCCTCTGGTGTGTACATATATGCCATATATGTGATCAGCAGCATGGGGTTATTTAGTAGTAATTCCATCAGATGAGTGGAAGTCCTTTGTTTCTTAAGTCTTGTTAATTTTGTTGCATCACCTTACATTTTGGATTTAACATCCACTTATCAGGGAGACCATGTGACATTTGTCTCTTTGCTCTTGGCTTACCTTGCTCAACATGATTTCTTCTAGCTCCATCCATTTCCCTGCAAATGCCATTATAATATTCCATTGTGTATATATACCACAATTTTGGATCCATTCATCTGAGTTAGTGTGGAGCACATGGGCAGTAAAGATGGCGCTGAGAGGGAGTTGAGTGGGTAGAGCCCAATTTGCTTTACATTCAGTGTGCAATCAGCCCTTGGAAGCTTAGGTGCATGATAGGGTGTGACCTTTGCAGTGATTGGTTCCTCTTCCTCCCCTCCCATGCCACCCGTTCTTTTTGCTTTAAAAAGGGCTTGCTCTGTGTTAATAAATGAGTTTCCTGCTTGACTTGACCACCGCTGTGTCTGATTGTCTCCCGGGTTAAGGGAGGTTGGGGAGGTTAGGAAACCAGCAAGCAGCCACACTTACCTTTCCTCAGACCCAGTCCATCTTTCATGGGACAGACGAAGACCCAATATATTAGGACATCTGGGTTATTTCCATATCCTGGCTATTGTGAACAGTGCTGCAATAAACATGGTGGTGCATGTGTCCTTGTATCCTGGTTCCTGTTGTTCAGGATAGATGCCTAGAAGTGGTATGACTGGGTCATAAGGGAGGTCAATATTTAGCTTTCCAAAGACCCTCCAGACTGCTTTCCATAGTGGTTGTATAAACAGACATTCCCCACCAGCAGTGTAATAGGGTTCCTCTTCTCTGCATCCGCTCCAGCATTTGTCATTGGCTGACTTGAGGATGTGGGCCATTCTGACTGGGGTAAGGTGGTATCTCAGAGTTGTCTTTATTTGCCTTTCTTTCACAACCAGGGATGGTGAGCATTTCCTCATTTTTTCTTTGCCATTTTTATCTCTTCTTCTGAGAAGTCTCTTTTTAGTTCCCTTGTCCATATAGTAATTGGTTTGTTAGGTTTGGGAGGGATTAGGTTCTTGAGTTGCCTATATATAGTGGATAGTAACCCCTTGTCTGATATATTGCTGGTCAATATTTTTTCCGTTAGTGGATTGTCTTTCTAGCTTGGGTGCTATAGCTTTAGCTGTGCAGAAACTTTTTATTTTAAGGTAGTCCCATTTGTCAAGTCTCTCTCCAATTTGTTGTGACCCTGGGACTCTGTTCAGGAAGTTCCTTCCTGTGCCTATAAGTTCAAGTGTCTCTCCTACTCTGTCCTGCAGTAGTTTCAGAGATTCAGGTTTGCACTAACATCAACTCAAAATGGATTAAAACCTTCACATAGTGTTTTAAATGAGATAACTAGAATTTATATTCATTGCATAATCAAATCTTTATAATTTTTGAGAAGCAACTGCCCATTTCCCCCCTCCATGCTTCTTGTAATCACCATCTTACCTCTATTTTAGATATTTCATGGAGATATATGCCTAATTATGTATTATTTGTCCTTATGTGATTGAGTTATTTACTAAATATATCTTTCAGTTTCACTCATGTTGCAAAAATATACCATATTTAATATTTTAATGCTGAATAATATTCTACCACATATATCACATTTTCTGTTTTTATTATCAGCTGATGAGCATTTGGATGGTCTTCATATCCTACCTATTGTGAACAAAACTGCAACAAATATGGGAGTGCAGGTATTGTGTTAGATGTTGACTTCCATTCTTTGGCTAAATGTCTATAAGTGAATTTGCTAAATTACATGATTTTTATTATATTTTTTATTTTTTAAGGAAGTTCTGTGTTTTGTGTCTATACTTGTCACATCATTTTGCATCTCTACAAATGTTTCAACTCTACTTCATTCTTGCAAACACTTTCAATTTATTCATTAATAATAGGTATAAGGTGATACTATGGGGAAATGAAATCCATCAAACTTTTTTGATTTATGTATAACAAATTCAACTTGTATTCTTTATCCAACTAGGATTTCCTCGATTTAAATATGCTACTATTTAATTTCAAATGCAAAAGTTGTAGAGATAGTGCTACTTAGAATACTCTTTCCACTTGGTTCATTCCAGAAGAAATTTACCCTTTTATTCCTTTTTGAATATTTTATGCCAACAAAAGCAGTTTATGAATACACTGAATCTTGATCAATGTCACCCCTTCCAACATTCTCACCCACCCCTCCCAATACACACATTCTCTCAATTTTTATTAAATTTTAGAATATGTATTGGGAATTTTTTGCCATTTAACAAAGCACTTTATGTATACTATGCATCTTGATCTGTTTCATTCCTTCAACATTTCAGTCCCCTTTGACCCACCTCTTCCCATATTTTTCTGAATTCTGTGGTATATACAATGGATTCTTTTTATAAATATATTTTATTTTTATTGTTAAGTGATGTAGAGGATTTACAGTTACATAAATCAGGTAATGAGTACATTTTTTTGAACCATGTCACCCCTTCCTTTGCTCTGTCCCAGTTTTTCTCTTTCATCCCTAGCCCACAATTTGTATAGCTCATTTTCCACATAGTGTCTAGTGAGTACCACTGCTGTATGTGTTAACCACTTGTCTGACTCTTTATGTGCCAGACTTACCCTCCCAAAGGAAAAAAAACTAACAAGTGAGACAAAAGTAAAAGACAAAAACAACAAAAACTCCTTGTTTCTATTTCTTGAATTTCATTTGGTAAAATGCTATTTTATATGATCATATGCACATAGCTATACAATAAACTCTTGACTGCATTCTACTTTCTCCACCTCTTCATTTTTATACCTCTCTCTCTCTGGCCAAACCCACACCTGTAAATACCCATTTACTAGTACTTATTTTGTTGGGTTTTGATTTAGTCTTTTTAAAGAATAATACTATTTGCCCTCGCCATATTCTATTATATTTTGATTAGTCATTTCAACTGTTTGCATACCAACCAGTGTGTTTACTTATAGATTTATAGGCTCATTCTAGCTGCCACAAATGAGTAAAATCATGCAACCTGTGTTTCTATGGATCTGGCTTATTTCACTTAATATAAAAGTTTTCAAGTCCTTCCATTTCTTAACAAATAATACACTATCATTCTTTCTGGTAGATGAGCAGAACCACATTTTCTTGATCTATTTGCCCACTGAGGAGTACCTGAACTGATCCCATATCTTGGGAAATTTTCTATTTTAAAAGTGATGCCTAAATATAAAACCCTATGTTAATTGTAATTCTTGTCTACTAAAACTTTAAGTGATATATTTTGGGTGTAATCTGCAGAGGGATATGACTCATTCTGATAGAAAAGGTTTTAGCTTTCTCTGTTGGTGCTTCTAATTACTTTAGCAGGCATGAATTGTTTCTTTAGTTTCTTTAGAGAATTAAATACCACATAGAATATATTAGAGTTTTGGCAATATTATGTCCTCAGAAGTTTAAAAATATTTTGAGGAGTTGTGCATGAAATTACTTAATATCCCTCGAGAGGAAATGCCAACAATATTTTAACTGAACAAAAACTACTTTCTAGGAGTATATCATAACAAACTTCTGAATTAGCTATTAGAGCTAAAATATTACTTAAAACCTTGATAAAAACAGATATATCAAATAGCATTACATACAAAGATATATAGGCACAGAACTATATAATTCCAACAAAATAACTTTAAGAATCATAAAGATGATTGCATATCGGGTCATAGTGGAGAAACTCAGCCCCAAAAAGTGAACAATAAGAAAGGAAGTTTTGAATGCTAGCAAGTTAATTGATTAAAAATTATTTAAAAGTGCAACTACAAAATGTAGGTAGTAGTTGGACCCAATTTTTATTTAAAGTTAGGCAGGAAGTAGAAACACGACCCTTTTTGCCTAATATATATAGAAAAGTAGTACATGGGACACTATTATAAACAACTTTGTACATACGTACTTACAAGGCAATTGTTTCAATTCTTTTAGTGGAAAATTCCATTAGCAAAATCCATGTACCAATTTTAACGGCAGCCAATAGATAGTGAATAGATTTTTTTCTTTCTAGAACTTTTAGTGTTTGAATTCACATTACCTAAAGAGCCTTATTTCTTCCATTCTTGTTGTAAGTTGACATACACTAAAAGATAAAATTTTAACTTTTGAATATTAAACTACTTCATTTTACAGTGAAGATGAAGAGTCTGGTCCACATTTCTTTTACTAGAATGAGTAGTTTACAAAGATTAATTTTTGTAATTTGTTTTGCCACAAGACTATAATGAGACAATACTTTTAAAACAGCGGTTCTATATTCCTATAAGAATTATGTATAAAGAAGAGTCCAAAAGAAAGCAATAAAAGTGAGTCACTAGTACCTGATTAAAACAATGAGATAAAGAAAGCCCATGGATTGGGAGAAGATCTTCACTAACCATACAACAGACAACAGTCTCATATCTAAAATATACCTGGAACTCAAAAAATTAAATCCCCCAACAACAAATCTTCAAAAAAACAACTGCCCAATATATAAGTGGGCTAAAGACTTAAAGAGAAACTTCTTTGAAGAGGAAAGAAGGATGACCAATAGACACGTGAAGAAATGCTCGACCTCTCTAACCATAAAAGAAATGCAAATCAAAACAACACTGAGATACCACCTCACCTCAGTTAGAATGGCTATAATCAAGAACTCTAATAACAACAGATTCTGGAAGGGATGTGGACAGAAGGGAACCTTACTGCATTGTTGGTGGGAGTGTAAACTTGTTCAACCACTTTGGAAAGTAGTATGGAGGTTTCTCAAAAGACTCCATATAGAGCTCCCCTATGACCCAGCAATTCCACATTTGTGCATTTACCCAAATGATCACAAACAAGACCCTACTAAAGCTACCAGCACAACTATGTTTACTGCATGCAGCATTATTTACCATAGCTAATATATGGAACCAACCCAGATGCCTCTCAGTAAATGAATGGACCAAGAAAATGTGGTATATATATATATATATATATATATATATATATATATATATATATATATATATATATATATATATATATATATATATATATATATATATATATATATATATATATATACAATGGAATTCTATGCCTCCATCAGAAAGAATGGCATTGCTCCACTTTTTAGGAAATGGAAAGACTTGGGAAAAAATTATATTAAGTGAAGTAAGCCAGGCCCAAAGAAACATAGGTACCATGGTTTCCCTTATTTGCAATAAGTAGTATATGTCTGAGACAAGCAGAAAGGGTCAGATCAGTTGATGTTAGGTGAAATGAACCCGAAGATAAGTATTCAAATGTTTAAAAAAATGAGATAAAATAGAGAATACAAGCAAACACATTAGTAAGTAAATACTTACTTAATGAAACTGAAAGGAAGTGGCTCAATTCAAGAATAAAAAAGAGACAAAATCTATTTATTTATATATTTGTTTATTTATTTTATTTCTTTGGGTCCAGTCGTGGGGCCTGAACTCTGTGCCTGGGAGCTGTTCCTCAGCTCTTCAGCTCAAGGCTAGTGCTCTACCATTTGAGCCACAGTGCCACTTCCGGCTTCTTGCTTTTTGCTTTTGTAGTGCTGAGGAATCGAACCCAGGGACTCATGCATGCAAGTCATGCGCTTTAACACTGAGCCACCTTCCCAGCCCCACAAATTCCATTTATGAGTGAGAACATGTACCTTGTTTACCTTCATCTGAATTTTTTTTCTTAGTATAGTATCCTATAGTATGATGTCTTCCTGGTTTTCATAAGTAACAATATTGCATGATATACATGGCTGATTATTATTTTGTTATTTATAGCTAACAGATCGTCTTTGTTCATTTTTCTGTTAATGGACTTCATAAAAAGGGTTCAGAAATGGCTTGTATCACACATGTCCTACGTCTACTTTGACATTTCATATGGCTTTTCATAAATTGGATATCACTATTTTCAATATAGATAAGATAGAAAAGACCAGCAAGTTCACTGGGAAAAAAGACCATGCTCACTGATCTAGTTTGAATTTCAGATCTGTTCTAGGGTCTTGGACAAATAATTTACTTTTCCTAGGTTTCAATATTCTGTTAGAAAATTAAGATATTTCCAAAACCTTCATCATAAAGGGGTGTTGGATCTTGTCGAATGCTTTTTCTGCATCTATTCAGATAACAATGTGGTTCTTATCCTTGCTCCTGTTGATGTGATGAATAATATTAATTGATTTGCGTATATTGAACCAGCTTTGCATCCCTGAAATGAATCCTGTTTGATCATGGTGTATGATTTTTTGGATGAATTGTTGAAGTCTATTGGCCAAAATTTTGTTAAGAAATTTTGCATCAATGTTCATCAAAGAAATGGGTCTATAGTGCTCTTTCATTGATGAGTTCCTGCCTGGTTTTGGGATGAAGTTTATGATGGATTCTTAGAATGTGTTCGGTAGTGAACTTTCTCTTGCAATTTCATTGAAGAGTTGGAGGAGTATTGGTGTGAGCTCAGCTTTGAAGGCCTTGTACGATTCCGCTATAAAACCATCTGGTCCTGGACTTTTCTTAGCTGGGAGGTCTCTTATTGCTGTTTGTATTTCATTGTTTAATATGGGCCTGTTAAGATGGTTTAACGCATGTTGGTTTAGTTTTGGCATGTCAATATTTGCTACGAAAAGGTCCATTTCTGCCAAGTTCTCAAACTTATTAGCATAAAGTTTTGAGAAGTATTCCCTTAAAATGTTCTGAATCTTGGTTGTTTCCGTGGTGATGTTTCCATTCTCCTCTCTGAGTTTATTTATTTGGGTGTGTTCTCTTCTTTTCTGATAAGATTTGCTAAGGGTCTGTCAATTTTGTTAAGTTTTTCAAAGAACCAACTCTTTGTTTTGTTGATTCTTTCTATAGTTTTTTTTATTCTAATTCATTTAATTCTGATTTAATTTTAATTATTTCTTTCCATCTACTGGATTGGCCATCTAATATTTGATAAGGGAGCTAAAAAAATAGAATGGAAGAAAGACAGCCTCTTCAGTAAAGGGTGCTGGCAAAATTGGTTAACTAGTTGTAGAAAACTAAAGCTAGATCCTTATATATCACCCTGCACCAGAATCAACTCCAAATGGATCAAAGACCTCGGAGTCAAAGCAGACACTCTGAAAACATTACAGGATGGAATAGGAGAAACCCTAGGTCTCCTTGGCACAGGCTGAAATTTTCTTAATAGAGACCCGGAAACACAACAAATCAAAGAAAGGTTGGACAAATGGGATTGCATGAAGTTGCAGAGCTTCTGCATGGCAAAGAACATAGCTAGCAAGATCAATAGAAAGCCCACGGATTGGGAGAAGATCTTCACTAGTCATACAACCGACAAGGGTCTCATATCTAAAATATACTTGGAACTCAAAAAATTAAATCCCCCAACAACAAATCCTCAAAGAAAAACTGCCCAAGAAATAAGTGGGTTAATGACTTAAAGAGAAACTTCTCTGAAGAAAGAGGGATGGCCAATAGACACATGAAGAAATGCTCAACCTCCCTAGCCATGAAAGAAATGCAAATCAAAACAACATTGAGATATCACCTCACCCCAGTTAGAATGGCAAAAATCAAGATCTCTAATAACAACAGATGCTGGAAGGGATGTGGACAGAAGGGAACCTTACTTCATTGTTGGTGGGAGTGTAAACTTGTTCAACCACTTTGGAAAGTAGTATGGAGGTTCCTCAAAGATTCCACATAGAGCTCCCCTATGACCCAGCAGTCCCACTTTTGGGCATTTACCCAAATGTTTACAAACAAGCCCACACGAAAGCTACCAGCACAACTATGTTTATTGCAGCATTATTTACCATAGCTAAGATCTGGAACCTACCCAGATGCCCCTCAGTAGATGAATGGATCAAGAAAATGTGGTATATATACACAATGGAATTCTATGCCTCCATCCGGAAGAATGACATTGCACCATTTGTTAGGAAATGGAAAGACTTGGAAAAAATTATATTAAGTGATGTAAGCCAAGCCCAAAGAAACATAGGTCCCATGATTTCCCTTATTCGCAATATCTAGTATAAGTATGAGTCAAGCAGAAAAAGTCAGATAAGGTGATGTTAGGAAATGAACCCTAAGATATGTATTTTAAATGTTTTTTTTTCTTTCATGCATTTGTTTCTAACGCAATTATAAGATTATTTCTTTGTTGCTTTGTATGTCCCTCCCCCACAGTATAACCCCTGCTTTCACTGTATTTGATGTCGGTATAATTTGTGGAGGGGAAGGGGAAAAACAAGTCGTTTAAATAAAGATACAGGTGGACCTGTTGCAACAATGAGAAGTACAAGTTGTTATGTGGAAAACGAACTTTACAACTTGGGGGGGGGATTGGGTGGGGGGAGGGAGAATGGGAAGCGTTGGGAAGGGTAAACAAAGGAGGAGGCTACAATGCTTGATAAGAAATGTACTCATTATCTTGCCCATGTAATTGTAACCCCTCTGTACAGTATTTTCACAATAAAAAATAAAGAAAGAAAGAAAATTCGGTTGATGATATCTATTATGTATAATACTAGTAATTTAGTTTATATGAAACAATTGATGTGATATTGGTATTAACTGCTTAATAAATTATAACCTTAACCTGTATCACCTCCTAATGATTAATGAATAATATAATAAACCCACTTTACTGTGTGAAACAGCATCTAGATGATGCTGTTTAAATGTTTTAATGTTTTAAAAACATTGTCAGGTATTCTAAAGTGGTCATACTATTTTAAAACTCTAGTAGTAGTATATGACAGTTTTGTTTATTCTAAATTTTGATGCATTTTTAATTTTAGCCATTCTACCATTTGCACAGTAGTATCTCCATAGTGATTATTGATGTTGCAAATCATTTTATAAGTTTGTTTCCTATCAGTATCTTCTTTGGTAAAGTACCTTTTATTCACTAATACTCTCAGATTTTCTCTTTTTTGTAAAATCAGTTTTAGTACTGTCTGTATTAATGTGTGCATTCCATATAGCACAAGTATTGTCTTATAATTATTTCTTTCTACAAGGTGATAATAATCTAATATCTGTTCTAGGTTTTAATAATTTGTACTTCTTGGTCATTTTGGCTAGTTTTGTTAGTTTTGCTGATTTTTTAAAAATAAAACCAACCTTTATATTTGTTAGTTTTTCTGTACTACTTTTCTAATTGCCATAATTCTTTGAGCTTATTAAATATTTTAAATATTAGTGTATTTTTATACCAGTCTTGAAGCTTTAACACAGAGCCTGTGCTCTGTCCCTGAAGCTTTTGCTCAAGGCTAGAGCTCTACCACTCCATCCACAGCTCAACTTCCAACTGTTGGTCAATTAATTGAAGAGTCTCATGAACTTTCCTACTTGGGCTGGCTTCAACCCACAGTCCGCAGATCTCAGTCTCTTGAATAACTATAATTACAGGCATGAACTGCCTGCACTCTGCTTTATTAGCATATTTTTAAATGTACAAGTAATGGGTTTGATTACAATAGCTCATATATGTACATAATGTACTTTGATCATATTTTTGTTTTAATTTTTTTCCTCCTACTTTGTTTAGATGTGGTTAGGTCTTCTTTTCATAATCTCTTAAAATGGAAATATAGGATATTATTTTGGATATCTCTTTTTTAATACAACTGTATGATTTTATAAGTTTCCTACTATCCCTGGATTTATCTACAGTCCACTGGTATGGTATGCTATATTTTCATTATCATAATCTACATTTATTTTCTAGTTTCCTTTGTGACAGTTTCTTTAGAATATGTGGTTATAAAGGTATTGCTTAATATACACATATTTGTATATTTCCATGTTTTCTACTCTGATATTTCCACATGACTATAATGTACTTTGATCCTAGTCACCCTCTCTATTACTCTTTCTTAACCCCACTGCCCTTTCTTTAAAATAATTTAATGGGTTTCATTATTCTATTTCATACATGCATATAAAATACTATAATCCTATTCATCTCCCCTTTTCAACCTTCCTGCTGCAGCTAGTTCCTGCATGCAATCCCACATGTGTCTTCTATATTTATTTTAAATGTATTATTTTGTGTTTTTTAAGAGACACAGAAAATTTGGAGTCCCAATGTATAATTGGCATAAAAAATTCACTATGGTGATGAAACACAGATATTAACAGTCAAAAGAATAATAAAAGTAGGAACAGGAAACTAGCTAGATTAAGATGATCTATTTGAAGAAAAGATCTTAAAACCGGTCATGTAGCACATGCCTATAATACAATTTATATTTATTATGCTCTTAATCTTTCAGTATTCTTTCACTTCATTATGTAGTTCTTTACTATTTCTTCTGGAGTGGGTTTATTGATAGGTTTGTTCAGTTTTATTTTTTCTTGGAATAGATTAATTTTGGCTCCATTTTGGAAAGACAATTATGCTACGATAGAGTATTCGCCTTTTACCTATTTTTTAAACACTATGCATATGCTATCTCAATGTTTTTTTGTATCCTTCACTAATAAGCACTGTATTTTATTGAGAGATATTTGTAAAGAAAGAGTTGAGTCAATCTCATTTATCCAGTGTTTCTTTGATTTGTTGTGATTCTGAGGATCACAATGGCTCAATAGTTATGGGCATATGACCATATAAAATATTTATCAAAATGAACTCCAAGAAATGGAAACGAGGTTTTTTTGTTATTTTCCTTTTTGTATTTTTTCTTTCCTTTGTCACTGCTCTTGATTTCTATATCGTTTGTCTTGTATGTACATTTATGTGTTTGGGGAGGGTAAAGAGGAGCACAGAAATGGTGGGAGAAACTGAACAAATGCAGCAGTGAAACTCAGACACTACGTTGAAAATGAACTATACAGCTTGTGGGGAGTGGGGCTGGGAGTGAAAAACTGGGAAAAGCCAAAGGAGGAGGTGACTGTTCAAAAAGAAATGTATAAATTACCTGATTTATGTAACTGTAATATCACTTTTACAATAAAAATAATAAATGTGAGTGTGTGTGTGTGTGTGAGAGAGAGAGAGAGAGAGATAGAGAGAGAGAGAGAGAGAGAGAGAGAGAGAGAGAGAGAGAGAGAGAGAGAGAGAGAGAGAGAGAGAGAGAGAGGAGGAATGGGTTGGGTCAGGGCCATAAGCCTGTAATTCTAGCTACATAGGAGGCTGAGATCTCCAGATTGCTATTCAAAGATATTCCAGCTTTGTGTTGGTTACTTGGAGATAAGAGTCTTATGGACTTTCCTATCCTGGCTGCCTTCAAACTCTGATCCTTAGATCTCAGCCATCTGAGCAGTTAGGATTACAGGTGTGAGCCACTGTTGCTCAACAACTAGAATTTTAAAAACAGTTCTTGCTAGGGAATAAGCAATACCATATAATCAATCAATCATAGAATAAAACAGCTTATCACTCATGACTTCAAGTAGTTTCTAAGTCTTATAGTTTAAATATTCTTGAGACCTGCAGTGATTAGAATTTGTCCCAGTGAAAATCATATAGTAGGAGGTGATTAGAGTTAGATTAAACTATGAGAATGGGTCAAGATGATCTAGTTAGTGTCTTAATAAGAAAAGAAATACATATTTGATCTGCTTTTGTACACTATGTAAAGATAATAAAAGAAGAAAGAAATGTTTAATCTGGAATATTTTCTTCTTTTAACAGTTATTTATTTTTCATATTATGTCATAAAGAAACAAAAGATTTTTACCCTTCCAGAACTGTGAGATATAAAATAATTTTCTTTAAAAGTCATCTCCAGATTTTTTATATTGATTTGTTGTAACACAGAACATACCAACACAGTATTGTTGCAAGCTTGAGTTTTGAAGCAATTTCCAAATTGCCTATACAAGCAATTTCCTGTCCTAGCCAATCAAGAAATGACAGAGCCATATGAGGATCAGCATATCATTTTTATTGCTTTAAAAAAAACTGCTAGTGGAAACCTTTATACTTAAGCTTGACGCCAAATAAGGACACTCACCACTTCCTATGGAGAATGTAGAGCATTTACATAAAATATCATCACTCACCTGACAAATCTAGTCACCAGAGATTTAAGAGGACAAGAGAATCTCAGGCAGAGTATCCTGACTTGCCGAGAGAGAGAGAGAGAGAGAGAGAGAGAGAGAGAGAGAGAGAGAGAGAGAGAGAGAGAGAGAGAGAGAGAGAGAGAGAGAGAGAGAGAGAGAGAGAGGGAGGGAGAGAGAGAGAGAGAGAGAGAGAGAGAGAGAGAGAGAGAGAGAGAGAGAGAGAGAGAGAGAGAGAGAGAGAGAGTGTGTGCAGGGGGAGGAGAGATTATTTTCTAGGCAATATCAATCAATGCATGGCCCCTTTCAATACTGTACTTGTTTCCCTTATCATGAGAAAAATGGAAAGGATTAGAAGTTTTCACTACTACGTTGATCTTTCCTGTTGAATGGAGCAAATTTCCTCTCTCTTCCCTGAACTATTTCTTTTTTTTATTGTGAAAATACTGTACAGAGGGGTTACAATTACATGGGCAAGATGATGAGTACATTTCTTATCAAGCATTGTTGCCTCCTCCTCCCTGAACTAAAGCAGTATATTATTGTCCCTCCTCAATTTTTATCTTTGCCTTCACAAATGAGTTATAATAAAAATACTTCATTTGAATTTATATAAAAATAGAAAACCAAGACAGGAGTGGTAGCATGATATGGGTTGGGAAGATAGAAGTTTAACCAGATGGAAAAGGAACCAGGGAAAAGATGCAAACTACATCAGAGTATATTTTGCCAACTATCCTGCTCTACCATTGTTCTAAAGTAACTAATCTAGAATTGAGGCTTCTTTATTCAACAGTCAAAGTTTTCTAGTAATTTCCCCAAGAGAGATTTTCCAATTTTTGAGGTTAGCCAGATATTTATTCACATCTCATTAAATTTAGACTTTCATGCATTCACCTCCCCCCAAATCTCCATCTTGGCTCTTATTAGGTAAATCTTATTAGGTAAATGATTCCCCATTTCTGGTTCTTGGAATTACCCATCAATTTCTTAGAAAACTACACAAGCATGCAAAAATCCTTTGTATAATAATTATCATAGTCTTTATACCCTGTCCATAAATGTTTCTAAGCTTGAAGGCTTGGTGCACATGACTGCTTGGTCAATCTGTCCACCTTCAGTTTTGCTTTGTTTTGTTCTTAAGAATGGGAACACTGAAAGTTAAGTAAGCTTAATTTCCCTCTCTATTCCAGATTCTAAGTATACGATCTTCTGCACAAAATAAAAGAGACTACTGGACTCATTTTCTGTTTACCAACAGTTTAGATCTTGAGACATTTAAAATGCCAATGCATGAATACATGGCACAGATATTTTCCTCTATGGGGTTAGGAGGGAAGCTCTATAAACAATATATCAAAGGACAAATGAAAACAAAAATAAATTAGTATTAGTAGTCTATGTGTGTGCTGGGAGAGGAAGTATAATGGTATGCAGTATTCAGGAAGCCATGCTGAAGTTCTCATTAGCTTTGTTTTCTAAAATAATAGGTCTAGTGTTGCTAGATTTCCTGTTTCAGATTGATAAATAATTAGGACAAGTAAGGAGGGGGATGGGATTGTTTTTCATTTTAACATTCTTGGCACCATTCCTTGACAGGGAAAGATCCTTGAGATAAAGATATGCACCTGTGACCAAACAATAGATGTTAATTAATGACAATAAAAAAAATCAAATCAGCATTGCTTCCAGGAAAACAATTGTGCATGAAATACTTATTTCCAACAAAAGCTCTTACTATTTACTATATAATTTTTTTTACAACAAATAACAGCAAAATGAATCCTCTTCATTAAAATGGAATATGTGTGTGGTAAAAATGTCAGACTCAAAAGTAGATTAAATACAAGTCTTTTTTATATTACAATGATAAGGATTTGGCTTCAGAAAGCAATCTTCACAAGGTAGTATGAATGCTTGAATTGTAGATAGGACTCTAGTGAACTAAAGCATTTCCTGATAGTTAAGAAAAAAATTTTATTGCATCTTCATTACTGACTCATTAAATTTAATGTTCTCTAATTACATAATGTATGCAATTTATTATTACCCACCTTACACTGACTTTTCTTTTCTTTCTTTTTTTTTTTTTTGGTCATGGGACTTGAACCCTGGGTCTGGGCACTGTCCTTCAGCTCTTCAGCACCACTTCCTGTTTTCTGGTGGTTTACTGGAGATAAGTCTCACAGACTTTCGTGCCTGGGCTGGCTTCGAACTGTGATCCTCAGATCTCAGCCTCCTGAGTAGCTAGGATTACAGGTGTGAGCCACCAACACCTGACCTGAATTTCTTTAAGTAATAGAAGGCCAATTTCCTATGGCCATTCATCCTTGTTGCCCACATAATAGAGTAAGTGCTAACTTTGCTCTGGAACTACCTCATTTCAAGTCCTTGCACTACTACTTCATTGCAATGTTTCTGTAATCAAATTATGTAACCTTTCTATATGCAGTTTTTTACATAAAATCACACGAATAACAGTTATGCTATCTCCATATACTTGAGATGAAGATTAAATTAGCAAATACCTGAATAAAGCATCTACCAATGTGCTTATTAAATAGTGTTAATGTAGTTTTCATGATAATACTATCACCTTTGTGCTTTGAAAGAAGTAGTTTAACTCTCCAGATACATCTGTACCAAATAAACAAGACTCATCCACTACATTTAATCCTTTGGTATAGTTCCAAAAATTATAGACATTTTCATTCTCTAAACATAATCATGTACATCTTTTTTCAAAATATTGAGTCCCCCTGAAAATTAAGTAATTACTCCTGATAAAGACATAATCAGAAGAACATGGATTACTCTTTTTAGATGGAGTGTTGACAATGCCAATTACTCTTGAAAATTAATCATCTGTATAAATCAGTTTATACCTTCTTTCCCTTCCCTGAGTGAATTGTCATATCTATGAGATACGGAAATTCACCTTCCTCAAGTTGGAATATGCGGCCAGAGGAATTCTTACAACACTAATCCTTGACTCTTCCTGAATATCAGAATCACCTATTTAACTGAAGTATAATAATCTCTATGGAGAATTCAAATAGTATAATCTTTTAGAAAAGCCAGGACAAATCTCAACAAAATCAACACAAGGAAATAGGTACATCCAAGAGGAGGTAGGTCAAGGGGAGAATGGTAAATGAATGAAGAGAAAGGAGGGAGTATGTAGTCTGTCTGTCTGTCTGTCTGTCTGTCTGTCTGTCTGTCTGTCTGTCTGTCTGTCTCTCTCTCTCTCTCTCTCTCTCTCTCTCTCTCTCTCTCTATATATATATATATATATATATATATACATATAACTAACTAACTAACTAAATAGCTTGTAAGCAACTCTTGCCAAGTCACCTGTCTATAGCTACCCTCACTCTCCAACAGCAGAATTTGAGTAGTTATTTTCTGGCTTGAGGAGGAAAAAGTTTGCTGATGACCCTTACTCCAAGTAGATAAAGTTATAGAGCTAATTATTAGGGAAATTAACTAAAGAAAAAAAGACTGCATATTAAAGAAATAACTAGAGTTACCTTCCAAACAATAACTAAGCATTCCATTCCTTTGTATATGTAAATTCTGTGTTAAATAGAATATAAACATGTATATTTTGTGTATTTTGTCTTTAAACTTAGTTTTATTGTCAAGGTGATGCACAGAGGGATTACATTTCCATATGTAAGGTAGTGAGTACATTTCTTGTTGAACATTGTTTTTTAATGGAGGTTACAGCTAATAATATCAACTAGAATACCAGAATTTTGACATCCATTGAGTGATATCTCTTCTCTGAATCCTAAGCTGATCCTTTTTACCACATGATATTATATAATTTTGTTTATAATTACATAATGAATTAAAGTAGATTATCACTATTATTATAAGGAAACAATAGTAATTCTGAGCCCTAAATCCATTTCACTTAATATTGAAATAGATGTGGATTATTACATTATTTAGTCAATGCATTTAACCAATATGCTAAACTAACATTAATGTTCATTGAATTCATAAAAAACATTTATTAATACTCTAGATTTTCTTAATATATGTGGCTACCACTGAAGGCTTTCTAGATTGGGACAGGTGTTTTTCTGTAAAGTACAAAAGGGCAATGTTCTCAATTTTATTGTATGAAAAACCGATGGAATTATGGTGTTTGAGGCATCAACAAAACACATTTGTTTTTGATTATTTTCTAACAGACTTTGAGATGTTTCATTCAGTCTGTACAGTTTCAGTCAAAACAAAGTTATAGCAATTTATTTGTAATTCATTAAACTAATATCTATGGAAAGCTTAGTGAATACCAGGCAGTTTTCTAAATATGGAGAAAACAGCAATGAGAAAAAGTAGGCAATAGCTTTTCTCTAACACAATTGATACTCTAGAGAGGAGATTTAAGCAATAACTAAGATGAAGTAAGATGTATAGTAGTGACATGCTAAAGAAAAAATGATTAGTGATATTTTGTGTGTATGAAGAGAGAGACAGTAAAAGACAGAATTAGAGAGCAACATTCTGTAGAGATTGAAAAATAAGCTATCACTTCCCATCCCAAATGTCCATTTATACAATTCAATGTATTCTATCTTGAGTTCCAATTACCAGCATCTTCATCTCATTTCCAATTGAGGTGCATGTTCTATACTGGTTCTCAAAATTCTCCTGAAAGATTAAACTCAAATTATTCACAGTAATAAATTTCCTGATACTGTCGCCTCCTCGTCTTCCAAAATTGTCCTGGAAATAATTTCCAAACAATCTACTTGCTTTGTGAATCTTCAGATTTCTGTTTATTGGGAATGCAAATCAAAAAAATTGTATAAGGAAAGAGTAATGACAGTGCTTTAGAAGGTTCTCCATGAAAGTATGCATCGTATTTGTATTTATTTTTGTGATTTTTAGGTGCAATTGACAAATACAAACTGTAAATATTTAAGTTGTATAATCTGATGTTTTGATAAATGTTTGCACTTTGAAAGTCACTACAGGGCTGGGAAGGTGGCTCAGTAGTAGAGCGCTTGCCTTGCATGCCTGAGGCCCTGGGTTCGATTCCCCAGCACCACATAAGCAAAAAGAAAAAAAGCCGGAAGTGGCACTGTGGCTCAAGTGGTAGAGCGCTAGCCTTGAGCTGAAGAGCTGAGGGACAGCACCCAGGCCCAGAATTCAGGCCGCATGACCGGACCCCCCCCAAAAAAAGAAAGTCACCACAATCAGTTTAAGTACTCTTTCAATAACCTCATATTATTTTGTTTTTGTAATAAGAACATTCAAAATCTACTCTTTTGTAAGTTCTAAGTACAATAGTTACCATTGTAGTCTTAGGTTTCTTAGATTTCTTAGATTACACTTCCCTCACTTGAGGCCCCTGGTCACTACTACCCTTCTGGTCACTTTTGAGTTTTGTTTTAGATTCCATACATGAATGAGATGTGTATTATCTTTCTAAATCCAACTGGATTAATTCACATATTTCCTGGTTGATCTGTGTTGTTTCAAATAATAGATCATCTTTCCTTTATAAAAATGATATATTACTTAAAGTATCATTTATAATTAATATCTAATTTCAGGCATGGAAATACTTCACATGTTCGCTATGCATTCATCTACCAATAGACATTTCAGTTTTCATATCTATTGCCTAATATATACAATAGAACTAACATGTGTTCTGATAGCAAGGGATTTCAAAAAACAGGAAAATTTTTGTACAATATTAGTAGGAATGTAAATTAGTACAGCCATTATGGAATGAAGTAGGTGTATTTCTCAAAATATACAAAAGAGCTGTTACATTATATAGTCATCTTACTCAGTAGCATTGGTATACATCCCAAAGAAATATCCCAAAGAAATGAAATCAGCAGGTCACGAAGATGTTTGTACTTTTGTATTTGTTGCAGCACAATTCACAATTGGTAAGAAATGGAAATATACCAATTGTTAACTGACTAATGAATGGCTATAGAAAACATGGCACATGTACACATTAGAATAATATTCAGTACTATGAGAATGAAATTTTTTTACTTGCAACAGTGTGGATAGAAGTGGTAGATAATTGTATAAAGGAAAAAAGATACAAAAAGAGAAAACCACATGATCCCATCCATAGGTGGAATTTGAGTTCATAGAAGTTGAGCAACTACAAGAATCTTGAGAGAATCAAGGTGTGGGAGGGATAGGAAAAGATTCATCAGTGAATCATAAGTTATACTTTGAGTGGAATAAGTAATTTGATGTGCTGCACATTAAGATGAGTATATAAAGCAACAATATTATATACATTTGAAAGAAGCAGAAGGAAGTAGTCTAATTTTATAATAAAAATATTAATATGTGAGGGGTTAGATAGAATTAATCAGACTTAACCATTATATAAAATGTATAAATATGAAAATATCATATTATTTCACAAATACAATTCTGTGTGTTTATGTACAATTATATAAATTTGATTGAAAGAATATATATAATTACTTATATATGCATTATACATCTCAATACCAAAAGCAAACAACATAATTTTAAAAATGAAAAAGTATGTGACTAAATATTTTTTCCAGATGAAACATGTAAATTACCAAGATGATCAATATCATTAATTATCAGGAATATGCAGATCAAAAACACCATAAGAAGCTGGACACTGGCGATTTATTCCTGTAATCTAGCTACTTGGGAAGGTGAGATTTGAGGATCAAGTTTTGAAGGAGCCTGGGCAGAGAAGTCTGTGAGACTCTTATTTCAAATTAACCACCTGAAAACCTGATGTAGAGTGTGGCTCAAAGTGATAGAACTCTAGCTGTGAGCAGGAAAGCTCAGGGACAGCACCCAGGCCCTGAGTTCAAGCAGTACGACGAACAAAACTCAAACAACAAAAACTTGTTTTTCATATATATTATGAATGGGAGATCTGACAATTTTCCCCAACTGCTTGCCAAATTTCTCACTAATTTGTGGTTTATGTAATGATACTATTTATTTGAGCAATGTCAGAGTAAGCTACAAATAAAATTAGAATCAAATTCTGGTTATTCATTGGTTAACCTCACAGTAACCCTTTTGATATAGAGAACCTACTAACCCTTTTGATATACAGAACCTACTCTCCAATATTCACAACTGTATAATATAGCAGATGCAGAGTATTGAATGAAAAAGTAAGAGAGAAAATAAGAATGAAATTAACTCAGTCATATGTCTGTATCCTATGCAAAATAGGGAACAAGTATCATCTTTCCAATACAGAATTTAATCTTTGTTATTTGTTCACTTTCTATGGTTTTATTACTATATTAAAGATCATATGAATTTTTTCTATCAGTACAAAATGCACTCTTTAAATATCAAAATATCTAGATATTTTTATAAACAATCCATTTCAGTAGCTAATTAATTTCAACAGTTCATTTCAGTATTTTCAATAAAATATCTCTTTAGTCAACAAAATTTTGCAATATTTCATCTTAGTAAATCACTTAAGTTATATTGATATTGCTTTATTTGGATGTTATTCTCATCTTTACTTTTATTCAAGGTAAAAAAAAATCTCTGATTTACACTTCCATCAGCACATTGAAAATGGAGATGGCAGGTGTTGGTTACTCAAGCCTGTAATTCTAGCTACTGAGGAGGCTGAGATCTGAGGATTGTGGTACAAAGCCAGCCTATGTTGGCTTTTAGGAGACTCTTACCACCAATTAAGCACAAAATCCAGAAGTGGAGCTATGGCTCAAGAGATAGAGCACAAAACTTCAACGGCACCCATACTTCAAGTACAAGCCCCAGGACAAGCACCAAAAAAAGTTGAGTTTGAGGCAGTCTTTTATTCTAGAGTGTGGGACCAGAAATAAATTGGATAAAACAGGAACAATAACTTGAAAAATAAAAACATTGCAGAATTTTATTTATATTTCAAAATCATGAAGTTGTTTTCTATACCAGAAAAAATAGCACACTTTTGTGTATAGTGATTATTAATATTGGAAAATTAGTAGTATGATTGGGGTTGAAGCCTGGTCTCAGTAGAGTGGTAGCCAATGAGTAAAAGTGTCAGGTACTGAGTTGAGTCCTGGCCTTGGACCTTAAATAAAGAAAAGAAAATTATTTGTACTGTCAAAAAAGAAATAAAGTAAGGATGAAAATGAATGAATCTAGGGCTAAACAGTCCATTTAAAATATTTTAAAATTTTCTCATAATTTGGAATTAAAAACTATGTAATAAGAATTAAGAATTGACATTCATTTTTGTCATTTGACATTCATTTTATGTCCAGAGCAAATTGTGGGCCAATGAGCTACATAATTTTATATGCTATATTTTCTTCACTTTTAAGGTCAAGATACAGTTGAAATAATACATTTGTAAATTTTCATGTGTTCCATTATGAAATAATTTAAATTGTCCTTTACTGACAATCCAATAACACAAATTCAAACACATATCAGTAAAAGGGAGAGAGAGAGAGAGAGACAGAGAGACAGAGACAGAGAGACAGAGAGATAGAGACAGAGAGAGAGAGAGAGAGAGAGAGAGAGAGAGAGAGAGAGAGAGAGAGAGAGAGAGAAGATGGAGGGACTGAGTTTGAAAACTTAATGAAGTTCAATCTTAATTAAACAAGTCATGCCCCCAGCTGTTTACCTAAAATACCAGGTAAAATTGGTTGTAGAGATTTAAATAAGTAGTAAAATGGCTTATTTCACACATTATGAAGTCAGACATCAAAGACAGGAGAAGAAAACAAAAATAGATAACAGATTTTCTTCATAACAACATTTAATGAAAGAACTGATGATTTCCCTTGCTCCCATATGGATCTTGGTTTAAAGAGCTTTTGACTAAAGGATATTATGTAAATGCAATTTCAAGCTAATTTTTCTAAAATTACAGGCTTCTTTTTCATAATTTTACAAATTCATTATTTCTATGCTTATTGAAATACTTTCGGGTTTATAATACTATAATTTATCGAAAATGGGTAACAATTCTTGATAGGAAACATACTCATTACCTTACTCATGTAACTTTAACCCCTCTCTGTACAGTATCTTTACAATAAAAAGTAAATATTAAAAATTTCCAAAAGAAGGAAATGAGAGTAACAAAATAGTGAGACAAAGGACAAAGGGGGAACCAATGCAACAGTGATACTCACAAGACAATATGAAAGAAATGATCTGTACAACTGGGGGGATATGGTAGGGGACAGGGTAACAAGTTCAACTAGAAATGTATTCACTATCTTACTTATGTAACTATAACCCCTCTGTACATCACCTTGACAATAAAATAAAACAAATTCCAAATGATAAATTTTCTGCTAATGCATATAATTTAAATTTATGAAACAGGATATATATTTAGCAATGTTGAAATGCAATACTAAACACCAGACAATATATGATATGAAAATTCTACAGAAGTTCAGAAAAAAGGTTAAATTAATGAATAACCAAGTAGTCATTTAAGACCTTATAAAGGAACTTGAGCTTAATATGAACCTCTGGAAAGATTTTAAAGGAGAATAATGAGTGAACGGGATAACAATAAAGAAGATAGTTAGGTCTAGTTTTGAGAAGGCCTAGTTTGCCAAGCTTAAAAATAGAAAGATTTTAAGCTGTAATATTAATTAATAAAACAAAGGAAGAGGTAACAATGCTCAACACGTAACTGTATCCCCTCTGCTCAGTATTTTTACAGTAAAAACCAAATATAAAAAATAAAATAAATAATGCCCAATATCTTATATATAAAAACAAATTGTACAAATGCATTATTCTACTTCGTATGCATAAAACATCTAATATAATTGGAGACACTATTAATCCTGTTTCATAGCTAATAGAACTGAGGCTCAGTCACCTAGATACTAAGCATCAAAATAAAGATTTGAGCTCAGATTTAAGCAAATCCCAAATCCTATGGACAAATCACTAAGGCAAGTAAAGCTAGAGATATATACTAATGTAGGATAAAAATAGTACTAGAGGATGTGGAACTTGATCAATTATTTGACATCCACATATGGAAATATCACAAAGGAACCTCTTTGCTCAATTATTTTATGACAAAAAAGAGAGATAAAAGAGGGGAACCAACTCATGGGATTAAGTCAAGCAGTGCTATAAGGGAAATATATAGCTCTAAGTGCTTACATTAAAAAATAAGAATGAAGAAGTTACCAGCAATATAATGGGATATGAAAATATAGTCCTCCATTTTCATAAAGATTTACAGTTAACAACAATGTGCCGACTAGAATGTGTTTGTGAGAACTCTAGTGAACAGAAACCACAGAAATGGAATCATTATAAACCAGAAAGATATCATAGCAAAAAGAGTAGAAAATGCCTCTTTTTTTATATCTATTTGTGTACTTCTAAATCTAACATAGTAGGATCTACTTTTATATACCATTGGCGATCTCTCAGGATGGAAATAAAAGAAGAGACAATGTTTCCATTCTTCTATTTTGTTTCTGGGATCCTTGAGGTTCTATTATCTCTCCTGTCTGACATAAAGTGTGGATTGGACTGGTATTCCTTTTGAAGGCTACTTGAAAGCAAATGTGATGAGTATGAATTATTTCAAAGGACCCTTTAATGTAAGCCTACATGTAAAATCATATTCCGTGTTAAAAGATGAATAAATTTCCTCTAAGGAACAAGAAAATGATGTTCACATTTTGCTTGTTCTATTTAGGATTCTTAGCCAGTGTAATCAGGCAAAGGAAAAGAAGGTGTCATTCAAATTAGTAAAGGAAGAAAGTAAAACATTTTTTCTCATAGCATTAACTTACATTTAGAAAAAGGTTAAACATTTCACACCAACAGTTAGAGATCATGAATTAAGCAGTTATTGGAGTAAATTTTTTAATGAATTGAATTTCTTTATACTAGCAACAAATAATTGCAAAAATAAAATTAAGGAAATAAATTCCTTTATACAGTACCAAAAGGAATAGTATTTAATAATAAACTTAACCTAGAAGGGTAAAGCTTTGATTACTGAAATCTACAAAATAATATTAAAGTATTTCTCAACAATTTATATATTATAAAAATATAGAAATAATAGTAAATGTTTTAATAAAAAGTAATAAATATTTAAGAACATAAAATATTAATTTTCCTGATTTGATTGCCACTCATTGAGCATACTCATCAAACTTGGTATCTCATATTTGTCTATAATTAATATGTGCCAATATATGTTTTTGTTCAAAAGATACTGCATCAAGAAGTGGATAGACATTTGTTCATTTATTTCAAGATGTAATACAAAGACTTTGGTACTAGTCCCAGATATCCACAGACTAAATTCAATCTATTATCTCCATTTTTTTGCCAAACTAGGAAAATGCATCCTAAAATTCATATTAAATCTTAAAAAAAACCCTGATAGTCAAAACCTGTGAAAGGATCAAGTTGGAGACCTCATACTTCTTCAGCAAATGTTCAATTTTACTATAACAGTATAATGAGCATTAAAATATGGTACGAGAACAAAGGCAGACATACAAACAAATGGGGGTAATATTAAGAACCAAGATATAAATCTTAACATATACATCTGAATGATTTTCAGAACATGAATCAACATCATTCAATAGAAATAGGGCAGTACCTTCAACAAATGACATCAAGCGAACTGATAAGTACATACTACAGATTGAAATTGATATCTTACATTATTCCTATAGAAATGGATAATAAAAACACATGGTCTGTTTAAATTGCTAGATGAAAACAGAGGAAAGCCTCATTGCATTGGGCTTAGCATGGAATTCATGAATATAATATGTAAAGTACTTAAGAGTACTTGGACTTTCTCAAAATTAAATGGAGTAGATAAATCAGTAACAATCCACTACTTCAGCACGTAGGCAACAAGTGATCATTTATGACAGGCAAATGGTTCTATCAATGTGCTACCTGATTTTCCTCCCTGTGTCTTGGGTCACTGCTTCTTGCAAAAGATTCTAAAAATGTAGTTACAAGGCATTTGAGTTATAGCAGCTCTTGAATCACCCACTCTATCTCCAGATAAATATATGAAAGCCAGCAGAAATTGCAAACTATGTTTTATAAAATTGTAACAAATGTTTCCACATTGAGTTACATGCCTTTTACTCTTTCAAGGTAGATGGATAAAGGGATCTTTAATATAAGTAAATAGAAGTTATTTATGTGAAAATTTAAAAAGCTGTGGCTGCAATTGAGCTATTGAAGATCAAAAGTATTTGCACAGCCATCCAACTTCTTAAATCATGTTTTTAAAAGATTGTGAGCTCAGATGAAAGCTCCATAAACCTGAATTTCCTGCTACCTACCTTTCATTCTCTCTTCTGTTTCTGTAAACACATCCCCAGTTTCCCAGCAGGTTCAAACACAGATGGCTGCCTTATTGTGACAGAAGCAAAAATGCAACATTAATGTTTAATGGGATTAAAAATCCTCCTAGCAGCAGTGGCATATGTTGCCAGTTAATTGTTGCACTGGAAACTTCCCTGCTGTTTTAAAACATGGACTCATTTTACATGCTTATACTGCTCAGTATAAAATGTCAAATTTGTTGGGATAAATTTTAAATTTCGTGTGACAAAAAATTAGTCATAAAGAAAATAAAATTTTCATTTGAAATTGAAATTTCATTGAAATTGATAATTGAATGACAGTGTTATTTCTGTTAGGAGCCTGAGTTTGTTCTGTATTCACATAGTTGAGGAAAAATCACAGCATGCCTCAGAGATGGTCAAAGATTTCAGTATCTTTACATATGAGTTTTCATGACTGATACCTTGACTGATGAAGTCTGAAGTATAACTATTTCAGAATATAAAACAGAATTATTTAAAGATTACCTTTATGAACAAACAGTCCTTAATATCTTTCCAGCAATGAATATCTGAAATAATAAGGAAGTTCTACTATCCATATGGTCTGGTAATTAACACTATGCAAAGTAACATCATCTTTTAAAGATCTCTGCTCTACTATTAACTTTTCATAATAATTGATTAATGGTTTGCATATGACATATTGTGAAACAAGTCAGATATTCCCCATGGCCAAAATAAAAGTTTGGAGAACTGAAAATTAATTTTAGTCAATTTTGTTTCAATTGCTTGTATCTTCTTTCATTTTTTTCCACCAACTTTCTGTGGCATAATTTTTTTGTTAATTTAACAAAGCAGTAGAAATTTATTGAAATGATGCTTCTGATTAAGATGGTGTCCAACATAATCTATACATAAGAACATTGAAAACAGACAATAATATTAAGAATGAACCAGATTAAAAACTATAAAATTTTCTGGTCCACTAGGAAATCGGAAATAAAAAAACAGTTAAGACTGACAGAATTTCTGAAATGAACATATAGAGCTGGGAGTTCATATAAGCTAAAACAGTTAATAAAGCAGAGTATTAAAAGGAGACAAAGCCAATATGACAAAAATCCAGCGGTATTCTAATATTCTTTGTCAGGGATTCAGTTGAATACTGGCATCTGGTGTGTGTGAGAGAGAGAGGGGGGGAGAGAGAGAGAAAGGGAGAGAGAGAGGGAGAGAGAGAGAGAGAGGGAGAGAGAGAAAGAGAGAGGAGAGAGAGATTAACTAGTCCGAAAGAAAAAGCCAATTTAAAAGAATAGTGAATCTCTGCTTAGAGTTCACACAGGTATTATTAAAATATTGCCTGGCCCAAAAGCCAAAGGGGAAAATACTATAATTTAAAGGATATGAGATAAAACACTAGGACACATCTTTCTTCAATAGTTGAAATAATGAACCCTAGATTAAGTGAAACTGTGATCTTGTCTAAATTGGAAAGCAAGAACTGAATGGATAATTTTTCCCTATCATTTAATCACATCTCTTAAAAAGCTCATGAAAAATACATATGTACAGATATGTATATATACACATACCAAGAGCATTCTATATTATAGAACGCAAAAGGTAAAATATCACTGCATAACTCTCAATGAAAAATTCCCACACCAATACATGGTTTAATCTAATGAATAAATTCAATTAATTTTAAGATACAAAATCAGCACACAAACACTAGTAGTGCTTCAGTAAGCTAAAGGGGTAATGTTTTAAAAGAAAAGCAGGGAATAATCACATTAACAATTGTTTAAAAATTAAACTAACAGCTGGGAGGCTGTGGCTTGTGTCTGCAATTCTAACTACTCAGGAGGCTGAGATCAGGAGCTAATGGTTCAAATCCAGCTCAATTAACTACTAAATTAACTACTAAAAAGGTGGAAATGAAACTGTGGCTCACAATGGTAGAACACAAGTCGTAAGCACAAAAGCTCAGGGACAGTGCCTATGCCTTGAGTTCTAGTCCCAGGACTGGCAAAAAAAAAATAAAATTACCTCGGAAAAATTTTAAACAAAGGGATGAAAGAGCTGTATAATCAAAATTTCAAACCATTGATGAAAAGAACTGAATAAGATACAAACAAATGCAACAATGTCCCATATTTGTCCATTGGAACTATAATATTGTCAAAATGTCTATATTATAGAATATGACTTACGGATTCAATGTAAATTCCCTCAAAATATCAGTGACATTCTACACAGAGTTTTAAAATAAATATTCAAATTCTCATAGAACTGAAATAATCCCTGAATAGCCAAAACTATCAGCAAAGTTAGAAATTTCACAGAACCTGACTTCAAAATATATTGTTACAGTAATTTAAAAAATTATGATATTGAAATAAAAAGGCACATTGCCTCATCAAGTATAATATTTCATAGAAGTAACTCCACACACATCTAACAAATTTTTGATAAGTGAGGCAAAGCTACATAATACGGAAAGGGTGATCTCAGGAATGAGTAGTACTGAGAAAAATGGATATTCACATGAAGAACAAAAGTAGACCCCTAATTAAGGACATTGGCATGAAAACATTTTTTGCATATGACTACAATGAATGACATCACCCCACTTGTTAGGAAATGGAAAGACTTGGAAAAAAATTATATTAAGTGAAGTAAGCCAGGCCCAAAGAAACATAGGTCCCATGGTTTCCCTTATTTGCAACAACTCTTACATGTCTAGGACAAGCAGAAATGGTCAAAAGCTATGTACATATGACCATATAAGATGATGTTAAACCAAATGAACCCCAAGATAGGGACACAAATATTTTTCTATTGTTTCTAACATATTTATAATGTACTATGTGATTTTTTTTGTTTCTTTGTATGTTCTTCCCTCACAGTATAACCCTGTTTTCACTGTATTTGACTCCAGTGCCCTGCATCTTGTATATACACTTCTCTAATTTGGGGAGGGAAAAGGAAAAAACAAAATGCTTAAATAGGGATACAGGTTGACCCATTATAACAATGAGATATATAAGACACTTAGTTGAAAACGAACTTTACAACCTCGGCGGGGTGGGGGGCGGGTAGTTGTGGAGGTGGGAGGGAAGGGATGGTAGGGGAAAAACAAAGGAGGAGGCAACAATGCTCGATAGGAAATGTACTCCTTAACTTGCTCATGTAACTGTTACTCCTCTGTACAATATTTTTACAATAAAAATGTACAAAAAATAAATAAAAAGATCAGCCATATCATGGGTCAAAGTATTTGCAAAAGTCATATCCAGCCAGGCACTGGTGGCTTATGCCTGTAAGCTTAGCTACTCAGGAAGCTGAGATCTGATAGTTGCTGTTCAAAACTAGCCTAAGCAGGAAAGGCTATGAGACTCTCATCTCCAACTGACTCCCAGAAAGCCAGAAGTGGTGCTAGGCCCAAGTCATAGAGTGTTAGCCTTGAATACATCAACACAGGGAGAGCACTCAGGCCCTGAGTTCAAGCCACAGGACCAGCACAAAAAATAAAAAATGACTTCATGATAATAAAGAGTATTTCAGAGAGGAAGAGAACTGGAGCAGTGACTGGGCAACAGTTTCAAGAGAACCAAAAGCCGGGAGAAGGAAATCAATCAAACTATGCACAAAGACAGGCAGGGTTAAAACGCACCATAGTGCTGTTGGGAAATGAACAGAAGGAATTAATCCATGGAGCAAGGCAAGGACTTCTTTAGTTAGTATGCACTGGAAAACAACTTTGTGCCTAGCCAAACAAATGCATTCTAACAGAAGTACAGAGAGGAACTGGGGAATGTTAGTGGATGGAATGCCACCTTTAAATTCAGGCTGAGTTTTGCTGACATTGGTGAACATCTGCTTAAAAAAAAAGCAAAAAAAAAAAAAGGACTATATAACCTACACTTCTGCACAATTTAACATCATAAAAACTTCAAGTGAGCCAAGCAAAAACAAGACAAAAGCATTGTCAAATAAGGCACATGTGAAAATCTACACACATTATCCAGTGAGAGGCTATATATGTATGTATGTATATATGTATATATATGTGTGTGTGTGTGTGTGTGTGTGTGTGTGTGTGTGTGTGTGTGTGTGTGTGTAGGTAGAAATAATTACAAAAATTCTAACATTTCTAAAGCATTGGCATATTTGTTACAATCACCAAATAATCCCCATTCAGAAAACTGCTTTGTAAAATGATTATTCAGTGTCTTCAGGACTATGTACTTGTGGCTTTTTTTTTTTTTTTTTTTTTTTTACGAAATTTCATTGAGCATCTGGAGAATTCAGTTTGTGGCAAAAAAAAATTGTCCATCCTATGAGAAACACAATATGGAAATTATAAAAAGTTACAAATGTTCATAAACCCCATGGTCATAAAGTCACAGACCAGCAAAATATTGGGCAGAACATACTAAAGTTACTCCACCTCACTGAGTGTGACTTCATATTGAGGCAGCATTAGGTACTGTGTGGAAATAGGTCACTAAAGTTTCTAGCAAAATATAATTTGCCAGTTTCCAGAATTTCCAGTACAGGAGCACCTAACAAGAGAGCTATTGCTCAATTCCAATTAAATGTGGGTGACAAAGTGAAATTTAGAAGATGTAAAGGAAGAGTTTTCTAGTTGATATTTAACTCTTCATTAAAATTTTCTTTAAATTTTTGCCTGTCAGTCTGTATTGCTGTTTTTATTATACATCAGTTTCTTTGTGTAACTTGTGAGTTTTCATGTGTTTTATTTGTATTATGTAAATATCATTATAAACAAACTTAATTTATAAATAAAAAATGAAAGAACTATTATCCAGTGTATGTGTGTGTGTGTGTGTGTGTGTGTGTGAAGAACTCTTAATCAGATTTCCATTGTTATAGTAAATACCTGAGATAACTTCTAAGAAGTTGGCTATTTCAGACCATGCTTTCTCAATTGGTTCCATTATATTTGAGCCAACGATAAAGCAACACAGCATGACAGCAAATGTGTGGAAAAGCATAGCTTTTCATAGCACATTATCCAAGAAGCAAAGTAGAATAGAGAGGAGTCCAGTAACTTATTAAGCCTACAATGACCTAAATTCCTTTTATGAGTATTCAATGCAAGGGCCCTGAGCAGACATTTAAGATGCAAATAGAGCAATTTCAAACTTGGCAGGAAGAGAATTTTATTAGTATGGGCAGAATACCATAAGAAATAACTTTCCTAAACATGATATACTGAAGTAAAATAAACACAGGAAAAGTTGATCTACCTCATGTGGCATCAGAAAAAGACCAAACTGTGAGACACCCCTCCCATCTAACAGAATGGCCCGAACTCAGAATACTCACAAGATCAACACTGGTGCAAATGTGTGATGATGAGAACTTTCATTCATTGCTGGTGGAAATGTAACAGCACAGTCTTAACACTGGGAGAATCTGGTAATTTCTTATAAAACTCAACCTTATTCTTAACATGTGTTCTAGGAGTCTCTTTAGTATTCACCCTAAGGCATTAAAAATTTGTATGTACAAAGATATATCTTGTGGCTTTATTTACAATTACCAAAACTTGGATGCTAACACAAAGTATTTTAGTTGAACAGATAAACCAAGGTTCCTCCAGATGAAGAAATATTATTCAGGACTAAAGAGAAATAAGCCCTATCAAGTCATATAAACATATGGATGAACTTGAATGCATGTTGCAAGTGAAAGGAGGTCAATATGAAAAAGCTATAAACTGTATGACTCCACTTCTATGACCATTCTGGAAGAGGCAAATGGATCTGATAAATTCATTGAGATTAGGGAGGGTAAAGACCAATAGGCCAACCACAGGGAACTTTGAAGGCAGTGATAGTAACCTGTATTATATAACAGACATGTCACTAGATATGTCCCCAGAACCATACAATGCACAACAACTGTGAATCTGAAGTTCATTGCTGACTTGATTGAAAGTAGTATATCAAGGTAGATTCATTGGTTCTACCAAATGTACTGTGTGTGGGGAGGGGGTAATTAATAATGGGGGAAGCAAAACATGTGGGGAGGAGCCTAATGACCTATCTCTATACTCTCCTCTCAATGTTGCTTTGAACCTAAAAATGTACTAAGAATTTGTCTTTAAAGTATATACATGTCACTGTTGGGTGAAAAAAATCAAAGATTAATCAATGGAATCAAACTAAATACGTTCTGTTTTTAGAAAAAAGGAACCAACAATTGAACAGATAACCTGTGGAATGCTATGGAGCATCTGGTCAAGGATTAATATACCAAATATATTAGGAACTTAATTCAGTGAATTCAAGCAAATCCAAGTTTAAAATGGACTAAAACTCTGAAGAGGTTTCTTAAAGTACATTTAAAGGGCAAACACATATATGGAAAATGTTCAACATAACTAGTCATCAGGGAAAGAACAATAAACATTTACAAAGAGATACTGCTTTGTAACAATTAGAATGGCTACTGTCAGAAAGCCTAAAAATGCCGGGCGCTGGTGGCTCATGCCTGTAATCCTGAGATCTGAGGATTGCGGTTCAAAGCCAGCCCGGGCAGGAGAGACCGTGAGACTCCTATCTCCAATAAAACTACCAGAAAACCGGAAGTGGTGCTGTAGCTCAAGTGGTAGAGCGCTCGCCTTGAGCTGAAGAGCTGAGGGACAGCGCCCAGGCCCAGAGTTCAAGCCCCACGACCGACCAAAAAGAAAAAAAAGAAAAAAGAAAAAAAAAAGAAAGCCTAAAAATGTGTCATTGACAATATTGAGGAAAGGAAATATACATTGTTGTATGGTACATATATTAATTACTATAGTCATTGTGGAAAACAGTATGGAATTTCCTTAAAAAAACTTACAATAGAACTACAACATGATCCAACAATGTCACTATAGGGTATCCAAAGAAAACAATCAGTGACTTGACATCTACACACCACATTTACTGCAGTATTATTAATTTTCTAAGAAACGAAAAGTGTCCAACTCTGAAATGCATTAATCAAATGTGGTGCAAATATATAAGGAAATGCCAAAAAATAATAAAACAATAAAAGTTTATATTTATGATAATATGTATAGAATTGGAGACCATAATTAGTAAAATTATTGAGGCACAGAAAACAAATAATGTATGTTCTATTTTTTAAAATCTAAATGATTTGATCTGATAGAAGTTGAATATCAAATGTAAGTAAATAGAAAGTATGTAGATAAGTGGAAGAAAGGATAGATATTTTAAAGGACATTTCTATTATATTTAAAAACTTTTATTATATTTAAGTAGTTATACAAAGGCAGTACCCCTTAACAAAGTGGTTTATTAATATAATGCATCTTGATCAATGCCACTTCCTGTCACCATTCTCATCCCCGTTTGACCTACCCCCTTTTCTTATTTTTCTGAAATTTGTGATATATACCATGAGTTCTTTTACTGCATTCTCCCCATAGGCCCCTCTTCATTTGTTTACCAGTCTTTCCCCTTCTTTCCCCTTTGCAAGTACCCATTTCCTTGTGTTTATTTTGTTGGATTTTGTCTTTTTGTTTGAGATCTCCATAGTCTTCTCTACTTCAGGCAATTCATTTGTAACCACTAGCATACCATGCAACTTGTTTATTTATAGATTTATCGGTTCATGAGGGAAATCATACAACCTTTGTTTCTCTGGGACTTGCTTACTTAATATAATTTTTCTAGGTCTTCCCAGTTCCTTATGAATGGTATAGTATCATTCTTTCTGATTGATGAGCAAAATTCATTGTGTATATATACCACATTTTCTTCAACCATTTGTCTACTGAGGAATATCTGGGCTGATTCCATATATTGGCTATGGTGAATAGAGCTGCAATGAACATGGTTCTTAGGGAACCTCTATACTGCTTTCCATAGTGATTGGACATGCTTATATTCCCACCAAACATGTGATAGAGTTTCCTTTTGGTCACATCCATTTCAGCACTTGTTATTGTTTGTATTCTTGATAATGGCCATTCCAACCAGGGTGAGGTAGAATCTGTGATATTGTAATTTGCTTTCCCTTTGTGACCAGAGATACTGAGCATTTCTTTGTGTATTTATCGGTCATTTTTTTCTTTTTCTGAGAAGTCTCTTTTTTAGTCATTATCCCATTTGTTAATTGGGTTGTTGTTTCTTTGAGAGTTTTATTTTTGAGGGTTTAATCTTTTGAGTTCTAGGTATACTCTGGAAATTAGGCCCTTATCTGATGTATAGTTGGTATATAAAAAAATTCCCATTCTGTAAGATTTCTTTTTAGCTTGTTAACTATATCCACTGTGGTACAGAAACTTTTTTGATGCAATCCCATTTATCAAATATTTCTTTTTTGTGTGTGTTTCTGGATGTTTACTTAGAAAGTTTCAGCCTGTGCCCAGAAGCCCTAATGTATCTCCCACCTTTTATTATAATAGTTTCATAGTATCCAGACTGATCAGTAGTGAATTAACATTATATAGGAGTGAGACTTTCTGGTGTATTCTTTCAAAGTAGTGTGTAAATAGATAACATACTAGAGACCATTGATACCTGTGGGTATATTGTTCCAAAGAAAAAATTTTAGAAGAGGAATCATGAATTCTCAGAATGCATAAAATTTAAATACAACTGATTATCATGTGGGACTGACAGTTTCTCTGCATCAGTGAGGCTGCATAATGTGTGAGTAGGATAATTTTTACAAAATTAAATACTTAGACAATACTAGACATTTAGAAAATACTATGTGCAACAAATATAAAATCAAAATGGGGTCACTGTACTATAACTTTCAATAATATAGAAAAGTTATTTTCCATTTACTTCATTAATAAATAATATGTTTTTCTGCTCTTTGGATGGTGGAGATATCAGGATCATGGTTTGAGGTCAGTCCAAAGCAAAATTAGCAAATTTATCTGAAAACAAAAAAGAAAATAAAACTCTAAACAAAGCAGGACTAGGAGCATGGTTAAAGTGGAAGATCACATGCCTAGCTAGTAAATGGAAAATGTTGAGTTCAATCCTCAGTAGTATACCAAAAAAGAAATAGAAGAATTGATTGGTGTTTGTGGAGAGATAAATATTTAACCTTATTTACATAATGCACAATGTATAGATGTATCAAAGAATTACAGGATACACAATAAGTAAGAATTTCATGATTTTATGTATCCATTAATTAAAATTTTATAGAGGTAACTGATGTATTTGTTCCAAATTTTAATGATGTTTAGATTTTCTTTCCCATTACTTATATATTTTAGAGAGTAAAATTTGCTATACATTTAATTCTACAATATTTAATTTGTTGTTGTTGAACTAAACTTGTATAATTATTTTCTAGTTTCTTATAGTGGAGTCTGAGGTGCTATGGTAGCTTTTATTAGTTCTGTTCAATGATATAAAAAAGATTAAAGGACTGGATATTCTAGCCAGTGCTGTACTGTACATAGAGATGAAACATTTTGTATATTAGAAAGAAGAAATTTTTCTTTCACAGATGACATGTTCATCTATACAGAAGATCCTATACAACATATGCAAAATGATGGCCATTTTATTTTCCTGATCCTGGGGATTGAACTGTGGGCCTGGACAGTATCCTTGAGCGTTTTACTCAAGGATAGGGTTCTACCACTTGCACTACAGCTCTACTTCCTGATTTTTGTGGTTAATTGGAGATAATAGAATCCAGAGTTTCCTGCTTAGTCTGGCTTCAAATAGTGATTCTCTGATTTCAGCCTCCTGAGTAGCAAAGTTTACAGGCATGAACCACTGGCACCTAGCTGGACATATTTTTGTGACCATAATACAATAGGAAGATTACAGTTAAATACACAGAATGGAACTTTTCCTTTGTGATTATAATGATCCATAGGTAAAATAAGTTAAAACATTATAAGAATAAAAATATGAAATATTTAGGGATAAATAATTCAAAATGCATGTGCACCAAAATCTATGAAAATGCAGACATTAAATTTTTAAATAGATGAAGAAATATAAAGTATTCATAGAAATGACGGATCACAATTCCTAAGGGACTTTTCTATTTAATCTAATGTCTCCATCCAAATTCCCAGAGGCTTTTATGTAGATAAGCACTTACTAAAGCTCATATGAAAATTCAAATTACTTAAAGCAGACAAAATAACATTTACAGTAATATCTCACAAAGTAGAATGAGAAACTATCTGCTTTGAAAGTTTATTGTAAACATACAACAATTGAGATAATATGGTGTTGGTATAAAGATAGATTCATAGAAAAGAATAGTCAAAAAAGAAATAAGACCTACACTTATTTCTGAATATTTTTAAAGAAGGCCTATGACAATTAGAGTAAAGGTTTGTGTTTAAAAGAAGTGCTATAGGATTAATTTGGAGTCTGTATGCATACAGACACCAAACTTTATTCTCTATAGCATAAAAAAGCTAAAATGACTCATTATATAATTTTAAAGTGGATGTTTATTTAAATCAATAACTTTTGCTCTTTCTTCTTTGAAAAATGAAAATGAGTCAGACGCCAGTGGCTCATGCCTGTAATCCTAACTACTTGGGAGTCTATGATCTGAGGATCTGGGTTCAAAGCCAACCCTGGGCAAGAAAAGTCTGCAATATTCAGCTTCAATTAATCACCAGAAAACTGGAAGTGGTGCTGTGGCTCAAGTGGTAGAGCATTAGGTTTTAGCAGAAAAGTTCAGGAACAACATCCAGGCCCTGAGTTCAAACAGCATGAATGACAAAAAACAGGAAAAAATAATATTATGAAAATGACAATACTGTCTAAGGTAATCTACAAATTCTATGAAATACCTATCAAAGTATCAATACTAATGTCATTCTTCTAGAAAAAAAACAACCAAAAATTTCACACGGAACCACAAAAGACCCTAATTCATAAAAGCAATGCTAGGCAGAAAAAAGAAAATGTAGTGCTGGAAGTATAACAATTCCATTCTCTACACAACTATACAACTATAGTAACAAAAAATAGCTTCAGACTGGCACACAAAAAATTCTGAGGAACAAACTGAAAACCTAGAAATAAACTCACAGAACTGAAATATAATATTTGATAAAAGAGAGAAAAAAATGGGATAGAAAAAAGACAGCCCCTTCAAGAAACAGTGTTGAGAAAACTGGATATCCAGATGCAGAGAACTGTAACTGGATAATTATCTATCACCCTGTACTCATATAAATTCAAGACTGGTCAAAGATTTCAATGTAAAACCTGAACCTTGAAACTACTACAGGAAGGAGTAGCAGAAACCTTAGAACTTCTTGGCACAGTTAGGAGCCTTCTATATAAAGTTCCAGGGAAAATCATAGAGAACAGACAAGTTCAGAAAATCATAGAGAACAGACAAATGGGATGCTCATCAAGCTAAGACATTTTTTCAAAGCAAAGGACATAGTTCAAAAGCTAAAAAATAGCCTACAGAATGGGAGATCTTTGCTACAATGGCCTGATCTCCAGAATATGCAAAGAGCTCAAGAAACTAAATCCCGAAAAAATCAACAACTCTATAAATAAGAGACAAATGTGCTAAATAGGGCCTTCTCAAAAGAAGTAGCAAAAATGGCCAACAGACACATGAAGAAATGTTTAGCATCTCTGGCCTTTAAACACTGAAAATCAAAACAATACTGATATTCCCCAATTAGAGTAGCCATCATTAAGAATAAAAACAACAGATGCTGAGGGAATAAGGAACCTAAATACACAAAATCCTGTTCATAGAACTACCCTATGATAAAGAAATACCACTCTTGGGCAATTGTCCAAAAGATTACAAATCAAGATACAGTAAAGCCATTTAGACAGCCATGTTTATTGCTGCACTATTTACCATAGCCAAGGTTTGGAACAGCCCAGATGTGCTTCAATAGAGAATGAATCAAGACCATGGTGATATATATATATATATATATATATATATATATATATAATAACGGAATTTTACTCATCCAGTAGAAACAATGATATTACAGTATTTACAAAAAAATGAGAAACCTGAAAAATTATGTCAGGCCCAGAGTGACAAAGAAGGCATGTTTTTCTCTCATATATGGAAGCTAGATTGATTCATAAGTGTACACATAAACACAGATGGGGTTATATGGTAATATAGTATTTGTAGAGAAGACTACAAGCAGTGTTATTCCTTAGAAAAACTAACTCATAGTCCAATAAAATGAATATTAGGAAACGCATTTGAATAGTGTGTTGGAGGGAGTAAAGAGGAATGAGTGTGATAAAGATGGAAGGGGAAAATGCAGTCATTATATTCAGTGTATATCCAATGAAACTAGGACAATTGAAGGGAGGGATTGGGCTGTGAAGGATGGGGGAGAATGATGAAAGGAATGATATCTATCAAAATGTATTGTATTTATAAACTATTTGTTGAATGGTAACCCCTATCTACAACTAATTAAAGATAATAGTAATAGTAGTAATAGTATAAAAGAAACCAACATGTCGCTGGGTGCCAGTGGCTAATGACTCTGGAGGCTGAGATTTGAGGATCCTGATTAGAAGCCAATTGGGAGAGAAAAATCTGAGAGGCTCTTATGTCCAGTTAACTAGCAAAGAGCAAGAAGTAGAGCTGTGTTTCAATGGTAAATTACCAGCCATGAGTGAAAAAGGCAAGAGAACTCAAGGCTTTGAGTTCAAGCCCCAGCATAGGCATAAAAAACAAACCAAAATAAAGCAAAATCAAGGAAAAATAAGCAAGAGTTTTGAGGTGGGATGGAGGAGTTGAGGAGGTGGGGATGGAAGGGATGGTAGAGAAAAACAAAGGAGGAGTAGGAAATGTATTCATATCTTCCTCATGTAACTGTAACCCCTCTGTACAGTATTTTTACAATAAAAATATAAAAAAGAGTGTTGAGCAGATAGTTCACGCATAAAGATGTATAGATGGTCAGTCAATTAAGTAAATGTACTTATCATCACTCATCATTTGGGAAATGAAAATTAAAATATAATTCAATATGATTGTACACTTCTTATAATGTATTAAAACAAAAAAGCATTGGCCTTGCTAAGTATTGGATAACCTGTGAAAATAATCAAATCTCATATACTGCTGATGGGAGTAGAAAAGTTGTATAATGTCTTCAAAAAATAGCTTGTCAAATTCAGAAATGTTAAGTGTACAAATCCCATGACATCTGCTCTGCCATCACTGCCACCTGCTTTAAGTGTTATTTTCACATGTTCTTTCACTAGAGACCTTTGCTATGATTTCTGTGTATTTGTAAATAACCTTAAAACAACCTATTTAGAACTTATAAGAATTGGTTTGTCTAATTTCTAAATCTAAAAATGTTGATAAGATAAAGCATTTTGAACTAGGAATTAGAACATATGCTATAATGCCAACTTGTTTTTGATTTTTGACAAATTACATACCTCTGAGGTTTCAATTTCCTTTTCTAAAAAGGGTAAGATTAGTTTTGAAGGTTTATTATTTATATATTTTAAAGTTATATTCAGAATATTATGTTTATCTCCATGGTATTTTTAAATATATCTTTTTGTCAGAAAAATGGAGTAAATTATGCAAATAGCATAAACCATTCTGGGAATCAATTGGCTAAATAGAAAATTATTCTCACTCCTAATACTACAAGTATTATATCATATGCAGAAATGTGAAGGAAATATTCCTATAAAGCTGTTTTCCTAAGAGGTTAAAAACGATGTTCTTAATTATCACAAAAGCACCATTTTATCTTAAATATTTATTTAAAACTGATAGCTGAACCATGGGACATATGTTTCTTTGGGCTTGGCTTACTTCACTTAATATAATTTTTTCTAAGTCTTTCCATTTCCTAACAAATGGGGCAATGTCATTCTTTCTGATGGAGGCATAGAATTCTATTGTGTATATATACCACATTTTCTTGATCCATTCATCTACTGAGGGGTATCTGGGTTGGTTCCATATCTTAGCTATGGGAAATAATGCTGCAGTAAACATAGTTATGCTGGTAACTTTAGTATGGTCTTGTTTGTAATCATTTGGTTAAATGGCCAAAAGTAGGATTGCTGGGTCTTAGGGGAGTTTTAAGTGGAGTTTTTTTTTGTTTTGGGGGGTTTTTTGGTCGGTCGTGGGGCTTGAACTCTGGGCTTGGGCGCTGTCCTTGTGCTCTTCAGCTCAAGGCAAGAGCTCTACTGCTTGAGCCACAGCACCACTTCCGGTTTTCTAGTGGTTTGTTGGAGACAAGAGTCTCAGGGATTTTCCTGGCCAGGCTGGCTTTGTACCGGGATCCTCAGATCTCAGCCTCCTGAGTAGCTAGGATTACAGGGGTGAGCCACCGGCGCCCGGCTTATGTGGAGTCTTTTGAGCAATCTGCACACTACTTTCCAAAGTGGTTAAACAAGTTTACACTCCCACCAACAATGCAGTAGGGTTCCCTTCTGTCCACATCCCCTCCAGCATCTGTTGTTATTAGAGTTCTTGATTATAGCCATTCTAACTGGGGTGATGGTTTCCCTTATTTGCAATAACTAGTATATGCCTGAGACAAGCAGAAACGGTCAGATAAGTTGATGTTAGGTGAAATGAACCCCAAGATAAGGACTCAAATGGTCTTTCTTTCTTGCTATTGTTTCTCACATAATTTATTAGATGATTTCTTTGTTGCTTTGTATGTCCCTCCCCCATGGTATAACCCCTGTTTTCACTGTATTTGATGTTGGTATAATTTGTGGAGGGGAAGGGAAAAACAAATTGTATAAATAGGGATACAGGTGGACCCATTGCAACAATGATATGTACCAGACATTATGTCGATAAACGAACTTTGGCACAAGGGAGAGGGAGGAGGGGGGAGGAGGAGGGGGAGCGGGGGTGGATGGCGAGATTGGAAGGGATGGGATGGTAAGGGGAACAAAGAAGAAGGCAACAATACTTGATAAGAAATGTACTCATTACCTTGCTCATGTAATTGTAACCCCTTTGTACGGTATTTTCATAATAAAAACATTTTAAAACAGATATATAAAACCAATACTTCGTACACCTTTGCTGATAAATGAATCCATGAGATTCTATCCACAATGAGCTTGTGTATTCTATTGGAGAACATACCTCAGAGAAAATATCTTTCAATAAAGAAATTACACATGATTTCCCTATACAAAAGTATTTAATACTCATCAGTTTTCTTTCAGGAAAGGAGGAGTAAAAAGGAAATAGTAACAATATTGTCCCATGTTGAAAGAGGTAACATTGATCAACATGTATTGCATTCATAAGCTGTTTTGTTGAATGGCAATTCTTTTGTACAAGTATTTAAGGATGAAAAAAGATGCATTGTGTTCATAAATTGACATCTTTACATTTTTTATTATATTTAAGTATCTGTACAAAGAAGTTGCCATTTAACAGAGCAGCTTATGAATACAATCTATCTTAATCAATGTCACCACTTTCATCATTTATAAACTGATATGTTAGATTAACACCTATTATAAAATTACTTAAAGATGATCAAAATTAATTATATTTTAGGGAAAGAGCAATCTCTATATGTTCTCAGCTTCTATGATACATTCAAGATGTGCCCAGATTATTTTAATCAATATATAAAATATATATAATGTTGAAAATGACAGATGAATTTGAAGATTATTTTAGATTAGCCATCAATGAAATCATATAACTAGATCATAATGGCCAAATAGTGCATACACATTGATAATAACTGTTTATGAGAACAGAAATAAATAATAGTGGAGCTGACATTTTGAAAAATAGACTATGAATTAATAGCAGATAAGGTCTATAAAGAAATAAAGTGAAAAAACCTCCCGTGCTCCTGACTGGGAGGATTACCATTGTGAAAACAGCAATACTGCCCAAAGCTATCTACATATTCAATACAATACCCATCAATATTCCAACAACATTCTTTAATGAAATAGAAGAAGCAACCAAAAAATCATATGGAATAATGGAACACTGAATAGCAAAAACAATTCTCAGCAGGAAAAATAGTGCTGGAGGAATATCAGTATCAAACTTCAACTCTGTTATAAAGCTGTAGTTAAAAAAACAGCTTGGTATTGGCACATTAACAGGCCTGAGGACCAACGGAATAGATTTGTAGACACAGACATCATCCCACAGATCTATGGCCACCTAATCTTTCATAAGGGAGCCACAATTATCACATGGAAAAAAGACACTCTCCTCAACAAATGCTGTGAGCAGAATTGGTATGATCAATCAGATACCCTGAAAATATTTTAGGGAAGGATACGAGAAACACTAGTGCTCCTTGGCCCAGGTCTTAACTTCCTAAATAAAGATCTAGAAACACAGCAAATAGTAAGACCAATATATGAAGTTATTAAATTAGAAAAACCTGTAGAAAAAATAACTAAAATACAGAAAATTATCAATAATGCAGAGTTTATCAAAGAAAATACAATGCATATCTTTCAAAAATCTAGAAACAGAAAACCTTTGGTAATTTCATCAATATAAAATGTTAATAAGAGGAGAATCCCTAGGTCTCCTTGGCTCAGGCCGAAATTTTTTGAATAGAGACCCGGAAACACAACAAATCAAAGAAAGGTTGGACAAATGGGATTGCATAAAGTTGCAGAGCTTCTGCAGGGCAAATGACATAGCTAGCAAGATCAATAGAAAGCCCACGGATTGGGAGAAGATCTTTACTAGCCATACAACGGACAAGGGTCTCATATCTGAAATATACTTGGAACTCAAAAAATTAAACCCCCCAACAACAAATCCTCAAAGAAACAACTGCCCAATAAATAAGTGGGCAAAAGACTTAAAGAGAAGCTTCTCTGAAGAAGAAAGAAGGATGGCCAATAGACACATGATGTTCAACATCCCTAGCCATAAAAGAAATGCAAATCAAAACAACATTGAGATATCACCTCACCCCAGTTAGAACGGCAAAAATCAAGAACTCTAACAACAACAGATGCTGAAGGGGATGTGGACAGAAAGGAACCTTACTTCATTGTTGGTGGGAATGTAAACTTGTTCAACCACTTTGGAAAGCAGTATGGAGGTTCCTCAAAAGACTTCACAGAGAACTCCCCTATGACCCAGCAATCCCACTTTTGGGCATTTACCCAAATGTTTACAAACAAGACCACACTAAAGCTACCAGCACAACAATGTTTATTGTAGCATTATTTACCATAGCTAAGATATGGAACCAACCCAGATGCCCCTCAGTAGATGAATGGATCAAGAAAATGTGGTATATATACACAATGGAATTCTATGCCTCCATCAGAAAGAATGACATTTCCCCATTTGTTAGGAAATGGAAAAACTTGGAAAAAATTATATTAAGTGAAGTAAGCCAGGCCCAAAGAAACATAGGTCCCATGGTTTCCCTTATTTGCAATATCTAGTATATGCATGAGTCAAGCGGAAAAGGTCAGATAATGTGATGTCAGGAAAATGAACCCTTAGATATGTATTTTAATGTTTTTTTTCTTTCATGCATGTGTTTCTAACGCATTTATAAGATTATCTCTTGGTTGCTTTGTATGTCCCTCCCCCACAGTATAACCCCTGCTTTCACTATATTTGATGTCAGTATAACTTGAGGACGAGATGGGGAAAAACCAGTTGTTTAAGGATACAGGTGGACCTGTTGCAACAATGAGAAGTACAAGTTGTCATGTCCAAAACGAGCTTTACAACGTCGGTGAGGGGGGGGGAATGGGGGGGAAGGAGAAGGATTGGGATTGGGGGGGAGGGGGGAGGCTGGGAAGGGACGTGAAGGGTAAACAAAAGGAGGAGGCTGCAATGCTTGGTAAGAAATGTACGCATTATCCTGTCCATGTAATTGTAACCCCTCTGTACAGTATGTTCACAAATAAAATTTAAAAAAATGTTAATAAGCAGATAAGCAATCTTAGAAAATTCTTCCCAAGAGGTATGTTGAGAGCATTAAAAATACTGTTGTGTTCATTATTCCTTTAAAGTTCAGAATCTAGGGGCTGGGAAGGTGGCTCGGCGGTAGAGCGCTTGCCTTGCATGCCTGAGGCCCTGGGTTCGATTCCTCAGCACCACATAAGCAAAAAGAAAAAAGCCGGAAGTGGCGCTGTGGCTCAAGTGGTAGAGCACTAGCCCACTAGCCTTGAGCTGAAGAGCTGAGGGACAGCGCCCAGGCCCAGAGTTCAGGCCCCACGACTGGATCCCCCCCCCCAAAAAAAAAGTTCAGAATCTAGATGGAAAATGTAAAGTATTAAGGTGTGGAAAATGTAAAGTATTGCAGTGGTTCAAGATGAAATAATACATCAGAAAATTCTGAAAGCATAAAACAAACTCAAGAGAAATAAAGGATTGTATAAAAAGATAAAAAATGCTGGATAGAAGACTAATATACAAACAATTTTAGTTTTATCACCAACAAGCAGAGACAAAATAAAAATTTAAAAATTCATGTAATTTTTATATCACTATAATTTTCAAATATCCAAGGAAAAGTCTTAAAAAAAACAAAAATATGAAACACAGCTGTACTGAAAAATGCTACTGAAACTTTTTATTAATGAAAAAAAGAAAAATCAACTGAGTGCCAGTGGTTCAGATATCAATAGGCTGAGATCTGAGGATTGTTATTTGATGGCAGCCTGGGCAGGAAATGAGACTCATCTCCAATTAAGCACCAAAAGGTGGAAGTGGAGCTCTGATTCAAATTGCAGAGTGCCAGCCTTGAGAAAATTAAGCTCAGGGACAGCGTCCAGACCCTGACTTCATGCCCCAGACTACAATAATCAATAAAATATGGAAAAGCAAAATAAAATAAATAGAATGTATATTTGTTGGAACAATTAATATTATAAAAAGTTGCTTAATTTTATCTAAATTTTCAATACAAATCAAACCAAATTAAAAGGCATTTTAGTGAAAATTAGTAAGATCTACAAATAACCAAAATAGTGTGAAGAAGAACAAAAGTGGAAGAACAAAAGTTATTAACATTGTATGTTTTTAGCAGGGTGCCTGTGGCTCATGCCTGTGATCCTAGCTACTCAGGATGGTGATATCAGAAGATAAAAGTTTGAATACAGCCTGACAGGAAAGACCATGAGACTCTTTTCTCCAATTAAGCATCAAAAAAACCCAGAAGTGGATCTGTGGTTCAAGTGGAAAAACCTCAGTTCTGAGCAAAAAAATCTCAGGGAGAGTGCCAGTCCCCAAGTTCAAGCCCTCATACTGGCACAAATAATTGTATGATTTTAATACTAAGTAGTAGAGTAGAACTGAGAAGAACTAAGTGAAATGCCCCTGAATAGGTCAACTCACCTATGTTAACTTGATTTAACAAAAAAATGTGACATTGTACATTGTAGATAAAGAATAGAATAGTTTAAAAAAAAGTATTAGATAAATTGCGTGTTGTGTATTGGATATTTAATACAAAATGAACTATAATTGCTACTCCACATAATTCACAAAATCAGTTCCAGATAATTCACAGCTACAAATGTAAGAGGTAAAAATTAATGTAAACCTTTATAACCTGAAGTAAGCAAATTGGATTTTCACGGGGGGGGGGGGGAAGGGGGGAGTTTGGGTAGGTGAGGAGGTCGGTCATGGGGCTTAGACTCTGGTCCCGGGTGCTGTCCCTGAGCATTTTAGCTCAAGTCGAGTGCTCGATCACTTCAGCCACAGTGCCACCTCTGGTTTTCTGGTGGTTAATTGGAGATAAGAGTCTTATGGACTTTTCTGCCTATGCTGGATTTGAACACTGATCTTCAGATCTCAGCCTCCTGAGTAGCTAGAATTACAGGCGTGAGTCACCCACCCCTGATGAAAATATTTTTTTTAATTTTTATTTTTTATTGGTATTATAAAGGTGATGTACAGCGAGTTACAGTTAAGAAGATTATGTACCATAAAAGAGTGAAAATATGGAGTATATCAATATTAGGATCCATAATATGAAAAAGATACAATATAAATATAAGTTTAAATTAGTAAAACAAACTTTGGAAAGTTGATTGTATATACTAAGTTCAGACTATGTGACTTGTGCACTATATTAATGGATTCTAAACTAGTTTCTTTCATGGCATTATTTAATCATATTTGAAAAAAAATCTTTGTCTGTGGAAAACAATGAAGATACTTTCCGTGAGCTACATTTTGTTGATAAAATTAGGATAGTGATATATCATAATAAGTTGTGCTTATATTTAAAATGAGCATAAAATTCATCCCATATGATCTGGTAGTGAGTAAGCCAATAATAGATATATATTTTTTTATTTTTTATTTTTTATTTTTTATTTTAAAAATAGTGTACAGTTACATGAGTAAGGTAATGAGTACATTTCCTATGGAGCATTGTTACCTTCTTTGCTTTTCCCTCCCCACATCCCCAACTCCCTCCCCACCAGGTTGTAAAGTTTGTTTTCAACATAGTGTCTTGTACATCTCATTGTTACAATGGGTCAACCTGTATTCTTGTTTCAGCATTTTGTTATTTCCCTTCCCCTCCCCAAATTAGAAAAACATGTATACAAGATGCAGGCATTGACATCAAATACAGTGAAAACATGGGTTATTTTTCTTGTTCTGGTCTTTGAACTCAAGATTCTGTACTTATTTGATTTGCTTGATCACTAGACTTTTCATAGTATATCCAATAAAAAAGGAAGCAGAGACAGAAATACATAGGGAAAGCTGGGTCTGTGTATGCAACAGAAGGATTTGTCTGAATTTTAGCAAAATGCTCTCCAGATCCTTCAATGTTACCACAAATGGAAACATTTTCTTAATTTCAAGTCTGATTCTCAGACTTTTCATTATCAAACCACATTTTCATTATCAAACCATCTACTAAAAGACATTTAGTTATTTTCCAAACTTTGGTTATTTTGTGTAATATTGCAGTGAACAAAGTGGAGCAGATATCCTTTTTCAGATTCAAATTTCAATTATTTTGAATGTGGGGACAATATTATTGGATGAAATGATCATTTTATTATGAATTTTGGGGAATGCTCCATATTAATTTCCATAGTGAGCGTACGAATTTACCTTCCCATCACCAATGTAGATTGATTCTGATTTCTTTATATACTCTCTACTATATTTGCTTAAACTCCAGTTCCTTATTCAACACTCAGTAGTGCCATTTTTAAACTATAAATACCATGTCCAGTCCACATCTGTTCCTGAACTTTATGTTAGATTCATTTATTTGACTATCCTTCCAATCTCACATTCTCATTCTTATGGGAGCTCTATAATCAGTCTTGCTATCTATTATTTAATCTTTCAACTTTATTTCTGGTCATTTTATGTCCATATCAATTCTAAATTATCTTGCTAATTTCCACAAAAATTTAATGAGATTTTGATTTTCATTGGAAGGATATTTATCCTACGATATTTGTGCTCTTCTAATCCATAAATATGCAATCCCTGCACTGTCAATTTGCTTCAACTACAAAAAGGTTTATTGCTGGAATATAACATGCAATAGATTTTACATACTGACTTTGAAGTTAGCAGTCTTGTAGAATTTACTTACTAATTGTCATATTTTTCTGCATATTATGTTGGATCTTTACATATTCAACCACGCCATCTGTGAATAACTAAATTATTTTCTTCTTTGAAATTATTATTCTTCATATTCTTTTTCTTACTTTATTTTCTGAGATACCATTTTGTTGAGCAGAAGTTTTAATGGAGCATCTTCATCTCATATCAATTCAGGGAAAAACCTTTCAATGTTCTATCATGAAATAGGTTTAGTTTCTGTAAAAATTGTTTTACATATTAATTAAATGCTATTCAAATTATATTTGCTAAGTATTTTGTTCATGAGTGGGTATTGAATTTTATCACTGAAATTTTCTCCATCTATTGAGATTCTCCTGTATCTTTTCTCTTACTGATAATGCAGTAAGTTACATTAGCATTTTCTAATACTAAATTAACCTTTCATTTCTCATATTAACTGCTCATTATCATGATGTCTTGTCCCTTTTACATACTATTCAATTTGGTTTGCTAATATAATTTCAGATTTTTGTATCTATGTCCTATAAAAGAGGTTTATATGTAATTTTCCTTTCCTGTAAAAACTGTCAGGTTTGGTATCATTAATTAATTAGTGGATTCTTCATTTCCTTTCTGTTCTCTGAAAATTCTCCAGTTAAGGTTGGTGTTTAATCTCTGAGTGTTTGTAATGATTAGGGGTGAAACATTCTAGCCTGGACTTTTTCTTGAAGAAGTTACATATTTGTATTTCTTTGATGAGTATGAAATTATTGACATCCTTTCCATTGTGTTAGCCAAGTGTATTGTACTTTTCTAAACACTTGTTCATATATGTCTAAATGAGTTTATTTGAAAAATTTTTATATTCTCTCTCATTATATTTGTAGTACCTACTTTACAGTCCCATTTTAAATGATGTCCACTTGTTATCAGTTTTACCAAATGTTTAATAATTTTCATTTGAAATAACTTTGATTTTTCAATTCTGTTCTAATTTAATAATACATAATCTTTGTATTTATAACTTATTTTTATTTTGTCTCAAATAAATATTGTATTAAAATGTTGTCTCCAAATTATTGATATAAGTGTAGAGATTATTAAACTCTAATTTTTCTTTCCTAATATATAAACTTAAGGCCATAAATATACTTCTTAGCTATATTTAATCAGTTTTGAAATGTTCATTTATTATTTTCAAACTGTTTTCCAAATTTCATTATGATTTCTTTGAAATTATTTTAAAAATGGTTTAGCTTTATTTATTTATACATATATGCACATATATTTTGAACATGTGTTAATCCCAAATTATGCTTTCCTACCATTGAGGTTATTGTTCTCATGTATTGACTTTCCATTTCCCAAAATACCTTTGTGTATGAAGACTTTAATAATTTTCTACAAGAAGAAATGTCATTATTTACACTAAGAGGTATATAAAGGTCCCAAACTGAACATAAACAAGAATTGAGCAGTGAACAGGAAATCACTTAGTAAGTTCTCTGTGACCATTTTCTTATCCCAACTCTATCCTCATTGCTCTACATGAAAAAAGCACTGTTAACAATAGCATTGGTGCCTACATCTGCAAAATTTGAGATAATATTGGGAAAGAAGTTTATGCTTGTTATTACTAATCTGATAATGACATAAGCAAAGGAAAATCAACAATTTTGCCCAGTGGAAATTTATTCATCATATAGCTTTTTGGTTATCAATACTGGCAAACCTCCTTTTGACATTTAGATTCATTCATCCATAAATTATGCTCCAAAATGTAAAAAACTTGCCTCTGAAACTCAGCGTTATTAGCTTATGCCTGTAAGCCTAGCTACTCAAAAGTCTGAGACTTAGAGGATGAGGGTTTGAAACCAACCTGAACAAAAGTGTACATGAGGCTTTGTGTGCAATTAACCAGAACAAAAGCAGGACTGGAAGCACGGCTTATATATTAGAGCACTAGCTGGGAGCAAGCCAGCCAAGTAAGTATGAGACACTGAGTTCAAACCCTGGTATGGAAAAAAAAACTGTATTTGCTCTGAGAAAAGTGATTTTTTTGAACTCTGGGCCTTGGCACTGTCCCTCAGCTCTTCAGCTCAAGGCAAGCCCTATACCACTGGAGCCACAGGGTCACTTCTGGACTTTTCCTGCCCAGGCTGGCTGTGAACCATGATTCTCAGATCTCAGCCTCCTGAGTAGCTAGGATTACAGTGAGTCACTGGCACCCGGCTCCTCTGAGAAAGTGTGTGTGTGTGTGTGTGTGTGTGTGTGTGTGTGTGTGTGTGTGTGTGTGTGTACAGAGAGATGTATATATGCACATATATAATGGAAATTATGTATAAAGTACTGGAATAACATGAACCTATTAGCACTCAATTCTGAGAGGGAAATAGGACTTATTGAAAAATAACAGAGAAACTTCATTTTTTGTTTTTACATTTGTTGCTTAAAAAATTACAATTAAAACGTCTCACTTAATCCATACATAAATTCTTGTAAAACATCTTGGAAATGTGTGTGCGCGCGCATGCTGGTAGTGGGGCTTGACCTAAGTGCGTGTGTGCTGTCCTTGAGCTTTTTTGCTCACGGTTAGCATTCTACTCGTTGTGACACAGCTCAACTTCTGGAGTTTTGGAGGTTATTTGTTGTTTCCTGAACTTTGCTGACTGGGCTGGCTTTGAATTGCGAATCTCAGCTCTGAGCCTTCTGAGTAGTTAGGATAATAAGCATGAGCCATTAGCGTCCAGTTTGGGAACTTTTAAAAATATTCTGTGCAGTGACCATTTTCTAGTTATGTTGAGTTTTGAATTAACTATCATTGCCATGTTTAGTTGGTTGAAAGAAACTAATCTGCTTTCTTTATGCCCTGAGATTGAGATTATTTTAAGTATAAAATATTTTTATATTAACTTTTTTTTATAATAATTAAGTTATATAATTCCTTAAAGGTTGTTTGGTCAACTTTTATGTATCTAATCAGAGACTTTTGCCCATATGACAGCAACTGTAGATACTGTTAAGACTAGGTTTTTATTATTGTAGCATTGTGGCCTGAGGGAAAGAGGCTATTGCTTCAATATAAAATCATTCTAAGCAGTTTCCCCCTAATATTTCAGTTTTTGTCATAGTCTACCTTTTGAACCAACCACGGTGCTGAAGGTCTAAGAAGATTCTAAAATAGGCCCCTATTGTGTATCTTGACTACCCTTGATATGAAAAAGGGTGGGTGGGTATGTGCCAACAAAATTAAATGAATACTGCAAAGATAACAGAAAGATTTTCAGTCTTAATACATGAAAGTTATCAACACAAGTGTTTTAAATATAAGAGCAATTAAGAAAAAGTACCCAGTGACTCCTTTCCTTTAACTAGGCACCATCTTTGAATTTCCACCACCTCCAAATAATGCCATCATATTTTGAATATATCAGTGGATTGATCCATTGTTTGGATCAAGCATCTTATTATCCATCCAATCACTAATCAAAAGTCTATCAGCCAAGTGACCAAATCTGTAAAACAAAAGCCTTCAAGGGCCATTTCTTATTCAAACTGACAAGCATATCGATCAATTCAAAACCAAGAAACAAAAGTTAATAGGATTTTGGTTGCTCTCTCCAAAAGGCACAAAAACTGAAACACTGCAGAAAGTAAGTGCCGATTGGCATAGATATTGAAAAACCACTCTTGCCTGCATGACTCACTATCTCAGTGGAGGTATTACTTTCATTCTTTAGAGTGATTTATTTTTTATTTGTTGTTTGTTTCAGGTGAGTCAAACATGCATATATGCAGACATATATGGATATCTATCACATAAACTTACTTATTTCACCTTGTAATAGTTTTTTTTGGGGGGGTCCAGTCATGGGGCATGAACTCTGGGCCTGGCCACTGTCCCTCAGCTCTTCAGCTCAAGGCTAGCGCTCTACCACTTGAGCCACAGCGCCACTTCCGGCTTTTTTTCTTTTTGCTTATATGTTGCTGAGGAATCGAACCCAGGGCCTCAGGCATGCAAGGCAAGCGCTCTACCACTGAGCCACCTTCCCAGCCCCCCACCTTCTAATAGTTTTATTTTCTTCTTTCTTTTTCCTTCTGTCCTTTTAAAACTATTGCTTACACTTTTTAAATCAGATTTCTAAATATTTTTTCTTCTCATGCTTTTAGTTTTCTGATCTTTTTTGTTTTCTTTTCTCTTTCTTGGATTTTATCATTGATTAGCTTTCTATTTCACTGCATATGGGAGCAAAACTCATTATTCTTGTCATGAACTGAAATGGCTGTTCTTCTTATTGACTTTTTACTTTGTCTTTTTATGATTTAATTTCTTTGCTATCATTTTAATTATAGTTATAATCATAATAATAATAATTATTATTATTAGTTTTCTTCCTGGTTTTATTCTCATCAAATTCATATATATATATATATATATATATATTATATATATATAAGCCAATTCATTTTTGTATTTTGACTTACATCCTGCTAATTTGCTGCAAATGCTGTCGGCTGGTGGAGTCTTTGGAGTCTTTTAACTACAAGATAACATCAACTAAAAATTGCAATAATTTGATGAATTTTTCCCTGTTTGTATTCCTTTTATTTATTCTTTAAGTGTTTTTGCCTTGGCTAAGATATTAAGCACTACATTTATAAGATCAACAGAATAAACCTTATGACAAATGTCAATATTAGTAAACTTACAGATTCAATGAAATCCTAATCAAAATTATAATGAAATTCTTCACAGAACTAGAATAAAGCAAATCTTCAAATTACTATGTTTCTGGGCACAGATGGCTTATATATTTAATCTTAGTTACTTAGGAGGCTGAGATCTGAGGATCATGGTTCAAAACTACACCAGACAAATCTTTTTTTATAAGTTTTTTATTGTGAAAATACTGTACAGAGGGGATTACAGTTACATAAGCAAGGGATGAGTACATTTCTTATCTGGCATTGTTGTCTCCTTCTTTGTTTTTCTTCTACCATCTCTTTCTTCCCACCTCCACAACTACACTCCCCCACCCTTGACTAAAATAGTGAAGTTCGTTTTTCAATATAGTGTCTTGTACATCTCATTTTTGCAATGGGTCAAACTCTATCCCTATTTAAACATTTTGTTTTTTCCCTTCCCCTCCCCAAATTATACCAACATAAAATACAGTGAAAACAAGGGTTATACCATGGGGGAGGGACATACAAAGCAACAAAAGAAATCACATGGTAACTTATAAATATGTTAAAAACAATAACAAGAAAGAAAAAAACCACTTGTGTCCCTATCTTGTTGTTCATTTCGCTTAACTTCATCTTATCTGGTCATATGTATATAGCTTTTAACCTTTTCTACTTGTCCCAGACATATACTAGTTATTGCAAATAAGGGAAAACATGGGACCTATGCTTTTTTTGGCCTGGCTTACTTCACTTAATATAATTTTTTCCAAGTCTTTCCATTTCCTAACAAAAGGGGCAATGTCATTCTTTCTGATTGAGGCATAGAATTCCATTGTGTGTGTGTGTGTGTGTGTTTGTGTATATATATATATAGATAGATAGATAGATAAATAGATATAGATAGATAGATAGATAGATAGATAGATAGATAGATAGATAGATAGATAGATAGGTAGATAGATAGATAGATAGATAGATAGATAGATAGATAGATAGATAGATAGATAGATAGATAGATAGATAGATAGATAGATCACATTTTCTTGATCCATTCATCTACTGAGGGGTATCTGGGTATGCACTGACACAAAAATAGGCAAAGGCCAATGGAATGAAAATGAAGAGCAAGAAACAAACCCACATATCTAGAGCCATTTGATTTTTCAGAGTTGCTAAAAAAATATGTGTTTTAAAGGTGATCTTATGACCTGGCTCTAGTGGCTCACACCTATAATCCTAACTAACTACTCAGGAGGCTGAGATTTGAGGAGGGCAGTTCAAAGCCAGCCTGGGCAAGAAAGTCTGTGAGACTCTTATCTCTAATGAACCACCAGAAAAAAATATCAAAAGTGGTGCTGTGGCTCAAGTGTAGAGAATTCGCCTTGAGCTGAAAAGCTCAAGGACAGCACCCAGGCCCAGAGTTCAAGCCCCTCGACCAACAACAAAAAAAGAGACTATCTTACTTCTATGACCGTAACCCCTCTGTACATCACCTTTACAATAAAAATAAATAAATAAATTAATTAATTAAAAGGTTATCTCTTTAAAAATAGTGCTGGGAAAATTGAATATTCACATGTAGCGTGTTAAAACTGGATCTCTAGCTCTTCTCCTATATAAATATGAACTCTAAATGGACCAAAACCCATAATCCAAATCTAAAACTTTGAAACTACTTGAAGAAAACAGGCAAATACTTCAAGTTCTCTGCACAGTCAATGAGGAAATGATTTCTAAATTGAGTTCCAATAGCTCAGGAAACAACAGCAGTAAAAATGATAAATAAGAAAATAACTCATCACTAATTAGACAAATGAAATGATCCTATAACAGCAGATTCATTTTATTTTATAGTGAGGTGATAATCGGAAGGGTTAGAGTTACATAAATAAGGTAATGAGTACATTTCTTGTGGTACAGTGTTACACTATCCCTCATTTTCTCCCATTTTCACTCCTCCCCTTACTCTCCTCCTCCAGAAGTTGTAAAGTTCATTTCCAACATAGTGCCTCGTGTCACTGTTGCATTGGTTCACGCTTTTTCCTTTGTCTCACCATTTTGTATTTCCCCTTCCCGTCCCCAAATCAGATAAACATGTATACAAGACATGGAGTACCAAAATGAAAAACAGTGGCAACAGGGGATAAATCAAAGGACTAAAAAATGAAAGAAAAAGAAATAATTTCACACAGTACATTAAAAATATACCTCTTGTTTCCATATCTTGGAGTTCATTTCAATTAGCATAATTTAAAAACAATTTATTGTGAAAATACTGTACAGAGGGGTTACAATCACATGAGCAAGGTAATGAGTACATTTCCTATCAAGCACTGTTGCCTCATCTTGTTTTTCATATGGTCATATGTACATAGCTATTGAACTATTGTGATCCTCTGCCAGGACTATCTTGGACTTATACTAATTATTACAAATGAGGGAAACCATGGTACCTATGCTTCTTTAGGTCTGCTTACTTCACTTAATATAACTTTTTCAAGTCTTTCCATTAACTTATTAATGGGGTGTTGTCTTTCTTTCTGATGGAAGCATAGAATTCCATTTTGTATATATACCTTATCTTCTTTTTCCCATCATCTACTGAGAGGCGTAGGGATTGGTTCCATTACTTAGCTATGTCAAACAATGATAACAACAGATTTATCAGCAGAAATTCTATAGATGAGAAAGGCATGAGACTGTCTGTTTCAATCTGTGAAAAAAATAATTGACAGCTAACACTACTCACACCTACTTGAGATGGCAAGAATGAAAATATTGCAGTTTGAGGTCATCTTAGGCAGAAAATCTTGTAAAGCTCTTCAACTAATCTCTGTGTATAATGGTAGATGCATGTCATACTCCCAACTAGGTGTGAGACTGAGATTGGAAAAATTATAACAGGCTATCATGGGCAGGAAAGTCTGCTAGACTCCACGTTGGTGGGAGAGAAGCTGGTCACTACTGGCATGTGATGACAGGAAGCTCAGGAATGTGCCTAGGCTAGAAATGAGACCCTGTCCTAAAAATAACAAAAAAATAGGGTAAGATGTATGACTCACCCGTGCTTTCACTGTATTTGAGGTCGGTATAATTTGTGGAGGGGAAGGGGAAAAACAAGTCGCTTAAATGGGGATACAGGTGGACCCATTGCAACAATGAGAAGTACAAGTCCTTATGTCGAAAACGAACTTTAAAACTTTGGGGGGGGGCGGGGAGGATTGGTGGGAGGGGCGGGAGGAGGATGGGAAGGGATGGGAAGGGGAAACAAAGGAGGAGGCTACAATGCTTGATAAATGTACTCATTATCTTGCCCATGTAATTGTAACCCCCCTGCACAGTATTTTCACAATAAAAAAATAAAAATTGAAAAAAAAGATGTATGACTCAACAGGATCCTGCAGCTTAGCAAGTAAAAGGCCTGAGATTTAAAACTCAGTACCACCCAAAAATAAAAAGGATAAAAAAGAAAAAGGAAAGAAATGCTAGCCTTTCAACTAAAAAAAGAAATAAAAACTTACAAAGATAAACATAAACTAAAAGAATTCACGACCACTGCACTAGCATTACAGAAAATAATTAATGGATTTCAATACCCATAAGGGGAAGCAAGTTAAACATTATGAGTGTAGAGTAAAAAAAAAAAACTCATTGGGAGAACTGTCAAGCAAGTGATTAGGAGAGAGTTAAAAATTATTAGTTTAGTTATAGAGGTAAACCAAGATGGATATGGTAGAAATAAATGAACATGTATTCTTTAAAACATGTAGAAACAAGACAGCAAAATGATAGGTAAGAGTCTTATATTTCAATAATAACCCTGACTTTAAATTGTCTTAACTCTTTAGTTAAGGGGTCAGACAAAATAAGTGGATTTTTTTTATTAAAAATGTTTTCTGATTACATGAAACCCACCCCACCAGCAAAGGAATATGCACATTCAAAGAGAAAAGATGAACAATGCTATTCTAAGCATTCTATTCTAAGAATCAGAAAATAAGCAAGAGTAACCACAGCTTTATTCAACAAAATAGACATCAAGTCCACTTAGTCAAAAGAAACAAAGAAAGTCTTTATATGTTGGTAAATTTAAAAATCCATTAAGAAGATGTAATAATCTTAAATACATATGCATCAAAGTCTGGAACACCTAATGTTATAACACAAACAGAACAAGCTATAAATAGACAAGTATAAATATAATAATACTGGATGAATTCAGTATCCCATTCTCATCAATAGAGGCCATGTTGACACAATTTTTAAAGAAATAAAATAAAATTATAGGTCAAATATATTTAATAGTTATTTAAAAATATTCTAACATCTGCAGATCACAGATTCTTTTATTGAGTCCATAGAACATTTTCAAAAATAGAATCAATTTTTTTCCATAATTTATATCAAATATAAAAATTCTTCAATAATTCTTTTCACATTTTAGTTCATATGAAATAAAACAAGAGAAACTGTTGGTATTATAAAAAAATGTGACGTTTGTGAAGCACAATTGTAACAAACAATGGGTCATTGAACTAATTTTGAGAAATTAAAATTTCTACAATAAAATGAAAACAAAATATACCAAAACATGTAAGATATAGTAGAAGTACTACTAAAAAGAAAGAGTGCCTGTATTACAAACACACCAAAATCTGTTAACTTAATGATGCATTGCAAAACCTTTAAAAATAAAAAGAAATTGGATATCAAATCAATAGAATAAGAGCAATAAATGAAACAGAGACTAGAAGAGCAGTATGAAGAATCAACATAAAAAGAGTTTGTTCAAGCCAGGTGCCTATGGCTCACATCTGTAATCCAAGCTATTCAGGAATCTGCGATCTGAGGATCACAGTTTGAAACCAAATCAGGTAGGAAAATCCATGAGATCCTTGTCTCCAATTAGTTGTCAGAAAAATGAAGAGGAGCTATGACTTAAATTGTTGAACACTATCCTTGAGCACAAAAGCTCAGAGGAACGTGCTTAGACAACAAAATCAAGCCCCAGGATCATCACAGAAACAAAACAAGAACTGGTTCCTTAAAAAAATATAAACAAGCCAGGCTCAGACAGCTCATGCAATAATCCTAGCTATTCAGGAGGCTGAGATCTGAGGATCGCAATTCAAACTAACCAGGGCAGAAAAGTCCATGGGACTCTAATCTCCAATTAACCACCAGAAAACTGGAAGTGGAGCTGTGGCTCAAGTAGTACACTGCTATTCTTGAGCAAGAGAGCACAGGGATAGTGTCCATGCCTCAAGTTCAAGAGCCATGAGAGACATACAAACAAAACTGCAACAACAGCAAAAAAAACCAACTCAGCACAACTGAGACAATCTACAGAACGGAAGAAAAATCTTAGTCAAATCTGCTTCTGGCAAAATATTAACGTGCAAAATATATAAAGAACCTTAAAAAATTAGTAAAAAGCACAGTCTCATAAAGAAATGAAGAAATAACCTTTAAAAAGGCTTTTTTAAAAAAAGAAATTGCTGGGCTGGGAAGGTGGCTCAGTGGTAGAGCGCTTGCCTTGCATGCCTGAGGCCCTGGGTTCGATTCCTCAGCACCACATAAGCAAAAAGAAAAAAGCAGGAAGTGGTGCTGTGGTTCAAGTGGTAGAGCACTCGCCTTGAGCTGAAGAGCTGAGGGACAGCGCCCAGGCCCAGAGTTCAGGCCTCACAACCGGACCCCCCTCCCCCCCAAAAAAGAAAGAAAAAAAAGAAATTGCTAAACCGGGCGCCTGTGTCTCACGCCTGTAATCCTAGCTACTCAGGAGGCTGAGATCTGAGGATCACGGTTCAAAACCAGCCGGGGTATTAAAGTCCGTGAGACTCTTATCTCCGATAAACCTCTAGAAAACTTGGAAGTGGTGTTGTGGCTCAAGTGGTAGAGCACTCGCCTTGAGCTGAAGAGCTGAGGGACAGCGTCCATGCCCAGAGGTCAAGGCCCACGACCAACAAAAAAAAAAACCAAACAAACAAAAAAAATAAATTGCTGATAAATACATGGAAAATTGTTCAACATAATTAGCCAACAGGGTAATAAAATTCAAAACTTCATTTATATTCCTTATCACACCAGTCAGAATGGCTATTACCAAAAGAAAGAAATAAGAAGAAAAGAAAAGAAAAAGAAATAACAAATTCCGCTGAAAATGTGAGAAAAAAAATGTTGATGGGACTGTCAATTAGTCCATCTGGTTTGAATTTCTCAGATAATTAAAAATAGAGCTACAACAATGTCCAGCTACATTACTCTTGGGTAGAAACTCAAAGGAAATTAAGCATATGAAAAGAGAAAAAATGTAATCATATTACAGGATTATTCATAGTCAAATTAGGAACTTAGACTAGATGCTGAGAAAAATGAATAGATAATATGGCATGTATATGCAGTTTAATATTATTTAACCACAAAGAAGAATGAAATCATGGAATCCATAGGAAAATGATTCGAACTAAAGATTATCATGTTAAGAAAAATTAGACAGAAAGGAAAGGTATCATGTTTTCTCTCATATGTGGAAATTATTTTAAAGTTGACAAAACTACAAAAAAGCTATTAAGGAATGGAAAGGGCTGGGGTAAAAGGATGGGGTACACATCAAAGCACAATGTATGCATGTCTGGAAGTATCAGAGTGAAACTCATTAATTTTTGTAATTAATATGACTAAATAACTACAAATAATTTTTGAGGTGATACAAAACCAGATGAAGGGTCCTGTAGAAGTATGTTTACCCATTTTTAAAGGTCATTATCCTTTTGATACAAATAGCTATTTTGAGATACAACTTAAAAATTTCTTTTTACATATTATTCCCATTATTTTAATTGTGTGAATTTTGAGTAGAATGATATTCTTTAGCTGTTTTATCATTTATTTCCTTTGACATCCTTTAAAATATGTTTAACTCAATAATTGTATTATGATGGTGACTTAATGTGCTTCCTGTGAAAATGTCTTTGTTTTTTATAACTAATGTTTGTAAAACACTGTCAAATTCACCCTGTTTTACTGGTCCTGAGCCTTGAACTCTGGTCCTGAGTGCTGCCTCTGAGCTGCTTTTGCTCAAGGCTAATGCTCTACCACTTCCAGTTTTCTGGTAGTTCATTGGAGGTAAGAGTTTCATGGATTTCCTGCCAGGGTTGGTTTCAAACTGAGATCCTCAGATCTCAGTCTCCTGAAAGAAAGTAAAAAGCATTACAGGCATGAACCACCAGCACCCATTTTCACGTATGTTTTATATCATACCACTAGAATTCGTCTCTGTCACATCAGTACTGTCTATATATAATATTTGTGAAAAGAACTCCTTTTGAGTCATTTTAACCCAACTGTTTCACCTGGCCACCACTAAGTGGCAGTGTAGCAACATTCCTATCCACTTCACCTTAGTTTCCATGAAGATTTTAAAGTGATTTATCAATTCTTTTTTTTTTTTTTTTTTTTGTCGGTCGTGGGGCTTGAACTCTGGGCCTGGGCGCTGTCCCTCAGCTCTTCAGCTCAAGGCGAGCGCTCTACCACTTGAGCTACAGCGCCACTTCCGGTTTTCTGGTGGTTTATTGGAGATAGGAGTCTCACGGTCTCTCTTGCCCGGGCTGGCTTTGAACCGTGATCCTCAGATCTCAGCCTCCTGAGTAGCTAGGATTACAGGCGTGAGCCACCAGCGCCCAGCTCAATTCTATTTTTAAATATATGGGACATTAGTATTGTTACTTATTTGTTTTTTGTTTTTAACTTTTAGTTTTAACTACAAAAGGAAACATGAAAATTTCTATAATTTACACATGTGAAGTAATACATTTTTATAATGATAAAATCTAAGTCAATCAAGATTACCAACTCTTCTCAAGATGAGCAAGAAAATGTTATAATCATTTTAACTCTGTTATAAAATTAATTAATTGTATTAATTAAATTATTTAGTACTATTTTAAAATCATGGTCAAAGTTATTGTTCCAGTTAGTAGAATCCATCTGTGCAGTAACCAGAAAGAAGAGTATGTTAAATATTTTGTCTATTAGATGGCATTACCTTCTGGAAAAGCTAGCTGGTACATTTAACTAATTGATGTTTCCTTGCTAATGATCGGTAAATCTTCACTGTCACATATTCAGGGTGCAGAAGTAACCCTCTAGGTTGCCCAGTAGTTCAATACCCTCATTTTATCGAAGTCATTCACAAAGCATATAAATTATTGCTCATGTTTACATATCCAATTTGTGAGAAAAAATATAAATAGGGCTAAGATGCTTTCTTTTTTTTAAAATTCTCAGATGTTTTGCTTATTTTAATGTCTTTGAAACTCAGGCTACATTGTATAGTTCCAAATAACTTTAACAAACTGTGACTAACCATTTGAATTTGCAGAAATGTTCATACATTTGTCATAAACCAGCCTTTCGTTTTCGCCCTATTATATCAACTGAAGGATCTAATTTGCCATCCAGGTTGTACATAATTCCCTTTTAAGAGGTAATTGGAATCAAAAGGTATGTTTGTAAAATGTTTAAGTTTTCCAACTAGTTTTGATGAAAATACAAATAAATTGTACATTTAAATATAGCCACCAAAAGTGTGCTCCTATTACAATGAAAATAATTTTTCCTCCTCAACACAGAGATGTTTTCACAGAGAGGATAGATTAATAAGGTTTTCATTCTATCACACTGTTGCAGCTCTCAGCTTGACTGACAAATTCAGAAAAATATCAATGGATGGGGTTTTCAATATTCAGTTCTTCAACTCAAGAAAACAATAGAATTTTTAAATTAATCATAACTTATCATAAAAATCTAGATGGTTCCTCCTGGCCTGCATATGTAGGCGTTAAGGAAAAAGTCAATAGAGAGCATTCCATTCTTTATTCATTGCATGGTAGAAATTCCAACCAAGGGTGAAGAGCATGATTGTTCTATGGATCACTACAGCAGAACAATAGTATCAAGAGGCTAAAAGTTACCTTGGGTGAGGGGGGTGAAATCAGAGGTTATTATTTATTAAATAGCTATTCTCACAGTAATTAACTCATCAAAATTTCTGTTACCATTACTGATGATGAAGTTTGATATTTGTTAGGCTCATAGTCCTGAAAATTTCAAGTGCTTATTCAGCTTTCTGTACTATTGAATTTTTCCTTGAATCCAATTTCATTTCTTTGCTGTATTAGATTCTCTTTCTCTTACATGAACTGAAACTATCAATATGCAAAAGCACCAAAAATAGATTGCAGATTATTACCAAATAATAATCCAGTAACAATTATTTTGAGATTACAGTGTATTTTGCTGAAATCATGGTTCAAGTTTTTTAAAAGACCTGCAGCAAATTTTCTAAGAATTATGTTGTGATTAAAGATAGTTTCACATACACAGGAACATAGCAGTATAATCTATGTGGCAAATGAATAAAATGGTGAGTATTATGAAAAGGTACTTAGAAGCAAAAGTCACCTGATACTCATGTAGTAAAAGATACCATTTAAATTCTATTTTATCTCTACTAGCTTCCAAATTCCAAGTGGATGATATTTCATTCTTAGTCTACATGCACTATCCAAAACAATAGCCAGCTCTCAGACTATATAAATTTGTTTTTATAAATTAAAACAAAATAAAATTAAATATTCAATTCAAGAGTAGTCTCATCTCATGTCTCTATAATGTTATTTAAATAGTAACTTCTCTATAGGACATTCATTTGAAGATAAGACATTTTCAACATTGCAGAAAAATATTGTGATATTTCTTTTTTTGCAGAAAAATATTATTAGGAAGCCCTTGAGCCAGTCTACTTAGCATATGCAATGGCATCTACGCCAAGGCTCATCACCACTGATAATTTTCAAATGTCTATCTCTATGCCAAAATTTTTCCACATAGGAAGTTGGTGAATCATAATATTTACCACAAGATTCTGCAAACTAATACAAATAAAATTAAAGTAGGAGAACCACAGTAGTCCCTCCATGATTTTAAACAAAATAAAAAGATTTTCATCATATTTAAGAACAACACTGTCCTAACTCTGTGACTATGCATTTAACAATCTATTAAACATCTACATGCAAGAACCTCAAATTCAGTATAATCAAAGTTAAATAATACACAACAAAGCTGTCTTTTGTATAATAATCATTCAAATACTTGAAAACATCATTTGTAACCTTGGCTTATTCTTGGTCAAAATTATTCATCAACTCAGGCTGGGAAGTTGGTGGTGGAGCACTTGCCTTGCATGCCTGAGGCCCTGGGTTCGATTCCTCAGTACCACATAAGCAAAAAGAAAAAAGCCAGAAGTGGTGCTGTGGCTCAAGTGGTAGAGCGCTAGCCTTGAGCTGAAGAGCTGAGGGATAGCACCCAGGCCCAGATTTCAGGCCCCATGACCGGACCCCCCCAAAAAAATTATTCATCAACTCAAATATTTTCATCATATTAGCTACGTCCTTATCATATGAAAATTTTCAGCCAATGTGGTATGTATTTTGTGAAGTTACACCTGTTCCTTATGATCTATAATATATCAATCAACCATTGTATTATTTATGCTATGTGGAGAATTTTATTTTTCTCTTTATTTCTGTCATTAGAATGAAAGATATTTGACAATGATAGCTATTTTTATTACATCCTGGAGTAAGAAAGAAATTCTGGTGTAACAAGTTTACACTCCCACAGACAATGCAGTAGGGTTCCCTTTTGGCCACATCCCTGCCAGCATCTGTTGTTACTAGATTTCTTGATTATAGCCATTCTAACTGGGGTGAGGTGGAATCTCAAGTTTGTTGAGATTTGCATTTCCTTTATGGTTAGAGAAGTTGAGCATTTCTTCATGTGTCTATTGGCCATTCTTATTTCCTCTTGAGAGAAGTTTCTTTTTAAGTCTTTAGCCCACTTATTAATTGGGTGGTTGAGTCTTTGAGGATTTGTTGTTGGGGGATTTAATTTTTTGAGTTCCAGGTATATTTTAGATGTGAGACTCTTGAAGATCTTTTCCCAATCTATGGGCTTTCTATTGATCTTGCTTGCTATGTCCTGTGCCATGCAGAAGCTCTGAAAAATCACATTAAGTGAAGTAAGCCAGACCCAAAGAAACATAGGTTCCATGCTTTCCCTTATCTGCAATAACTAGTATATGTCTAGGGCAATCAGGAGATATCAAAAGCTATGTACATATGACCATATAACCTGATGCTAAGAGAAATGAAGACCAAGATAGGGACACAAGATATTTTATCTTTCTTGCTATTCATTTTAATGTGCTTATAATGCACTATGAGAATTTTGTTTCTTTATATGTTCTTCCCCCATGATACAACCCCTGTTGTCACTGTAATTGATTACAATGTCCTCCATCTTGTATATACATTTTTCTAATCTGGGGAGGGGAAGGGAAATAACAAAATACTGAAATAAGAATACAGGATGACCCATTGTAGCAATGAGATGTACAAGACACTATGTTGAAAACGAACTTTACAACCTTGGTGGGGAGAGGTGTTGGGGAGGAGGGGAAGAAAGAGATGGTAGGAAAAAAAAAAACAAAAGAGAGGGTAACAATGCTCAATAAGAATTGGCTCATTACCCTGTTTATGTAACCCCTCTGTACAGTATCTTTACAATAAAAAATACATTTTTAAAAAAGAAAAAGTAAATCCTGGTGTAAAGACTAGCTGGAAGTGGTACTGTGGCTCAAGTGCTAGACCGCCAGCCTTGAGCACAAAGAGGCTCAGGGACAGTGCCTAGGTTCTGAATTCAAGCCCCACGACTAGCAAAAAGAAGGAGAAGAAGAAGGAGAAGAAGAGGCGGAGGAAAAGAAAAGAATCCAATAGAATTATAAAAATTATAAAAATATTTTCTACAATAGAGTTGCAAAATAAGTTCAGAAATCCTTTGAATCCACATTATACATATGGAGTATTGAAGCCTACAAAGCAACTTAGAGCTAGAGATATGAGTTTAGAAATACATTACCTGTATTGTGAATGATTATCAAAATAGCAAAATACAGGAGAGATGTTAAGGTAAATGATCATAGAAAGGAAAATGAATGTACTTTTGAATCCTAGAGAATGCTATACTTAGAATTGATGTTCCAGGATATGGTGGCTCACGCTTGTAATCCTGGCTACTCAAGAGTCTGAGAACTGAGAATCATGGTGGAAGCAGCCTGGGAAAAAAAGTACTGGTGAGACTCTAATTTCCAATTACTCATTCAAAAACTTCAAGTAGAGCTGTGGCTGACAGTGGTACAATGCTAGCCTTGAGCAAAAAGAACCAAGGACAGTTGCATATACCCTGAGTTCAAGTCCCACGACTGACAAAAAAACAAACAAGAGTTCATGTAAGAATATGAGCCTGTACAAAAATGAGAAGGAATATGGGGGAGGGGGCACTTGGTGTGATGTATGTGATAAATGTTCCAATCTCCTGGAGCAATAATCCTTATTCTAATATAGTCAGTAAAAATTAGATAATATTGTCTCAAATATTTCAATCATAATACCATTCCCAAAGAAAATTGTATTCTTTTTTTGAAAATTGTATTCTTGAAAAGGCATATGCATTTTTCTTTCCACTTCCTTTAACCAACACCTATCTTATTATTTTTCCCTCTGAATAATTTCCCTATCAGAAGTAACTATTATTTTCTAAAAATGAAATTTATAAAACTTTGGTTTATTTGTTCCATTTCATAAATAAATAAAATTCTTCCTGAAAATCGTTCCCCGAAATAAATAAAATTCTTCCTGAAAATCTTTCCCCGCCATTTCCCTTTCCCTTTCCCTTTCCCTCCATCTCCCTCTCTCTCACCTAATCCTTGAAATCTGGGCCTGGGCATGGTCACTCAATAAGAATCTCATGGATTTTCCTTCCTGGGTTGGTTTTGAACCTGACCCTCAGATCTCAGCCTCCTGAAGAGCTAGGATTATAGATAGACATGAGCCACTGTCATACAGCTAGATTTTCCTTTTTTTAAGCAACTTGGAAAGTTTTGCAGACATATATAGCCTCCTAGGTACTCATTTTATGCATGGTCTCCTCAAAGAAACACTGGTTTCTTTGGATATTAACTAGTGTTCTGTAAGAAAAGATGTCCATGGTCAAATCAGTTCTGGGGTGATAGAATAAGCAAAGTTAAACATGTCCTCTTTTCAGAACTTCACAGAGTCTTTAATGTATTAATGTGTCTTAAAATCTAAAGTAGAAGACACCACAAAGAGCCAAAATGCAAAAATCATCCCAGTGGATCAGTAATCCATGGAGCACATTTTGGAAAATATTTAAAGTAAATCATCTTTCCTCTATTTTTTGATGGGTTTTAGATATGGGCATATTCGTAATATTTTGCTTACTTTCTTTATTGGCTATAATCATATTTATCTCTGTACTGACTTACTTTGTATAGAATTTGTATAGATTTTGATATTACACATTGCACATACTTACTGAATTACCAAGCTGCACTCTAAAAAGACAACTGCTATCTCAATTTAAAATAGATTAAAATTGATATGTTGAATTAATCCTTTTCTGTCAGTTGTTGGTCTTGAACTCAGGGACTGGGCACTGTCCCTGAGCTCTTTTGCTGAAGGTTAATGCTCTACCACTTTGAGCCACAGTGCCATTTCTGGGTTTTGAGTGGATAATTGGAGATGAGTCTCACAGGGACTTTTCTGCCCCAGCTGACTTTTTTACCATGATCCTAAGATCTCAACCTCTTGAGTAGCTATGATTACAGTCGTGAGCCAGTGTGGTGCCTGGCTGAATGAATACTTCTTTGTACAACTACTTAAAGACAAAAAAAATAAATTTTAAATTACGTTTGTATTCTTACTTCCAATTATGTCTAACTTGCTTAATAAATAAAAGCATTGAACTAAAATAAAGCACTGTGTTTTATTACCTTCTGCAATTCTTCAAGAACTGTAAGTGATTGGAGAAAATTCAATTTCTTTATTTGAAATTTTTTAAACAGGAAAATTTCCATAGTCATCTCTAGACAATCCCTTTAGTATTCAATAACTACTTATACCCCAATGGGAAATACACTATAATACTGCTGGATAGATTTTTAACTGCTTTGATTAGGCTCCAGTGGCTTTACTCCCTGAAGAACTATAGATTTTAGAAAGTATGATGAAACCTATCACTTAAAAGGAGTACCAATAATGCTAAAAAGTGTTAACTTTGATCGTTTTATCAGTTTATTTTCTGCACATTCTCTTTTTGTAACCCTCCTGTAACTATCTTTAGGAAAAGTAAATTACATGGGTAAAAGTATATTTGTTTTGATACTGTAAGGAAAATATTAATTTTCTCTGGAAATATGTAATGCCCCCAGAACATAATGAATGGTGCCTTGATGGTATGGAGATTTGGAATAGTATCACCAACAGAATTACTGTTATTGCTGTTTTTCCCTCTGGATCTTTTTCTTAAAAAATGATTTAATCAAGGAAATAAATAAATAACTAGCTAATGCTGAATTAATAATTATGGTGGGTTGTCATGGGCACAGATGAGTTGCTTTGTACCCCACGACCCAAAGAAAAAAAAGTACAGTGAGTGAAAGATATAGGAAGAAGGAATCTAGTTCAATATAGAAAAGAGTTTCCTAAGAGTCTTGAGTTGTTCATGAACTAGCAATTTACCAATCATTTCAAGTGGTCACGTTAAGGCTGAGTGCCACTTACCAAGGATGTTGTAGAGAGATTTAAGCACCAAATAACCTCTGGAAGTATACTATTTCTCAGGCATTAGAGTTAAGAATTTTTTGATTTGAAAATTAATATTATAACTTGCTGTACTGGCCATATTCATTTAAGTATATTTTTCATATTTGAACAAAGAAAGTAATACATGCAAAAAGTAATATTATTATATATTATTATATATTATATATCATATAATTATATAATTAATATTACAAGGGACTAGGATGTAGATGAGTGGTAGTAGCTTAGTATGTGAAATACCCTAGTATTGATTCTCAAGCACAGAAAATTATATTATTGCAGAATACACTGCTGTACATTCAAAATTCCTTAATCATTCAGTTTTTGAAGGCACTAATATAAGGTTTTATGTGTTCTTCAAGAATGCTCTATGAGGTGAGAGTATGTTGTGTGCTGTTTTCCTAAGTTCTTACAAATTAGAATATATTGAAATTAACCTGAATTAATGTATTTTGTTTTGACATTAATGGGTTTCTTGGGATTCACAAGGTGTACATATAAATAATGCGTATATGTAAATTATGACACTTCCTCAGACCAGAAATATTCAATTTTGATCAATTATTTTCTGAACATAGCAGCATGAGTTACACTATAGTTTCAATACTAAATATTTTCCAAAGACATAGGTATTAAAGGTCCTCCGTATTATTGAGAGCTAGTGGAAACTTTATTATGAACTTAGTGTGAAGTTTTCCATTCTCTAGTAGTATATACTTCAATGACATAATGTGATCTTAGCATTTTTCTCTTTTTCCTTTCTACCTCAATAGTAAAGTTTTGTCTCATCATATGCTTCTGTTGTTATGTACTCTCTCACCACAGTCTTGAAGCAATGAAAAAAATAGTATAGATAGGAACGTGGAAATTGTAAGCCAACATCAGCCACTTTTTAAGTTGATTATCTCAGATGTTTTGTTACATCAACAGAAAACCTACTAATGGTGAATGTCTCACAAAAAAGGACTGTCTCCATTACCACCATCTCTAATTAGAATATAATAATGTTTCAAGTATTATTCAATACCTAGTTACCAGGATTACTTTAATTTAGGTTTTCTGGAGAAGAGTTTTTCTTTTTCATTTTTGCTTTTCATTTTTAAATTTTTGAATGGATAAAAAATTGGCACACTATTTTAGAATATCTCCTGCTAAAATGATGCTAGCATACAAGGTATGATATTCAAATCATGGTTAACATATATACATCTGCAAGCATTTGCTATTTCTTTGTAGTGAAGTATTCAAATAGCTTCTAATAGAGAGACTAAAGATCTGGTATGAATGATATGGAGCAAAAAAAAAACTTGCCTGTTCATGAGGATCATATAAATGAAACCTCATGGAAAGCAATATAGATTTTTTCAAAAAATTCAAAACAATAGCCCTATGATCAAGCAATGTCACTACTAGGTATATATCCAAAGGAAATGAAATCAAGACTTCACTTCCACATTTATTGTAGCACTAGCAACAATAGCCAAAAAATGGAAACAATCTGAATGTTCAGCAGTAATGGATAAAGAAAATACAGTATCCGACATATGAATCTTAAAACTTGGGGGGAGTGGAGTAGGGAGGGGTAAGCAGGAGAAAATTAGAAATGCGGTAATAGTGTTTAAAAGCAAATGTACGGCCAGGTGCCGGCTGCTCGCGCCTGTAATCCTAGCTATTCAGGAGGCTGAGAACCGAGGATCACGGTTAAAAGCCAGCCCTAGTAGGAAAGTCCCTGACACTTTTTATCTCCAATAAACCACTAGAAACCGGAAGTGGCACTGTGTCTCAAGTGGTAGAGCAATCTCTTTGAGCTGAAGAGTTCAGAGACAGCGCCCAAGCCCAGAGTTCAAGCCGCACGACTGACAGAAAAAAGTACACATTACCTTACTTACGTAACTGTAGCCCCCTGCTCATCACTGTTTCAATAAAGATCAATAAAATAAAGAAAATACAGTATATGCATAATGGAATGCAATTTAGCTATTAAAGGGATGAATTCCTGTCATTTGTAGCAACATGTATAGAACTAGAGTTCATTAGGTGAAATAAGTCAGAAATAGGTAAAAACATTTAATTTTTAATGAAAAATGTATAATTAGCTCTTTTCTTCATAGCATAATCCAGTTTATTTATGCTTACTGTGTATATAATTTATTAAGCATTATGTGATACTGATACCATTACAAAATAAAAAGAAATCTTGTTTTATTTTACTGTATTGGGATTTGAACTCAGGAAATCTTTCTTACTAGATAGGCATTCTACCATATGTGCCATACCTCCAGCAACTTTTTGCTTCAAATAATTTAAAGACCTATTCTTTTGCCCTAAGCTTGACTCAGATCAAAGGCTTCTACCTACAGACTATTTTATAACTTAGATGACAAGAATGAACTAGGTTATTGATTGAGATGAAGTCTCATTAACATTTTACTTGAGCTGGCCTCAAACTATAATCCCCATGATGTCTATTAGCCAAGTAGCTGGAACTACAGACATGTACTACTGTGTCTGGCCAACAAAGAAGTATCTTGATGAACTCAGTCACGTAGAAGAGTTTAAACTTATTTATATACGTTTTTTTTTTTAAAAAAAGGGTTAACCATTTATGTCCTATTTCATCATCATCATCATCATCATCATCATCATCATCATCATTAACATCATCATGATTATCAAAATGTTAGGTCTATACCAACACAATTGATCAAAACATTGCAATATATGGCTTTCTAGATGAATTTATCTTGTTCAAAATGATTATCTTCAGGGGAGTTGCTTTGGAGGGGTTGGTGGGAGGGAGGAGTAGGAAAGGAGAGGATAGTGAATAACGATTAAAATCAAAAGACTGTGTGTGTGTGTGTGTGTGTCTGTGTGTGTGTGTGAAAAGTTGGAAGGGGAAATAGGAAAGGAGAGGATAGTGAATAACGATTAAAATCAAAAGACTGTGTGTGTGTGTGTGTGTGTGTGTGTGTGTGTGTGTGTGTGTGTGTGTGTGTGAAAAGTTGGAAAGGGAAATAGGAAAGGAGAGGATAGTGAATAACAATTAAAATCAAAAGACTGTGTGTGTGTGTGTGTGTGTGTGTGTGTGTGAAAAGTTGGAAGGAGAAATAGGAATATGCTTGAGAACATGAATTTTGTTCCTGTGCATGTGTGGAAAAATCACAATGAAACCCCTCATATTTGAATTGTATACTAGTTCAAAAATAAATGCAATTTTTAAAAGTTTGTGTAATTTCAGGTACTGAAAAGCTATTTCAATGATTTTTTTCTTCTGTTTTCTTCATTGAGATTTAGAAAAATAAACATCAAAAATAAATCTCAGTGAACCATTAAAAACAATGATTGTGTGAAAATACTCAATAATTCTCTGACCCATTACATTAATTGCACCCTATCTACTAAGATAACTCTCTCTTCATGAATCATCTGGGGATGTGTCCAACTCCTAATAACATTGATATATGTTTAATCATTTAATAATTTGAACAGATTTTATATCTTGAGTTCTTAGCTAGTTTAATTCGTTTACTTAGTGTAGTTGTGGAGATGGGTGGGAAAGGATAGTAGGGGAAAAGCAAAAATGCTTGATAAGAAATGTACTCAGGGAAAGGGGAAAAACAAATCGTTTAAATAGGGATACAGGTGGACCCATTGCAACAATGAGATGTACAAGTCATTATGTGGAAAAACGAACTTTACAACTTTGGTGGGGGAAAGGAGGATGGGGGGACGAGGGGAGGATGGGAAGGGATGGGAAGGGGAAACAAAGGAGAAGGCTACAATGCTTGATAAGAAATGTACTCATTATCTTGCCCATGTAATTGTAACCCTTCTGTACAGTATTTTCACAATAAAAAAATAAAATTTAAAAAAAGAAATGTACTCATTATCTTGCCCATGTAATTGTAACCCTCTGTATGGTATTTTCACAAAAAAAAAAAAGAAAAAAAGAGAAAAAATTAGTCTACTTATGATAATGCAGACCCAACCTAGTGCTTTTTTAAAAATGATGATAGATACATTAACCAATCAATTCACCATTTGATTAAATGGTAAGTTATTTTATTTCCTATTCTCTCATTACTTTGGGGCAAACAAAATTCATGTGGGTTTAACCAATATCCTCTTCTTAATGTTCTGGGTTTTATAATTACACAATGATTATTTTTCTTCCAGACTACTGTGATACATTCTTTTCTGCAAAATATAATTTCAAATATTAATATAACATTAATTTGATTGCTATATGGAACTTTCAGGAATTCATATGTCTTGTGATTGACTTTGATCAATGAGGAATAACTCAGATATCACTAGGATTCTTACAAGATTTTAATATTTTTTGTTTTTAATTTTAAGTAGTTGTACGAAGGGATGTCAATTCAATGAGTCAGAATATGCATATATAAATGTCATCCATTCCCTCATTTTTCTCCATCTTTACCAGACCCATCCATAGTGTTAAATTACATAGTACCATTCTTGCATAGGTATATTGAGTATAAATAATAATTCCATTTGCCTGTCATGCTCTATCTATTCATTTGCCTCCTTTCCAGATAAAACATATTTCAGCTTTCTCATATTTATTTGTTAAGCTGTTCATTAGTTGTTCTAAGTAGTTACACCTTTGGAATCTTCCCACAAGAACAGCATCCTTTAGCCTGTTTGTTTATATGCCTATAACCTTGTATGTGTTTTCATATATATTTATAATTTAGTTGTAACTTCCTTAACCTACCCATATTTGTTACTTGTGAATTTTTTATTTTATGATATTTACTCCTTTTTATTTTTCTACAAATATTTTATGTAAAAAGCTATTGTCAAACTGAGCTAGCAGACTTATACATATGGCTTGTTTTATTAATTTTACACTCAACCTACTTAACATAATTTAAAATCTGGGATTAAATATAAAATATTAGTCCATTCATGCATCAATATGTAGTTGTACTTTGGCTATATAAAAAAAGCCACCTAAGTAGAGACCTTGAATTTCTAATTTTATGCAAGTTTAAAATCTCTTTTTCTCCTCTTTTAAAAAATTGTTATCTTCAGTTGTACAAAGTAGTTTCAGTTTAATGTGCCCATCTATGTGCAAAATGCATCTTTTTTTGTGCGGGTCCTAGGGCTTGAATGCCTGGATACTGTCCTTGAGCTTTTTTTTTCAAGGGTGGCACACTACCATTGGAGTCACAGCTCCATTTCAACTTTTTAATGGTTATTTGGAGGTAAGAGTCTCACGAACTTTCCTGCTTACAAACTGATCTTCAGATGTCAGCCTCCTGAGTATCTGGGATTACAAGCATCATCCACTAATACCCCACATGTAGAATGCATTGTGATCAGTGTCACCTCTCCATCAGTCTCCTCATTATCATCTACCCCATTCCCAAGAATCTAACCTTTCCTAGTTTCATTTTTACATATGTACATTCAATATTATTACTGTGGTCACTCCATCTATCACTCTACCTTCCCTTTACTGTAATCCTTCTCAGACAAGATATTTCTACCTTCTGTATTCATTTCACTAAATTGTCAGCTGTTCAAAGGAATCTCTAGTCCTGCATTTACTAGTTTTAGGTGTATTTAAATATGCATATGGCTCTGTATGTGTTTTCGTATATGTTTATATTTTAGGCCCAAGTTCCAAATATGAGGAAAACATGGACTATCTTCTGTCAATATGATTTTTGAGCTCCATCCATTTCCTTGCAAATAGCATCCTTATGGATGAATATAGTTCTCTTATAAATACATACATATCACACTATCTTGATCCATTTGCCAGTTGCAAAGCATTTGAATGTTTTCTATAACTTGTCAGTTGTGAATAGAACATGAGTATGCGGGTGTTCTTAATGTATCCTGACAGGTAATATTCTAGATAGATGTCCAAGACTAGTATCATTGGATAATAGGATAGATTTATTTTTAGTTTTTCAAGGAATATATTCAAGAAATATTTCCACATGGTTGCCAGCATTTATTATTTTTCATTTTCTTTTTTTCAATACTATATTTATTTGGACTAATATAGCTCAAATGGGAAGGGATGGAAAGGGGAAACAAAGGAAAAGGCAAGAGTGCTTGATAAGAAATGTATTCATTCTCTTGCCCATGTAATTGTAACCCCTCTGTACGGTATTTTCACAGTTAAAAAATATTGTCATTTTAAAGTACAAACAAATTTTTAAAAATTGAGATTTTTTTGCATTTTTATCATAGTCAATATCTGAGATTCCTGTTGTATTTTATAGCTAAAGTATATCTTGGTTTGAACTAGCCATACTTTAAGTACTCAAAATGACTTGTCTATTACAATGGACAATACAGGAACTAGAGTAAAAGGTTAAGTAGAGAAGGGAAAAGTCAAGTAGAAAAATACCAAATTCTGAAATTTCTTACTTTTTTTGTACCCCTGGCTTATTGGCCTTTAAATTCTTTCTAGCCCTAAACTTCTGAACTTCTCAACTCCCTCAGTATAGGACTTTGAAGTATAGGACTTTGAAGTATAGGACTTTGAAGAGATAGCTCTTTATGTCTACCTCCCTCTCCATTCTCTTTCTTCTTCTTCTTGGACTTTCTTCTTCACATGCTATGAATTACACAAGGTACATGTTTTGTTTTGGAATTCTCGTTCATCCTGTTACATTTAGCAGTATCTAGATTATACACTAAATACAGTGACTTGTATCTACTGCCAATGACACTTTATTCTTCTTTTTACAAAAGAAAGAAATGGTAGTATTTTTCATATTCTTGATGATGCTTATTTTGACTAGAATTAGATGAAGCCTTAATACTGTTTTGATTTGTACTTTATGATCAGAGGTGTTGAGAATTTCTTTATGCATTTATTCTGATTATTAGTTTATTTCCTTTTATTGAATGGATTATTGATCCTTTAGTGGCTTAGTTATTATATTTCCTTATTTATTCCGGTTATTGCACACTTGTCAAATATACAACTGGCAAACATCTCCCCATTTTAAGCTGTCTTTTTAGCTTAGAAACTGTATCCTTCATTGTGCAAAAGCATTTTAGCTTTTAGCATTTGTCAATTCTCTTTTTATTTGCTGAGTCCCTGGAATTCTGCTCAAGAAGTTCCTACTTAGAACAATAAATTCTACTGTTTCCCCTACTCTTTCCTGCAGTAATTTCAAAATTTCAGATATTACATTGATGTGTTTTTTGTTGTTGTTGTTTGTATGTTTTTTTGTTTTTTTGTTTTTCTTTTTTTGCTGATCATGGGGCTTGAACTCTGGGCCATGGCACTGTCCCTGAGCTCTTCAGCTCAAGGCAAGTGCTCCACCACTTGAACCACAATATCACTTCTGGTTTTCTTGTGGCTAATTGGACATAAGAGTCTCACAGACTTTTCTCCCTAGACTGGCTTTGAACTGTGATCCTCAGGTCTCAGCTTCCTGAGTAGCTAGGATTATAGTCGTGAGCCACCAGCACCAGGCACATTGAGGTTTTTGATCCTCTTTCAATTGATGATAGTGGAAGGTGACAGGGATCCAGTTTCAGTTTTTGCATAAAGATATCCCCTTATCCTAACACCATTTGTTGTAGATGTGGTCTTTATTGAAAGTGTGTGGATTCCTTTCTGGTCTTTCTAGTGTGTTCTACCATTTTCATGTCTGATTAATGCTGTTGTTTTCTTTTTATTTTGCAGGTACTGAGCCATAAAATCAGTTCCTTGGCACTGTCAGTCAGCATTTTGTACTTAAGCTTGGCATGCAATCATTTGAGCTATACATCTACTTCCAGGTTTTGGGGGTGATTAATTGGAGATAAGAGTCTCATAGACTTTACTGCTTGGGCTGGCTTCAAACCGTGATCCTTAAATCTCAGCCTCCTGAGTAACTAGAATACAAGGCATGAACTACCAGTACCTGGTCTCAAGTATTTTTTTTGTCGGTCATGGGGCTTGAACTCTGGGCTTGGGCGCTGTCCCTGTGCTCTTCAGCTCAAGGCAAGCACTACCGCTTGAGCCACAGCACCACTTCCAGTTTTCTAGCGGTTTATTGAAGAGTCTCACGAACTTTCCTGCCCTAGCTGGCTTTGAACTGCGATCCTCAGATCTCAGCCTCCTGAGTAGCTAGGATTATAGGTGTGAGCCACCGGTGCCCGGCTTCAAGTATTTTTTAACATATAAAAATAACTGAAATAAAATCACATAAAGTAATCACAAATCACATAATGTTTTTAAAAATCATATAGTCATCACTAATGATACAAAAAATCCTTGGTCTAAATTAAATATATTTTGATAATAAAAACTCCAAAGACACTAGAAATAGAAGGTCTGACCCTTGTTGTGCCCAGGTCGCAGGACCCCCACCAAGAAGACCACCGAGAATCAGACTCTACAGCTGTTTTAAGGTTTTATTTAAATGGGCTGCAGCTCGGGCCTCGTCCTACACTCCGACACAGCGGAGCCTAGGAGGAGAGCCCAGAGCTAAAGATTTGCAGGGGTTATAAGGGCACACAACCAACCAGGTGTTTGGATTACCACCACGTGTTGCTCTGATAGACAGAATTTTCTGATCTTAAACAAGCAACAAGTGGTCACTGCCTCAAAACTTTAACCCTTCACCTGAAAATATTAAGGCTATATATTGCAAACCCTTAGCTCACATCACAGTAAATGGAGAAAAACTGATTTCCTCTAAAGTCAGAAATGAGGCAAATATGTTCAATCTCCCCTCTCTAATGAAATACAATTTTGGAGTTCTTGGCCAGAGCATTAAGAAGAAAGAAAGAAGAACTCAAACAGGAAATGAAGGAGTTAAATTATTCTTTTGTGTAGATGTTCTGATTTAATACTTAAAGACTAAAGATTATACAAAAATTAAGATCTGATAAGCACTTGTAGCTACATAGCAGAATATAAAATGAATATACAAATACAATTACCTTTTCTTTATACCAACAAGCAACAGTTTGAGAAAGCTCAGGAAAACAAATATTCAAAATATTCTAAAAAATAAAATACGTAGCTAGAAACAATAAAGGAGGTAAAATATCTACCATGGAAGCTTCCTTCCCTTTTGTTGTTTGTACTATTTCCTTGAGTCTTCTATTTGATCTGTTATATTGGTAATAGTTTTTACTGTTTATCTGATTTCATATTTTATTTCTCAAATTAAGATTTAAGATATTACTTATTTTGCTAAATTTTTCATAACTATTGCTAACTTCCTCTTTAAGATCTTTAATTAATGTTCTCTGTTTACTCATTTGTTTATTCAGGTCATTGATCATTTTCAAAACTGCACTTTTGAATTGTCTTGGATCACAATAATTGTTCTGTCTTTGACTCTAATATTAAAGAGATAGAAACTTTAGTGAAATAATATAGCTTTTCCCCCCTTATTTTCTGGTTCTTTGTTACAATTTGGGCACCTATTAGGTATAACATCTCAAGTTTTTGGTTCTCAATTTTATTATTCTCATTTAATTGGGTAAGCTTTTCTTGGAGTCAAAATTTCTATTATAAATAAATAGCAGACGGCAGTAATGAAACACAGTTCAAAAATAAGCCTGTTATTTAAATATAGAAGAAAACAATTGGAAGTTCAACTATATTTCCAGTGAGGTTAGAAAAAGGAACTAGAATACTTAGAGGATAAAATAGAAATTGATAAAATAGAAATTAAAGTTAACAGTATAATAATAAGTACTTCTGCTTGTCCTAGACATATACTAGTTATTGCAGATAAGGGAAACCATGGGATCTATGTTTCTTTGAGTCTGGCTTACTTTATTTAATAAAATTTTTTCCAAGTGTTTCCATTTCCTAACAAATGGGGCAGTGTCATTCTTTCTGATGGAGGCATAGAACTCCACTGTATATCTTGATCCATTCATCTACTGAGGGGCATCTGGGTTGTTTCCATAGCTTAGCTATGGTGAATAAGGCTGTGATAAACATGGTTGTGCTGGTAGCTTTATTATGGCCTTGTTTGTGATCGTTTAGATTAATGCCTAAAAGTGGGATTGCTGGGTCATAGGGGAGCTCTATTTGGATTATTTTGAGGAGATTCCATACTGCTTTCCAAAGTGGTTGAACAAGTTTACATTCCCACCAACAATGCAGTAGTGTTCTCTTTTGGCCACATCCCTTCCAGCATCTGTTGTTATTAGATTTCTTTATTATATCCATTCTAACTGGGATGAGGTGGAATCTCAATGTTGTTTTGATTTGCATTTCTTTTATGGTTAGAGAAGTTGAGGATTTCCTTCATTTGTCTATTGGCCATTATTATTTCTTCTTCAAAGAAGTCTCTCTTTAAGTCTTTAGCCAACTTATTAATCGGGTAGTTGAGTCTTTGAGGATGTTTTGTTGGGGGAGTTAATTTTTTGAGTTCTAAGTAGATTTTAGATATGAGACTCTTGTCTGTTGTATGGCTAGTGTAGCTTTTCTCCCAATCCATGGGCTTTCGATTCATCTTGCTTGCTATGTCCTTTGCATGCAGAAGCTCTGCAGTTTCATGCAATCCCATTTGTCCAACCTTTCTTTGATTTGTTGTGTTTCTGGATCTTTATTAAGAAATTTTCAGCCTGTGCCAAGGAGCCCTAGAGTTTCTCCTATTCCTTCCTGTAATGTTTTCAGGGTGTCTACTTTGATTTAGAGAAAAGTTCAAAAGCTATGTACATATGACCTTATTCTAAGCAAAATGAACCCCAAGATAGGGACACATGAGATTTTATCTTTCTTGCTATTCTTTTTTAATGTACTTATATAGTGCACTATATGATTTTTTTTTGTTTTTTGCATATGTTCTTCCCCCATGGTATAACCTCTGTTGTCACTGTATTTGATTCTGGTGTCCTGTATCTTGTATATACATTTTTTTTCTAATCTGGGGAGGGGAAGGGAAATAACAAAATGCTGAAATAAGGATACAGGATGACCTATTGTGACAATGAGATGTACAAGACACTGTGTTAAACACAAACTTTACAACCTTGGTGGGGAGGAGGTGTTGGGAAGGTGGAGAGAAAAGGGATGGTAGGGGAAAACCAAAGGAGGGGTAACAATGCTGGATTGGAAATAGACACATTACCCTGCTCATGTAATTGTAACCCCTCTGTATAATATCTTTACAATAAAACATATATATATTGAAAATTTAAAAATTAGAATACATTGAGTTAATTATTGATTACTCCCCATGACAGTTTGAGATGATAAATGGTAATGAAATAAAGGTGAAAATTTAAAAAAACATAGGAAGTACTAAAACAGGAGTTGGGTTTGGAGGAAGAGAAAAATAACAAGACAGGAAAGAAAAAAATTACATCAGATAAAAACATAAAACATAGTACTGAGGGAAAACAAAATAAAGTAACAGAAAAACAAAACATTAAAAAAGAAAAATGATCCCAGGTACAGTGGTACATGGGAAGCAGAGACAAAGATGGTCACAGGCAACCCAGCAAAAGTTAGCACGAGTCATTTCAATAAAACAAGCCAGATATAGTGAGTGGTACACATATGTAATATAATCTATGTAAAAGACATAAAAAGTAGAATCCCAATCAAGACATAAAACCTCTATCAGAAAATCAACTGAATTATTACTTGGGTCACAGCTCAAGTCGTAGATGCCTTGGCTAGAAAGAGCCAAAATCTGTAGTACCAAGGAAAGACAAAAAGAAAAAAATAAATTTCTTCCTTGTCAAGGGAAATAGGGTGTCTTCTTTTCCTCCAGATTTATTTTTTTTACATTTTATTTTTTTGTAAGGTGATGCCATTTTTTTCTTTGAAATCCTACCAATTTCAATAAGAAAAAAAAGCTGTTTTCAGGCAAGCTTCATTTCGCCTTTCTTGCTGGTATAAATTGGTATCTGTGATTCTTGTATGCAGGCCTAGTAGAGAATAAGGAGATCACCTTTATTTGGTTCCTGCCAGCTGAACATAAGTATCTCTGGTTGAATATCTTCTGAATAGGAGAAGCTTTTTGCCTGTGTGAGCTTAACGTGAAATTCCTGAGCCTTTGCTGTTTTTTACCAAATCTTTGTTTCTCTGAAATGTAGAAATTATTCAGACAGACCATTACAATAAGGGCTGGCTTGTGAAGGCATAGGGATGATTTGGCCCCTCTTGCTAATGTTATAGTTGAATCTCCTCCAGTATGTTCACCCTTGGTTTCCCGTAAAGCCTGACTTGGAGATCTGTGTCCATGATTCAGAGTCCAAGTCAATTTCCTCAGTTCCACAGATCGACTTCTTGTTTAGACAATGAAGAATGGTAGGCACTTGGGATTTAAGGATATAGAAATACTGGGTCTTCTGCTCCCTCCATACAAAATGTTTGATGGTAGGATCTCTAATAATATCCTTTGTCATTGCAATAGTGAATTAACTAGGTAGTATGAACTGTCTTTATTTGGTTGCTATGTGGGTTGCAGAACTTCCACTTTATTTTTACAGAGCACCAACTTCTGTGATAGAGAGATTACCTTAAGCATTTTCTCTTTTGCTCTCAGTCCCACTCAGGAGACTAACGCCCCTATCATTTTCCTTAACTTTCTAGGTTCATAGCCCCTATTTCTTTTAAATAGGTAGATTTTAATATTTCTGGGTTTCACTTGCCCATTGTTTGCCTGGAAACCATTGAGTTTCCACACTACCCACCCCTCCAGGTGTCCATACACCTAATTTTTTTTTTAGTTTTTATGACAGTACAGGAAACTTCTCATCTCTAATATACCACCTTTCCTTTCCATGCTTTGTGTTCATATTTTGAACTTTGGAATATCATATATATGTATATATGCATGTGTTTGCATGTGTAAATATAAATAATAAGCCACGACCTTGGTTACAGGATTGAAGAGTGAATGTCAAATTAATTTATGTTCCACATATCTTATCCTCATCGCTTGAAAGAAATTTTGTAGACTGTGATTAATATTTTTGTGCTTGAAACAAATTATTTATATCAAATCATCAGAAAACAAGCATATAACTTCCTCAGTGACTCATGCAGACAAATTGTGAATGTTGGTCATCAATATCATTCCAGAGTCTGAATTTATATGCCACCAAGATTATAATTTTTCTTACATTCGCTCACACCTAGCTACTTAACAGTATATAAATGCCATAATATCAGTAGAGTCACACATATATATTCATGGTAACTAAACAGTAAAGTAACATCTCTGAAATATCAATATCACTTGTTATGCATAAATATGAATCAATAAATAAGCACAGGCTTCAGTCTCTACATGATATAGCTGGTTTGAAAGGATTCTGTACACTTTTACCTTTTAGATGAGGAAAAACTTTAGAAGCAGTGAAGAATTAGGAAATGGTTCTTCTAATGATGAATTTTAATTGTTATCTTCCTCAATTAGCAATAGATTTTAATCTTAGAAGTCTTTGGTTTTATATTCTCACATGATATCCATGATATTATAAATATACACTATCACATTTGTTCAAAGACCCCAAGCCACATACCATTGTGTCATCCATAGGTATTGTTTCTATGGTATTAATAATTTTTCATCATTTCTATTCTCACAATCACCTCGATGCATGACCATTTTAGCTATTTCAGCATCAGTCAATGAATGAACAACTGGTGTCTTATTATCTATATTAAAATTTCATCCATGTCTATTTCAATGAATAGAGCAATTGATGCTTATCTTGTATAAGAAATAAATACCATGTCTTTCTTAAATGTCTGAAGCTTGTTCATTGAATATCAATAGTTTCCTTCAATTTTCAGTTTATCATGGTGAATCTTTGCTTGTTTCATGACTAATACACCAATAAGTGTCAACTGTTTACTTCCATGCTGACAGATTGCCTCTTTCAATATAGGATCAAGATCTTAATTTTTAAATTTATGCAGAGTTTTTCTATTTTCATTAATTTTGAAATGTCACTTTCAGCATAGGACTTCAATAGTTATTATTCTACTTCTTTCTTTGGATCTGGTATGGTAGTTATTCCAACACTGCATTCTTCTACAAGACATTCAATGCATTGCTGTCTCACATGGCCAACAGCTGAACAATGTGTGCTGAATCTAGGCACACATGTTTTCTGTTTTCTCATAACTGTTACCGATAGGGCTGTATAGAAGTCCTTTTGACATTTCCTATACTGTTTTTACAAGACAAAGAATATAGAAAGACACTGGGGCTGAGGCATATAAGTCTTGGCAACTTGTTAGGGCGTTTTTGAGGAACTTACTGTTAGAATATCTAGCATGCTTGCATTTCATTTCCTTTCAGAGTGGGGAGATTTGGGCATGTGCAAAAATGATATGTGAGAATCAAGTTGGGCTAGAAAGAGTCTTTATTTCATTTGAGGATGCTGAATAATTGTGGTGCTGCTTACATGATTTTGACTTTGATGCAACAAGGGACATCAGATTTGAAATTTTCCACCTGTAGCCCAATTCCTCAGCTCAAAACAGTTCAGATTTGAAATGTTTCAAATGTCAGATTTTCTGAGTAAAGATATTCAAATACAGATCACAATGGCATGAACAATTGTGTATTGATAATACACCTCAGACATGATATATTTTTAATAAATTATCTCATCAAGAATATCCTTGTTTTCATCAAGGAAATAAAAGGTATGGAATGAGAGGTGGGTTTGTAAATATGTAATATTTTCTAAGCTGTAAAAGTTTTAGTTTAACAGGAGGAATAAATTATGGGATCTATCATGAACCATGTGTAGTATGGCTAATAACAATACATAGTGCATTTGAAAATTACTGAAAGAGTAGATTTTGAATGTACTTACCACAAAACAAGATAAGTATGTGAGGTAGCAGGAGTGTAGCAAGTGTGATTTTTTATTTCAAACTAAATACACATAATGAGACATCCAATTTTATAGCCCAAATATATGACTTTAAATTAATGGTTAAAAATTAAACTAAAATAATGAATAACCCAATAAGATAGCTTCAAATTAAATGAGTAATAAAATTGCTGATTTAGGGAAGGGAGCAGAAAGATAAGAAAATAACTTTAAGAGGAGGAAAAACAGGTTATAAATGAGAAAGAAAGTAAGAAAAAATCATAGGAAATAATCTAATTCCCAAAGGAATTAGCCTAGGGTCTGAGGTATACATTCAAACCCATTACAAGGTCACTGAAAAACTGTGGATGTTGAGAGAAGACAGCAAGAGCCAAGTGGGGAAGAACTATAGATCCAACAGAGATACTGACCACAAGAATTCTGAATGCAAGGAGTGATACATTTGTTAAGGTTTCTAAGAGGTACAAAATCACCAAACTCAGGTTGTGTATCCAAGAGGCTGGGTTCGCTTTTTCTTCTTTTCTGATTCACAAGTTCTGATTCTAGATGCTCAGCCTTCACAGGCACATAGAAAATATTTTGTTCACTATGTTGTACAGCTAGAGATGTGCAGTGGGTTGTGAGTGACAAAGCAGAGCAGAAAGTGCCATATCAACTGAATGCTCCAGAATAAACAATTTCAAAGACGATCAATGCACATTAATAATATTCAAATATAATTTGGTTACAAAAATTCATGTCAATGTTTTTCATCCTTAAAAACAGACAGAAAATTTGACATGCCACAATATATATGAACCTTGAAGACAATATGCTAACCACACATGAAAGAACACAAAAGGACAAATTCAGTCTGATTCCACTTACATCACTCAAGTTCATTTCATCATCACCATCAATCAGCAGAATGTTGGTACAAAAGGCTAAGAGACCAAGAAATGGGGCGATAGAATTTTTTTCTTATCTGTTAATTTTTTAAATTTTGATTAAATGATTACATAAATTTCATAGAATTTAATGGGACAGTGTCAATTTGGGAATATGCATTGTTGTTTGTTAACTTTTGTTATTTTTTTCTAATTTGGGGTTAAACTCAGGACCTGGTTGCTCTCCAAGAGCTTCTTTTGCTCAAGGCTAGCACATTACCACTTGAGCCACAGCACTACTTCTGGGATGTTTGGTGGTTAACTGGAAATAAGATTCTCATGGACTTTCCTGCCCTGGGTAGTTTCTGAACTGTGATCCTCAATGCTCAGCCAGCTGAGTAGCTAGGATTGTAGGTGTCAGGTATAAGCTTAACTATTTTTGACATTGGCTTAATCATTGACTCATATACTCTATAGTTGGTGGGAAATACTATGAATTCATTTGTAAAAAGAACTGTAAGGTTCAGATGGCAGAGTAAGTGCTTGCTTCTTTCTTTTCCTTCTTTCCTTCCTTCCTTCCTTCCTTCCTTCCTTCCTTCCTTCCTTCCTTCCTTCCTTCCTTCCTTCCTTTTTATTTCTTTCTTTTGCTGGTCCTGGGGCTTGAACTGAGGGCTTGGGCTGTCCCTAAGCTTATCTGTGTTCAAATTCTATACCACTTGAGCACAGAATCACTTCCAGCTTTTTCTGAGCAGTTTATTGGAGAAAATAATCTCACGGACTTTTCTTCCAGGGATGGTTTCGATCCTCAATCCTCAGATATCAGTCTCCTGAGTAGCTAGGATCACAGGCGTGAGTCACCAGTGCCCTGCTTCCATTCTTTTTTTAAAAAATAGTTTTATTGTAAAGATACTGTACAGAGGGGTTACAGTTAGATGAGTATGGTAATGAGTACATTTCCTAGTGAGCATTGTTACACCCTCTGTTTTTCTCCTACTATCCCTTCCCTCCCCAACTCTCCAAATCCTCCCTCCCCTCGCCAAGTTTTAAAGTTCATTTTCAACATAGTGTCTTGTATACGTCTAGGACAATCTTACCACACAAGCAGAAAAGGTCAAAAGCTATGTACATATGGCCATATAATATGATGCTAAGTGAAATGAACACCAAGGTAGGGACACAAGAAGTTTAATCTTTGTTGATGTTGTTTTTAATGTACTATGGGATATTTTTTTGTTTCTTTTGTATGTTCTTCCCCCATGATATAGCCACTCTTATTTCAACCTCCTGAATAGCTAGGAATACAGGCATAAGCCACCAGCGCTAGCTTATTTATTTATTTTTGTCCAAGACTGGCACTTGATATCAGTTTTTGACAATTTCACTCATTTACTGTCATCTATCATCTAAACCAAACCTCCAACTCCTTCTTTTTATTTTATATTTTATTTTATTTTTGGCCAGTCCTGGGCTTGAACTCAGCCTGGGCACTGTACTTGAGCTTTTTTTGCTCAAGGCTAGCACTCTACCACTTGAGCACAGCACCACTTCCCGCCTTTTCCTTTTATTTGTATTAAGGAATGGAACCCAGGGCTTCATGCCTGGTAGGCAAGCACTCTACCACTAAGCCACCTTCCCAGTCCATATTTTCAACAAATAATAATTGCATGTATTATATATTCTATGGTATTTTCCATCGTGTTGATATTTATTTGCATTGTAGGATGATTAAATAAGTTAATATAAAAATCCTTTTTATAATCATGTTGTGTGGTGTGAAAATTTAAATATACACTTTTAGAAAATTTGAAGTATATCACTATTATTATTTAATGTACTAACGATTTGAAACTAGACTACGAAAACCATTATTTCCCATCCAAATTGAAAATTTATTTTACCATCTCCTCACTTTTCTACTGTCACCATTTACACAGTCCATGGAAGAAAATTGCCCTTCTATTTTCTACTTTGAGTTTGACTCAGTGACATTTCACATGTAAGTGCAGTTATGTAGTATCATATCATATCACATAGTATGATGTCCTTATGGTCCATCCATTGTTGTCTCAGTATTTTTTTTACATTTTTATTTATTGTGAAAATACTGTACAGAGGTGTTAAAATTACATGGGCAAGATAATGAGTACATTTCTCATCAAGCATTGTAGTCTCCTCCTTTCTTTCCCCTTCCCATCCCTTCCCATCCTCCCCCCACCCTCCCAATCCTCCTCCCCCCCCACGAAAGCTGTAAAGTTCGTTTTTTCCACATAACGAATTGTACATCTCATTGTTGCAATGGGTCCACTTGTATCCCTATTTAAACGATTTGTTTTTTCCCTTCCCCTCCACAAATTATACCAACCTCAAATACAGTGAAAGCAGGAAATATACCAGGAGGGAGGGACATACAAAGCAACAAAGAAATTATCTTATAAATGTGTTAGAAAAAAATCACCTGAAAGAAAAAAAAACATTTGAATACATATCTTAGGGTTCATTTTCCTAACATCAACTTATCTGAGCTTTTCTACTTGACTCAGACATATACTAGTTATTGCAAATAAGGGAAACCATGGGACCTAAGTTTCTTTGGGCATGGCTTACTTCACTTAATATATTTTTTTCCAAGTCTTTCCATTTCCTAACAAATGGGGAAATGTCATTCTTTCTGATGGAGGAATAGAATTCCATTGTGTATATATACCACATTTTCTTGATCCATTCATCTACTGAGAGGCATCTGGGTTGGTTCCATTTCTTAGCTATGGGAAATAATGCTGCAATAAACATAGTCGTGCTGGTAGCTTTGGTGTGGCCTTGTTTGTGATCATTTGGGTAAATTGCCAAAAGTGGTATTGATGGGTCATAGGGAGCTCTATGTGGAGTCTTTTGAGGAACCTCCATACTGCTTTCCAAAGTGGTTGAACAAGTTTACACTCCTACCAACAATGCAGTAAGGTTTCCATATGTCCACATCCCCAGCATCTGTTGTTATTAGAGTTCCTGACTATAGCCATTCTAAGTGGGGTAAGGTGGTATCTCAATGTTGTTTTGATTTGCATTTCTTTTATGGCTAGGGAGGTTAAGCATTTCTTCATGTGTCTATTGGCCATCCTTCTTTCCTCTTAAGAGAAGTTTCTCTTTAAGACTTTAGCCCACTTATTTATTGGGCAGTTGTTTCTTTGAAGATTTGTTGTTGGGGGATTTAATTTTTTGAGTTCCAGGTATATTTTAGATATGAGACCCTTGTCTGTTGTAAGGCTAGTGAAGATCTTCTCCCAATCCGTGGGCTTTCTATTAATCTGGCTAGCTATGTCCTTTGCCATGCAGAAGTTCTGCAATTTCATGCCCAAATTCAATGTGATACCTATCAATATTCCATCCTCATTTTTCAAGTAAATAGAAGAGGCAATCCAAAAATTCATATGGAACAATAAAAGACCCTGAATAGCTAAAACGATCCTCAACAGAAAGAACAGTGCTGGAGGAATATCAATACCAAATTTCAAACTCTACTACAAAGCCATAGTAATCAAAACAGCTTAGTACTTACACAAGAACAGACCTCAGGACCAATGGAATAAAATTGAAAACCCAGAAATGAACCTACAGACCTATAGCCATCTAATGTTCGATAAGGGAGCTTAAAAAATACAATGGAAGAAAGACAGCCTCTTCAGTAAATGGTGCTGGCAAAATTGGTTAACTACTTGCTAGATCCTTTATATCACCCTGCACCAGAATCAACTCCAAATGGATCAAAGACCTCGGAGTCAAAACAGACACCCTGAAAACATTACAGGATGGAATAGGAGAAACCTTAGGACTCCTTGGCACAGGATGAAATTTTCTTAATAGAGACCCAGAAACACAACAAATCAAAGAAAGGTTGGACAAATGTTGTCTCAGTTTTATCACTGGACAGTGTTTGTAAAGAAACTGTATATGTATGCATGGAAAGAGGAATCAAGTAAAGGGAGACAGTTGCTATCAGGGACAGAAAACTTTGTCATGAAAAGTTCTCTTGATGAACAGCAGAGAGCTAGAAGAAATTCCATCATAGAAAAACTGCAGAGAAACTTGGAGAGAGGAAATGTATGCTATTGATCAGAGCAGATAATCAAATAGTTTATTTTGTATTATATTTTGTCATTGTTTCTCTATTTCTTCTTAATTTAAAACTGATTGTTCCTATGTCACTATAAAAGAGGACACATAGATGAATATAAGTAGGAGCAAATAACTCCAATTTACATATTTATGATTTGCATGAACATATGTAAGAACAATCATGCGCCACACAGTATATGGAACAAAATATGATTTAAATATCTTTAGAACGAAAAAATTTATAAGATAGGAAATATTAACAACAGAGAAGAGCAAATATGATACATTGAATCTTTTTGTCAAATGAACTCTTTGGTTTTTCCTATCAGCCACTTAGCTTTTAAAGTAATTACAGTCTTGAAAAGAACTTCTGTGCAAATAGTTATCATTTTCAGAAATTCTTAATGATGTAAAATTTATCTCCTCCTTCTTTATTTATCATATGTACAGCACTACAATTTGTTCAATTTTTAACCTTTGAATACCTCACATGGTACATAGGCAATTCTTTAAAATAGAACAGCATACTAAAATTTGCTAATCTCAGTAGTTCTATTTTAAAGGCTTTTAAAATTGTCTATTATTTGCCCAGGGCCTAACACCATATTTCATGCTTTTACTAAAATCAAACTTCACTGAAAGAATTCAAAGAAAAGTTTTCTTAACCTATCTTTTTATGTGTCATTTATGAAATATATATAGAAGAAAAAAGATTTTGTTGTACATGGCCTTCAAGGTAAATATAAAAAAGAATAGTGTGGCAAGTAACTCTATTTTCTTCAAGTGATGTATAATAAGCAATAATATAATACTAAAGGAGTTTTAAATTAGGATTTCTTTTAAAGCATTAATCAGATTATTAAAATAGATGTTCATATAAGTTTGCAACCTATATTCAAAATGTTGGCTTAATGTGCAATATATTATACATAAAAGATCAGTTGCTAGCTAACAAGTAACGTGGCCTTGGAAGAAGACAATAGGAGCCATTCAACAGGTCATAGGAACCTGACCTGCTGGACTCAGCTCCACCACTGGGGAAAGTTGCCCCTCCAAAGCAGAGGCAGCTCCACATGGTCAGGGCAGATTCTCCTTAGTGAGTAAACAGAGTCAGAGGCTACCCTACCAATCTGCAGCATGGGCAGCAACTCCAGCCGCTAAGAGGTAAAAGAAGAACAATTAGAAACTCATTACACATAAATTCTGAGATTGGTTCCAGGCTCAGCTGCTTGAGTCTCCCAGGAAGTAGACTATCAGAGAATAGCTACATATCACAGCCCTACCTAAAACCTAGCTCCCTCACAGCAATTCCAAGCTAGAGGAAACAGCCACTTCCCTCTTTCGTGATACTCAAAGTAAATGACCCTCCAACTGAACTAGCAGGGGAGGAGGGTCATGAAGTCACTGGTAAGGCAGATCATCCTTCTGCCTGCACAAACAAACTAATTTAAGAAACAAACCAGGCTAAAGGAAAACCAAACACCACAAGAAAACCAGAGACTCCACCAAGAGGCTGCTTATGGAAACAGAGGAGACACAAGATTCTCCCCCCTGAAAAAAATTCGAAGAACTTGAGGGTTCTGGGAAGATAGCAGAGGAGAAGCTGGAGGCTAAAAAAGCTCTCACATAGAAAGCAGTTTTAGTGTTCTAGTGAACAGTCCTAGGCCAGAGAATTACACCAAGTGCGCCATCACAGTACAGAGAGTTTGGCCAGAGAGAAAAAATCCAGGCAAGGAGACAGATCAGAGCACTTGCTGGTAGCCACGGCTGTGGTGGTGGCAGTGGCGGCAGCCATAGCCACCATACATACAACACAGAAAATCAGGGACAAAGGCTCCTTACACAGCGGGCACACAGATTCTACTCAACACCAGCAAGAACTGACAAGGAGCACATATCTTCATCCTGCAGATCACAGACCAGAGACGACTCAGGAACCAAAACTCTGGCATGAGTAGAACACTGACAACCTCACTCCTTCTCAGGGAGCAGAGGAGGGAAGGCCACCCTCACCCACCCCACTACCAGAGATCTCCAGCTTTGATACTGACAAAGGACCGGCTGACCAGCTAGCTCCAACTCAGGCCTTGGAAGAAAACAAAAGAGTCATTTAGCAGGTCACAGGAACCTGACTTGACCTTCCAGGCTCAGGTCCACCCAAGGGAAAGTCACCCAGCCCAGGCAGTGCAAGCTCTGCCCCAGAGGAGAGTCTTTCTTCACTGGGTAAACAGAGCCAGAGGCTGCCCCTCCTTAAAGCAGCCTAAACAATCAATTGAAATTCAGTAAACATAAACCCTCAGAATGACTCCAGGCTGGGCTCTGTGAGTGTCTCAGAAGCTAGCCCCTCAGGGAAAAGCTTCTGTTTGCTGAAAGGTCTCAACTAACTCTACCCAGAACCTAGCCTCATCACAGCATCTCCAAACTAGAGGAAACAGCCATCTCCGTCTTTTGTGATACTCAAAGCAGATCTGCCTCCCACTGAACTAGCCTGGGAAGAGGATCACAAAGTCCTGGGTAAAGCAAAGTATTTTTCTGCTGGCTCAAACAAACTGACTTAAGAAACCAATCCGGCCACAAGAAAACCAAACACCACAAGCAGACCAGAGACACCACCAAGAGACTGGTTATGGACACAAGTAAGATACAGGATCTTCCTATTCACCAACAACCCCCCCCCTCAAAAAAAATAAATCAAAGAACTCTTTTTTTGTACCTTTTTTAATTTTAATTTTTAAAAAAATTTCTATTACTATTTTTTCCTCTTATATTTATTTTAGGTTTATATGTGTTTGTGCTTTTTTTTATTTCTAGTGATCCTTTGGTCCTTTTCTTTCTTTCTTTCTTTCTCATTCTTTTCATTTTTTCTTCTCTTTCTTTTCTGCTTGACATAATTGCTGTTCTGCTCATCCTCAGATATACCCGTCGTCAATTATTAGACCTTATTACCCATTACGTACACACATAATCGAGAAATTTATTACTCAATTCAAAACGTCTTTTGCTTAAATTCTTAATAGCAGTATTATCTCTTCATACCTATATAATATTTTAAGAATTTTTACTTTTTAGTTTTTCATGTCTCCTTTCTATCCCTCCCCTCCTCTCATCCTATCCCCATTCTTCTCTCAATTTCACCTTTAAAATTAATTTTTAAGTTTCACATTTTAAATTTAAATTTTTCTTCTTTCATTTTTTCTTGACTTTATTTTTCTTTTCTCTCTCTTCTATCATTCTGTCCAATCCATTTCCCTCTTTGGGATTAGGACTTGGATAATTTAACTCTCTTTTTACCTCTCCACGTCCCTCTAATCCAATTGTTCCCCACATTTTGCCCTAAACCTAATAATTTCTGGTTTGCCAAATTTTTCTTTGCTGTTCTTAGCCCATTAGTACACAGTTGTCTGACGTTGAATAGATTGAATTTGTTGAACGAGATTGTATCTGCTGCCTTTTCACTGTGCAACTACAGGACTTTGTTTGATGCTTGCCTTAAAATACTGTTTAAGCACAACATTGGTTTTAATTTCAGACCAAATGGGCAGAACAAGCTGGAAAAAACACAAGAAAAATGGCAAGTCCAGGTATCTCAACTCCCACTCATGATAATCAGGTGACAGAAGAGATAATGAATAATCCAAAGGAGAGTTCCCAAAAAGTTCTACAAACACTACTGGTAAACATGGTGAATGAAAAATTGAAAACCTGCAAAGGACTCAGTGTGAGCGTGATAAGGAGAGAAAGGAGACAAACCAAAAATCAATACAAGAATTTCATGAGGGTGAGGATGCTACTCAAAGATTGATACAGGAATTATGTGAGCAGGATGAGATCACTGAAAAATGAATAAAGGAATTGGGTGAGCAGGCTGAGAACAGTGAAAGAGATAGATAGGAATTGCGAGAGCAAGCTGAGAACAAACAGAGCTACAGGAATTGCGTGAACATGAGGAAGCTAATCAAAGAGTAATACAGGAATTATGAGAGCAGGATGGCAATAGACAAAGATCAATAGAGGCATTCATGGAATCCATAGATAGCTGAAAGAACTCCAGGAGATCACAGAGGAAATGCTGAATGGAGCCGGACAGAAAGAATGTGAATCCAAGGAAACCATAACCAATTAGCTAAGTGAGTTGAGAATAAACACTGAACACGAAATTAAAGAAGAAAAAAAGTTTACATAAGATCTAAAACAAAGCTTCAGCAAAGAATTTGAAGCCATCAAAGGCGACCAATTAGAAGGAAAAGAAATAAAAACCAAAGTAGAAAGTCTTCACAGTAGATTAGACCAGGCACAAGATCGAAGCTCAGGGATTGAAGAAAGCTTAGAAATTATAGAAATTATAGAGAAAGAACAAACAACCATCCAAGACAAACCCAAGAAATATGATAGATCTATTCAACATTTGGAAGACACCATCAGAAGGCCTAATCTGAGGATAATGGGTGTAGAGAAGCACCTGGAGAGAGAAGTCAATGGTCTAGGAAATTTGTTCAACAGGATCCTAGCAGAGAACTTCCCAAACATGAAAAAAGAAAGGCCTATTCAGATACAAGAAGCTTTTAGAACCCCAAATAGACCAGACCAGAACAGGACATCCCACTGTCATGTCACATTATAATCTGTACAGGATCAATTCGGTCCAAGGAAAAGATCCTTAAAGTTTTCAAGGAGAAAAAACCAATCACCTATAAAAGGAAACAAATTAGAATCACCTTAGATTTCTCAGCAGAGACAAAGCAAGAAAAGCCTGGAATGATGTATGCCACGCCTTACTTAAACACAACTATCAACCAAGAATACTGTACCCAGCTAACTCTCCTTCATAACTGAAGGTCAGATAAAAACCTACCATAGCAAAGAAAAACTGAAAAAATATATCTCCACCATACCAGCCCTAGAAAAGACACATAAAGTTGTCCTACACATAGAAAACCAACAAGACCACAATAAAGGGCAAGAAATCACACCCAAACTGAGTATCTAAGAACCATAGGAAGAACCCAGTTGTCCCAGCCCCCAAGAAGGTGGATAAAAGGGCAAGAACTCCCAAATACCTCTCAGTCCTAACTCTCAACATTAACAGAATTAACTCTACCATTAAGCGACACAGACAGTCTAGTTGGATTTAAAAGCAAGATCCTTTTATCTGCTGCCTTCACGAGTCACACCTTGCCCATAAAAACAAGCACATTTTGAAAGTGAAAAGCTGGAACAAATTCCACCAAACAAATAGCCCCCATAAACAGGCAGGAGTTGCAATCTTAATATCACATAAAATAGACTTCAAAATAAAATTAGTAAGAAGAGATAGAGAAGGTTACTACATACTAGGGATCTCTTCTTCAGGGTGATATTACAATTCTAAATACCTATTTGACAAACAACAGAGCACCCAAATTTGTCCAAGAAACACTACTTTCCCTCAAAACTCACATAGATCCAAAGACATTAATTGCTGGGGACTTTAACACATCACTATCCCCACTAGATAGATCAACTCGGCAAAAACTCAACAGAGAAACCGCAGACCTAAACAACTGCATAAATTAACTAGATTTAACATACATCTCCCGAAAATTCCACCCAGCAGCATCAGAATACATGTTTTTCTCAGCAGCACATGGAACATTTTCAAAAATAGACCACATTTTAGGTCACAAAGCAAACTTGTCCAAATTCAGAAACATTGAAGTTATACCTTGAATTCTCACAGACCACAAGAGAATAACATTAGAACTAAACACCAAAAGCCACCAAAGAAAGTCCTGTAACACATGGAGGCTGAACAACTCCCTGTTGAATCATGAGTGGGTCATGGAAGGGATTAGAAACGAAATTCAAATGTTCCTGATAGTCAAAAAAAATGAACACACAAATTACCAGCTCCTCTGCGACACAGCAAAGGCAGTACTCAGGGGAAAGCTTATAGCTCTGAGTTCCAAGATCAACAAATTGGGGAGATCTGAAACCAACAATTTAATGAGACATCTCAGTCTCCTTTAAAAGAAGCAGCAAGATAAACCTCAATGCAATAGTCAGAAAGAAATAATTAAAATTAAATCAGAATTAAATGAATTAGATTCCAAAAAAAAACCATGGAAAGTATCAACAAAACAAAGAGTTGGTTTTTCAAAAAAATTAACAAAATTGACAGATCCTTAGTAAATCTTTTTTTTTATTGTAAAAAGAAGAGAACACACCCAAATAAATAAACTCAGAGATGAGAATAGAAACATCACCACAGGAAGAACCAAGATTCAGAATAATATAAGGGAATACTTCTCAAACTTTTATGCTAATAAGTTTGAGAACTTGGCAGAAATTGACCTTTTCCTACCAAATATCCACATGCCGAAACTAAACCAAGATGAGTTAAACCATCTTAACAGGCCCATATCAAGCATTGAAATACAAACAGCAATATGAGCCCTCCAATCTATGAAAACCTCAGGACCAGATGATTTTACTGCAGAATTCTACAAGATCTTCAGAGCACAGCTCACACCAATACACCTCCAAATTCTTCAATGAAATTGAAAGTGAAAGTTCACTACCAAACTCTTTCTATGAAGCTATCACAACCCTCACCCCATAACCAGGCAGAGAATCATCAAAGTAAGACAACTATAGCCCCATTTCTTTGATGAACATCGATGCAAAACTTCTCCACAAAATTCAGGCAAATCAACTTCAACAATTCATCAAAAATATCATATACCACTATCAAACAGGATTCATTTCAGGGATGCAAAGCTGGTTCAATATACACAAATCAATTAATATAATTGATCACATCAACAACAGCAAGGATAATAACCACATGGTCATCTCAATAGATCCAGAAAAAACATTTGACAAGATCCAACACCCCTTTATGATGAAGGTTCTGGAAAAATTAGGAATCCATGGAACATTCCTCAATACAATAAAGGCTGGATATGACAAACATACAGCCAGCATTATACTTAATGGTGAAAAACTAAAGCCATTTCCTCTTAACTCAGGAACAAGACAAGGATGTCCACTCTCTCCACTTCTCTTCAATCTAGTATTAGAATGCCTAGCTACAGCAATAAGACAAGATGCAAGCATAAAAGGATCCAAATAGGGAAAGATGAAATAAAAATCTCCCTCTTTGCAAATGACATGACCTTGTATTTAAAGAATCCCACTGGCTCTACTCCCAAATTACTCAAACTGATTCAAAACTTGGGCAAAGTAGCAGGGTATAAAATTAACCCTCAAAAATCAATTGCTTTTCTGTATGCCAACATTGAGAAAAGCGTGGCTGAAATCAAGAAAGCAACTCCATTCATAATATACCCACAAAAAGTAAAATACCTAGGAATTAACTTAACCAAAGAAGTGAAGGGCCTCTATGATGAAAACTTTAAAAAGCTGAAAAAGGAAATCTAAACAGAACTTAGAAAGTGGCAAAAACTCCCATGCTCCTGGATTGGAAGGATCAACATCGTGAAAATGGCAGTACTTCCCAAGGCTATCTACATATTAAATATGATACCTATCATTATTCCAGCCTCATTCTTCAAGGAAATAGAAGAGGCAATCCAAAAATTCATATGGAACAATAAAAGACCCTGAATAGCTAAAACAATCCTTAATAGAGAAGAGTAATTGAGGAATATAAATGCCAATTTTCAAACTCTACTACAAAGCCATAGTAATCAAACCAGCTTGGTACTGGCACAACATCAGGCCTCTGAACCAATAGAAGAGAATTAAAAGCTCAGATATGAACCCAGAGACTTATAGCCATCTAATCATTGATAAGGGAGCTAAAAATGGAATGGAAGAAGGATAGCTTCTTCAGTAAATGTTGCTGGGAGCATTGGTTAATCAGTTGTAGAAACTAAAGCTAGATCCTTATATATCACCCTGCACCAGAATCAACTCCAAGTGGATCAAAGTCCTCAGAGTCAAAGCTTACACCCTGAAAACATTACAGGATGGAATAGGAGAAACCCTAGGTCTCCTTGGCACTTTCCAAAATTTTCTTAATAGAGACCCAGAAACACAAGAAATCAAAGAAAGGTTGGACAAATGGATTGCATGAAATTGCATTGCTTCTGCATGGCAAAGGACAGAACTGGCAAGATCAATAGAAATCCCACGGATTGGGAGAAGATCTTCACTAGCCACATAACGGACAAGGGTCTCATATCTAAAATATACCTGGAACTCATAAAATTAAAGCCCTCAACAACAAATCATCAAAGAAACAACTGCCCAATAAATAAGTGGGCTAAAGACTTAAAGAGAAACTTCTCTGAAGAGGAAAGACGGATGGAAAATAGACACATGAAGAAATGCTCAACCTCTCTAGCCATAAAAGAAATGCTAATCTCACCAAAGTTGAGATACAACCTCACCCCAGTTAGAATGGCTAGAATCAAGAACTCTAATAACAACAGATGCTGGAGTGGATGTGGACAGAAGGGAACTTTACTGCACTGTTGGTGGGAATGTAAACTTGTTCAACCACTTTGCAAAGTAGTATGGAGGTTCCTCAAAAGACTCCACATAGAGCTCCCCTATGACCCAGCTATCCCACTTTTGGCCATTTACCCAAATGATCACAAGACCACACTAAAGCTACCAGCACAACTATGTTTATTGCAGCATTATTTCCCATAGCTAAGATATGGAACCAACCCAGATTCCCCTCAGTAGATGAATGGATCAAGAAAATGTGGTGTATATACACAATGGAATTCTATGCCTCCATCAGAAGGAATGACATTGCTCCATTTGTTAGGAAATGGAAAGACTTGGAATAAATTATATGAAGTGAAGCAAGCCAGGCCCAAATGATCATAGTTCCCATGTTTTCCCTTATTTTCAATAACTAATATATGTCTGAGACAAGCAGAAATGATCAGATAAGTTGATGTTAGGGGAACTGAACCCCAAGATAAGGACTCAAATATTTTTTTTCTTTCTTGCTATTGTTTCTAATATCTCTATAAGATATTTCTTTGTTGCTTTGTATGTCCCTCCCCCACGGTATAACCCCTGTTTTCACTGTATTTGATGTTAGTATAATTTGTGGAGGGGAAGGGAGAAATCAAATCGTTTATATATGGATACAAGTGGATCCAATGCAACAATGAGATGTATAAGATTTTATGTCGAAAAGTGAATGCTACAACTTTGGTGCGGGGGAGATGGGAAGAGATGGTAAGGGGAAAGTAAGTAGGAGGCAACAATGCGTGATAAGAAATGTACTCATTACCTTGCCCATGTAAATGTAACCCCTCAGTATGGTATTTTCACAATTAAAAAAATAAAAAAGAAAGTTAATTAAATAAAAAGTAAATATTTACTTTGACAAAGTCACTATTATTTTGAGATACATTTAAAGCAAGGAGAGAAGCATCAACTTCTCCACTTACTGTAGTGTGGTTTGAACTCAGGGCTTTGTGCTTGTGAGGATTGTGTTGTGCTGCTTAAGCCCCATTTTGGTCATGTATATTCTATTTGTACAGTTACAGGTTAGCACATTAAATCAATTGATTAATTGCATTTATCATGATTAGGTTCAAATTCTTCTCAATTTGTTACATTTTTAACTGTCTAGTGCCAAACATTATATATAAATTTTTTTTGTGGGTTGCGGTGCTTGAACTCTGGGCCTTGTTACTGTCCCTCACCTCTTCACCTCAAGGCTAATGCTCAGGGCTAGAGCCACAGCACAACTTCCGGTTTTCTGAGTGGTTTATTGGAGATAAGAGTCTCACAGAGTTTTCTTGCCTGGGCTGGCTTTCAGCCGTGTTCCGCAGATCTCGGCCTGCTGAGGAGCTAGGATTTCAGGTGTGAGCCACTGACACCTGGCTGAAAGCTAATTTTTTTATAAACAGAAGAAAATATTCATGTGATGTTCCTTTTATTTTCTATGTAGCAAATATTAAAGAATGCTTGTTCTCTTTTTCTTAGTCATTTAGGACCTATAGACCAGAAAGGATAAAATTATCATGACAATATTTTAAAAGGTTTGAATCCTCTGGAGTTCTCTACCCTCTTTAGTATTTAATGAGGAAGATCACCTTCTGTGAATTCAATAAAAGTAGAAGCTCTCATAAAGATTTATACCATATTATGCAATGAAATCCACTGTACAATGTTTCCCATGTGTATGCAGTTATCAGAATAATATTCTTTGTCTGTCTCATCAACCCACATTTTATGCCAACAACCAGGAACTTAATATTATATCATGCAGAGGCAATAAATCTATTTATCCATTTCCCCAATGTCTAAAATAGACTAAGTAAAAAATACATTGGCTGCTTGTATGTCTTTCTAGAGCCTAATGTGAGTTCTGAAACAGCAATGAAGTCTTTATTTTTTACTGTAGATTTTCAAGTGAAATACTGCTTTTATGAACCAAATTTTATGCCAAGGAATTGTTAAATTAGCTTACTATTGTGAAGTTATTTATCTGCATTCTTCATAAATTTGCCATTCTTTGTTATATATTAAAAGTGACCTTTTAAACAGAGGGGTCGACTCGGTTCTCATTTTGTTACACATTTTCTTGAACATTTTCCTTATCTAAATTAGGAAAACATTCCTGTAAATATGCAGGAATTCAGTTTGTTTGCAAGGAAACTTTACCATTTAATTGCACACATAAATAAGTCTTAGATGTATAAATAGAGTGCTTCATCGAAGGTACTGTAATGTCTGACATCTGTAGAATTTTGCTAGTACAAACATATTTGTAGTTTATTAGCCAATTTGAGCTCTGTTTATAGTAGCTGCATTGTTATATAAGTAGCTATATATTACTCTATTAAACAATTGTGCTGTAGTGGATTCCAGAGATAATTTAACACACACACGTGGGCATGCACACACACACACACACGCACACACACACACACATTTGCAAGAACAGAAATTGTACATAAGTATACAGAATTTAATTATAGTAAGTAGAATGTGATTGCATATAAAAATGTCCTGAGGGTTGGAGGTATAGTTCAAGCAGTAGAGTGCCTGCCTACCAAGTGTAAAATCCAGAGTTTGAATCCTAGGGCCATCAAAATGTTTGAAATTAGTTATGAAAGAAAGAGAAACATGAGAGAACAAAATAGTAAGAAGCATATAAATATGAGTTTTGATGTAATTTTAACATCATTCATATTGGTAATATAACAGGAGTTATATTTTAATTGTTCTATGTTGAAAAGCTACAGTGTTCAAAGAAACATAGCAATCATCTATTTTAAGTGAAAGTTTAAGAAATTTCACACACGTTTCTATCACCAAATAGCTATCTTCTTCCTTTATTGGCATAATATTAAGGGCTCAATCAGCATCTTTCTTTAAGGAAAATAATGATTTGTCATGTTAACAATACCAATTTATTGTTTTATAAATGCTATGTGAGAGTTACATACAGTAGACATATATCTAAATGGGCTGGATTTGATCATAATGGAGGCATGATAATTTCATGCTGGTATTGTTTCTATGTACAATTATTTCATGTTAATAAAACAATTTTACAACGCATGCATAATGAATTTAGGATAATGTCCAGAGAAATGTTCAACTAGAACAACAGGAGAGAAAATATCAGAATAAATATATGTTTGATATAAAGTGATGCAAGAGGTTTCAATTACTCAGTCTAAAAATCATATCAGGAATTAAATTACTAATGGCTATATGATAGTATTTCTAGAAACTAGTATTTTAATCCATTTGATCATCAAACAACTAATAGAAGAATCAATTTTACAGAAGAATGTCTTAATAGTCACCATTATAACATCTTGCTTGCTATAATGAAGCTATTTCCATGTCATAGCAGGTGGCCCATAATCATACTGCTTCGTTGTTTTAGTGACAGTGATATCTATTAAACCCCAAATCCTGTGTAACAGATGGTTTCATCCAATTCCTTCCTAAGATATCAAGGTCTTTCTTTATAACAAGACATTGCTGTTTTACTATTGATCTCTTATGTTGAAGCCACATTTTCTAGAAATATTTTAAGTTTTATAGCTTATTAAAAAGTTTGTTGCAGTCTGAAGCTCAAAAGGCACAAAGTGAAGAGAAGTCATGGGAGACACATAGAAAGACATTAAGTATCAAATAACTTAATCATTTTACAAGTATATTTGTGAAATTATAAACACTCCAGTTGGAATAATAATAGGAATTCACTATATTTGAAAATTTCAAATGTAGCATCACATTTTTATGGACCACTTAGTTAGTTAACATATAATTCTTTTATAAAGCTGCTAGTACTCTGCATCTACATATGTAAGGTTTGTAAAAAGAAAAATACTTAAATGTTGATTCTTATCATTACATGTGATCACATCACAGTTAAGTGAAAGGCTATATGTAATTTTTCTATTACATATTTCTCTAGACCTATCTCTTCAATATTTAATGATTATTGCACTACTGTTATAAACTGAACCACTTTAACCATTGATATAGCTATTAAGACATTTATAAATAAAAGTATGGAACATTTGCATAAGTAAATTAGACAAGTATATTAGGCTTCAATCTGTCATGAGTGTCGTGTGTGTGTGTGTGTGTGTGTGTGTGTGTGTGTGTGTGTGTGTGTGTGTGTGTCCCAATTCCAGTACTGGTACTTAAACTCAGAGCCTGGGTACTGTCTACAGCTTCACCTCTGACATTGTATTGAATTAAATTGCTAAAACAGAATCTTTAGACAGCATACAAGTGACATTTGTTATATTTCTGACCATTTTCATCTTATTGTTATACATTTGCTTTTTCATATGGATCTTAAGATCCACAGGAACAGGTTATTGTTGTTGTTCACTGTTAACTCTCTAGTATCTATAACAGTAGAGCCTACAACAATATGAGCACCCTAGAAATATCTGTTAAATGGATGAGTGGTTAAATTCACATTATGAACTCTTTCAGCATACATAAATTTACATTCATTTTTGGTTGATTAAAAATTTGTGCATGTGAGGAACAGATATAACAAGTGACAGTAAAGGATTTGAGAACAAACTATGATTAAGCTACTATTCACTTATTAGACTAACCCTTAGCAGCACATGTATTAAGCATATCCAGAGATTAAACCGTTGTCCATAAAAAGTGAAACAATACAAGGCTGAATCTAATAAGATTTATTCTTGTTAAAATAATAGCAACAAAGGAGTCAATATTCTGTACAAACTCACAAAATAATATTCCAGAAAACAATATATAGAGAGACTTATAGAAAACAAAAAAGGAGGGTGTAACAATGCTCAACAAGAAATGTACTCATTACCTTACTCATGTAATTGTAAAAAGAAAACAAAAAAACACAATTATCAAAAGGAAACAGATGATACCAACTATGATATGAACCAGATATTGGAATTATCTAGAGGAAATTTCCTAATACAGACATGTTCCATTAAACTAATGCAGGACCTGAAATGCATGAGAGGTATAAGCTCTTAACAGATAAATACAAAATGTACAACACTGTGAAAGAGAAAATACCTTTGTCACTTAAAACTAAAATATTTGAATTAAAACAATTAGATGAGCACAATAATGAAAATGATACTGAAAAGAGTAAATTTGAAGGTTAAACAATTAAAATTAATTGAAGAACAGATAGAACATAAAAGAAAAACCAGGAGGTATGGAATGAAATAGGCGTTTCCAATGATTGTGTCCTCGGCATCTAAAAATAAATGGTAGAAATTTGAGAAAACTATTTTAAGAATCATTATGAGGATTTTCCCAAATATATTAAAAACTTACAGATTCAAGAATTTCAATAATCCCAAATAAGGAAGTCAAATTACTGACACCTAAAGTAAAGAAAAAAATCTAGGGAGCAGATAGAATAAGTGGAATACTATCTGTGGATGGACCATGGTTAAGTGATTCTGATCTCTTATTAGAAAATGTAATGTCATGGAGATAATGATGTTTAAAGAAAACAAACAATGTAGATTTCAGTGTCAAGCAAAATAATTCCCTTAAGAATAAAGATGAGATGAAATCTTTCTTAGATGCATGAAAGCTAAAAGAAATTAAAATAAGAATAATTATTCTAAAAGAAATAATGGAATTTGAAAGAGGAGAATGACATATAACTTCAGAAAAAAAGACACTTGGTAAATACCTTGGTGAATATAATAGGTTATGTTTTTCCACCTAAATTATTGTAAAATTTATAATCAATCACAAAGTAAAATTATCCCAACATTTCCATCTGTTAGAATGTCTATAATAAAAAAAAGACAAGAGATAAAAGTGTTCCCAAAGATATGGTGAAAAAGAGTTGTTAATTGTTGAAAGAAATGTAAATTAATATTGTCATTATGGAAAACATTATGTGTATTTCTCAGAAAATGAAAATCAAAGTTATCACATAATTTAGTCACTCTTGATGGGTATATCTCTAAAAAGGAGTCAGTATGTCCTAGAAACACTAATACTCTCTCTACATTTGCACAATAGCCCAGATGTTGAAGCAACTTAAGTAGGATTTAATACAGATAATGTAATGTATATTGTGTGTGTGTGTGTGTGTGTGTGTGTATCCACAATGGAATATGGATCAACCAACAAAAAGAAAGTAACTCTGTCATTTTTGATAATATAATATAATAGAGAGGATTATGTTCAATTAAATAGTTGAAAAGAGGTCAATTGCTATATATTTATCTCACCTATATATGGAATATAAAAATGTCTAATTAATTTAAAAGCACATCCAGATGTAGGTGCTCACACTTGAAATCCTAGTTGCTCAGGAAGCTAAGATCTGAGAATCATGGTTCAAGGGAAGGACAGCCCATGAAACTTATCTCCAATTAACCACAAAAAAAACTACAAGTAGTGCTATGACTCAAAGTGGTAAGGCTATGGCTCAAACTCAGGGCCTGAGTGCTGTCCCTTAACTAATTTTCTCAAGGAAAGTGGTCTACGACTTGAGCCACAGAACCACTTACAGTTTTTGAGTAGTTAATTGGAGATAAGAATCTTATGGACTTTTCTGCCTGGGCTGGCATTGAGGCACAATCCTCAGATCACATTCTCCTGAGTAGCTTGGATTATGGGTGTGAGCCACCTGTGTCCACCCACGTAGTTTTATTTAACATTAGTATAAGATTTAGGAATGCTCTTTGGAAATTTTTTTAAAAGTTTTGATGCACTATCTTTTCCTCTATTTAAATAATATTAGAATATAAAATTTAAACTTTGGACTTTTTAATCAATGGATTAAAAATATCACAAGTTTTGAGCACATTACATCAAATAAAAGATGACATTTTAGCACTAATTAAAATTTGAATATAAATAATTCCAAGAAAGTCATGCTTGCTTAAAAGTTTACACTTTTGGGGGAGAAATTTACTTTGAGGAAAAATATACCAAAAGTATACTAATTTGTAGCTCAACTTTCTTGTTTTCTATGTACAAAGAAATTATAAATGCTCTCTGGTCTCACTGATAGATTAATTTTAATACAACACACATATACATATATATGTATATATATATATATATATATATATAGGTTACCATCTTAGATTATCGTTTCTCATTAGAATTATTATTAAAGCCTTTTGGTTTACTTTATTGCCAGAGTAAATATTGTTTTGAATTTTCTGAAACCTTAAAAAGTGTATTGTAAATTAAATGTCCATTGAAATAATTATCACCATAATAACATAATTTCATCTTGGAAAAGCTTTATAGGAGAAAATATTTATAGTCATGTAAATGAAATACTGTTTGCCTGTACCTAGGATGGGTGGTTTTCTGTTTTATTTTTTTATATCAGAGATGGAAAATTTGTCATCCAGCAAATTATCCTGTTGTTACTTCACAAAAGCCAGGGTGACCAAAGAAAAAGAAATGGTAGGTGCAAAGGTAGGTCTTCTCATTCCCTAATTATGATATGGCATGACAAACTAATGGCTTCTATCATTCCATGCTATCTATACATTTTGATCATTGTGATGTTATAACTTCAAGAACTGAATACAACTGACTTTATATAGTTTGTTTAATTCATTCATTCATTCATTTTGTTAGGTACTGAGGTTTAAACTCAGAGCCAGGTGCTTGCTAAGTAGGGGCATTACCACTCAAGTTATACTCTCAGGCCTTGCAGTATTTCCAAAAAGAATCAATGATAATAAAATAATAAAAATAATAAAATCAAATAATTTTCATCTGCTGTACATTGTTGTTCAGGACCGCTAAATTATTGATTAATCTTCTGCTCTTTTATTTTGTTTCAATGTGATGGAAAGTCAAAATTGTTTGCTAAATATATCAAAGGAAGAGATTAAATTATGTCCCTTTAACTACTGTTAACTCTTTAAAAATAGAATGATTTTAGTACTTTTATATCTCCTGGGTTTAATATTTACATGTGTTTATTCACTCATTGAACATATTTGATTTAACAATAAATATTAATTGTTGGAGGTGCCCCACAATTGAAAGGGAAAAAGAGAAATTACTAACTGTATCATATAGGCAATTTTTATTTCTCCACATATAAAACCACTAACATCTGAATTTATTTCCAGCATATTACAATGTTTATTTTTAAATCTTTTAGGATTTAACAGAAAACATATGGTCCTATTAAAATTTAGAAAATACAAATGTTAAATTATTTAGTATTTAGAAACAGCAGAAAATGAATATCTAGAAATCTGATTGGCTTACTATAACTAGAGTAAGCCAACTTCATGAGAATTTCCTCTTTGAATTGTGAATTGTACTGAGAAAGCATGTAAAAACTATGTTCCTCTTATTTGTATTCCTGAAAAGTCTGATGTTAATTTGCACCTTTCCAATAATGTGATAAATGAGAGCAAATGTGATTTTGAGTGATCAACTTTCTATTGAAACAAGTTTTCTTTCTTCTTTATTTTAATTACTTTATTGTTGGTTTATAGGTGATATACAGCAGGGTTACCTTTACATACATCAGGTAATAAGCATCTTTCCTTCCTTTGCATAGTATCATCTGTTCCCTCCTTCTCTCTCATTCCCTCCCTCCATCTCTGTCCACTTTCATCAACGTCCAGTACAGCCAGTGGCTCCGCTGCTGCAGGTTTTTAACCCGTTTTCCACTATTCTGTGCCATCTTCCCTCAGATGTGCATGTGAGTACACCATATATGAGGTAAATAATACAGAGTTATCAGAAAACAATATGAAAAGACAAATTAAGAAAAGGTCCTTTGTTTCCTTATTTTTGGAGTTCATTTCAGTATGTATTCTATTTTATATACATATGAAGAGGCACTTGGGTATTACAACTTGGTGATTTTCTCTTAAGATTATCCTTTTTTGGTCTCATTGTATATAGGAGTCTAGAATCCTGTATAATTTGTCATCTCCCATTGTATTTTATTTTTTAAAATAAGTATTTTATTGTGAAAATACTGTACAGAGGGTTTACAATCACATGAACAAGGCAATGAGTACATTTCTTATCAAGCATTGTTGCCTCCTCCTTTGTTTTTCTCCTACCATCCCTTCCCTCCCATTTCCACAACTACATTACCTCCCTTCCCCCCTAAATTTTAAAGTTCATTTTTTGACATAGTGTGTTGTACATCTCATTGTTGCAATGGGTCAACCTGTGTCCCTATTTAAACAATTTGTTTTTTTTCCCTTCCGCTCCCCAAATTATACCAACATAAAATACAGTGAAAACAAGGGTTATACCATGGGGGAGGGACATACAAAGCAACAAAAAAATCAGGTGGAACCTTATAAATACGTAAGAAACAATAGCAAGCAAGAAAAAAAACATTTGTGTCTTTATCTTGGGGTTCATTTTGCTTAACATCATCTTATGTGACCTTCCCATTGCATTTTAAATCTAACTTCTGTATATTAGAACAAGCACTACTTGTTTCTCTAATCTTGGCTTACCTTGCTCAACAGTATTTGTTCCAGTTCCACCCATTTCTCTGCGAATGTCATTATTTTATCCTTTTAATGGCTGTGTAAAATTTCATTTTATATAGATACTACATTTTTGTATCCATTCATCTATTGTGGGGCATCTGGGTTGTTTCCATATCATGGCTATTGTGAATAGTGCAGCAATGGACATGGATGTGCAAGTTGTACATGCTCAGGGTAGATGCTTAGGGGTGGTATGGCTGGGTTATAGGGAAGGTATGTTTGGTGTTTTGAGGACCTCCAGACTGCTTTCCAGAGTTGTATTAGTTTACATTCCTACCGGCAGTACAATGGGGTTCTTTTGTCTCCACATCCCTGCTAACATTTGTTTTTATCCAGATTCAGAATATTAGCTAGTCTAACTGGGTCTCAGGGTTGTTTTGATTTGCATTTCCTTTACTGACAGGTATGATATGTGTTTCTTTGCTTTTCTTACTTCTTCTTCTGAGAAATCTCTCTTTAGCAACCTTGCCCATTTAGTGAATGGTTTATTAGATTTGAGTGGGGTTAGTTTCTTGAGATCCCTGTAAATTTTGGATATTAGGTCTCTGACAAATTGCTGGTAAAGATATTTTCCCAATTGGTTAGCTGTCTTTCTAGTTTAGTAGTGATGTCTTAGGCTGTGCAGAGATTTTATAGTAATGTAGTCCCATTTGTCAAGTCTCCCTCTTATCTGTTGTGTCCCTGGAAGTCTGAAACATGCTTTTCTATAAATTATCTCTAATGCTTTTATTTTTGTCAGTCGTGGGTCTTGAACTCTGGGCTTGGGTGCTGTTCCTGCACTCTTCAGCTCAAGGCGAGCTCTCTACTGCTTGAGCTACAACGTCACTTCCGGGTTTTTTTTAGTGGTTTATTGGAGATAAGAATCTCACAGACTTTCCTGTCTGGGCTTGGTTTGAACTGTGCTCCTCAGATCTTAGCTTCCTGAGTAGCTAGGATTACAGGCGCGAGCCACCAGCGCCCGGCTCTAATGCTTTTTCCAAGTGCTTTAGTCGCATATATTTCTGAATACAAATTGCTGTTTTTTAAAGATCATATGATAAACACTTGATTGTCAAGTTTTGGAATTATTAGAAGGTGGTAGACATTTTCAATGGTAAGGCCACAGTAGATGAAGTCAGTCAGTGAAGTGGTAACCTTGAAGTGTATATTGGCTGGGGCCCAGAGCAGTGTAATTAGACAACCATGAACCAACACTTTAAGTCAAAGTAATTTAGGAGGTTAAGACCTGGAAGATTTCTGTTTCAAGCCAGTGTAAGCAGAAAAGGTCTGTGAGACTCCATCACCAATTAATCAGCAAAATGCCAGATTGGGGGACATGGCTGAAATGGTTGAGCACCAGTCATAAGCAAGAAACACAAACAAGATTATGAGACCCTGAGTTCAAACCTTGGTACAGGAATAACAAAAAGAAATCTAATATGGAAGCAATATGTTAGAAGTAAAAAACAGAAGTGAGTTGTGATAATAAGGGCTTGGACAACATTTAGCATGTTCATGGGGGAAAAGGCTCAGAATTCTGTACCATGAGAGAATGGCAGAATGATTGCTGGCCAGAGTGAAAGTAAACCAATAGAACACAGTTGTGAAATTAACCTCAGTAGATATACAGTTCAGGATTTTTACTTCGACTATAGATTTCAAAGATACTATTATGATCAGATGAACAAATACCTAGTACATGATTGTCTTTCTTCCCTCAGAACAGATTGACCTTGAGCCAATATGAATTAATACTATAAATCACTATGGAAATTACAAAAGAGGCCTCAATTCTAAACATGAACAGCCAGAATCTTCTAGGTTTGGGATGTTGAAAGGAAGTGACCTTCAGGCTGTTGAAGAAGTAACAACCCAATGAAATAAAAAATAGATTCTTTACTAGAAAGCCTGGGAAAAAAATTAAAAGTTAACAGACCAAACAAGGAGATGTAAAATGATATGTCAGAGGTGGAACAGAGTAGCAGGTGTGTGAAGGAAGAGTTGACTAATCTGAAGATGAAGTCTGCTGAGTAGTGGGACCAACTGTGTGATGACAAAAGCAATGGGGGATAGACAGTTGAGGTTTAAACAGGATAACCAAAAAAACGTGGATGACAGAAACAGCGCCAGTGGTAAGATGGCTTTCCAACATATAAATTATTTTTAAATTTACATTTTTTAGATAGGTGATTGTTTATGATCCCATGTTTTGCAATATATTCTCTTTTAGTACCTTTATTATATGTTTAATTTCCTCTTCATCTTGTTTTCCATTGATAATTAATTCATGTTTCACAGTGCTCATTTTCACTTCCTCTGATAATCCTAGTAGTGATCACTTATCATGTAATGTGATTTTTATCAACATTTTGTGAGGTAATTCCTTACTATTTAATGTCAGTTCTTACTGTTCATGAGTTTAGCAGTTGCTTCCCTAACTGCAGAGGCAATCTCAATTAGTTGGGCAGTTTTTACAATCAGCTTTGAATTTAAGGTGTGTATGTTACACTCCATGTAGAATGCTATGTGGAGCTGTCCTCTGAAAATATAACAAGGTGTTTTGGTATGTGAGACAAGGCAGACAAGAAGGAAGGCAAGAAAGAAGGAAGGCAGGCAAAAAAGAAGGAAGAAAGGAAGGAAGGAAGAAAGGAAGGAAGGAAGGAAGGAAGGAAGGAAGGAAGGAAGGAAGGAAGAAAGAAAGAAAGAAAGAAAGGAAGGAAGGAAGGAAAGGGAAAGGAAGAAGGGAGGGAGGAACGAAGGTAGGGATGGAGGGAGGAAGGGAGAAAGGAAGATAAGTAATACTATTTAGAAATGGGATTGGAGAGATTTCAGTAAAGATAGTATAATATGGCATTTGATATTCCACTGGGATTTCAACAAGTCTTGCATGGTCAAATTCTATTAATAAGCTGGTCTTCTTCCAAGAATATGTGTGTGTCCCTCTCATCTGCCATGGTTTCCTCAGTGTAAGAAAACCTCATTCAATCATAGCACAAATTTTCATTACTTTCTACTTTGCTCATTAGCATGAGACTGGTTTAGTTAAAAAAAAGAACTTCAGATACAGGAGTACTATTCACAAACTGAAAAGTGGGAAAGACACACTTTGACATTATTTCCAGAAAATGTTTAACAACTACTTACAATTTGGTACTATTTATCTCATCTTTAAATTTTGACCTTTAAAAAGAATCAGTGACTGTATTGATTTAAATAACTCCTCAAAATTGGCCAATGATATTTTGGTTTTGAATAAATATATTTTAGCAATGAGAACTCCAGATTTCCTATGAACAAATTATTGTTCATTGGGGGTGTTCCCCTCAAATTTGATCTAGGTTTCTTTTTTTGGATACTAGATATAAATTCTGGCCCTACCCAAAGTAACTGAAGGAAATTTAGTCATGGATATTTACAATATGCCTGTCAGTGAGTATATTTGAAAGGTGTAAGGCCTGAGTATCTGACTTGTAACTTGGTGCTGTTATTACAGAAAACTTCTATAAATAGGGATAATTTTATTTCCTTCCTTCTAACTTGTATGTCTGCTATTTCTTTATTTTGCCCAATTGTTCTAAAAATGCCACTATTATGTAGAACTACAGTATCTTTTTTTTTGGTGGTACTAAGATTTGAACTCATAAACTCTCCTTGCTAGGCAGAAACCCTACCATTTGAGATATGACCCTATTCAAAATTATAATAATTACTGTCTTCTCCAGGTAGTACTAGGGTATGAATTCAGCTCTACATGTTTGCTAGGTGAGTTTTCTAACACTTGATACACATGCCTAGCAATACCATTCCCCCAGAAAATACACTTGTCTTGTTCCTTAAGTTAGGAAAAATAATTTAAACTTTTCCCTATTCAGTATAATGCTGTGTATGTGGGGGTTTTTTTTGTCGGTCCTGGGCCTAAACTGTGGGACTGGGTGCTGTCCCTCAGCCCTTTAGCTCAAGGCTAGAGCTCTACCACTTGAGCCACAGTGCTACTAATAGTTTTTATGCTTATGTGGTACTAAAGAATTGAACCCAGGGCCTCATGCATGCAAAGCAAGCATTGTACCAGTGCACCACCTTCCAAGCCCAGCTATGTGTGTTTTTTATATAGTCATTATATTGTTATATTTTTATTTTATACCTAATGTGTTCAAACATTTTGATCATAAAAAGATATTGAATTTTGTTACATGATTTTTATGCATCTTAGAAATAAGCACATGAATTATGTCCTTCAATCTGTTAATTTGATGTATAGTGTTCATTGATTTACGTATGTCATAATCATAATTGCATTCATTTGATGAATCTCACTTGATTGTGATGAATGATCTTGATGTGTTAGATTTTATTTGTTAGCTCTCTCTTAGAAATGTTTGCGTCTTTGTTTTCAGGGATATTGGTCATAGACCAGGAATCCATAAACAGAGAGATGGTCTATGCTTTTCTATTTTTGTTCTGTCCTTGTCTGGTATTGGTATCAGGGTAATTCTAGAAATATTTCCTTCTTTTCAATTATTTTAGGATAATTTTAGAATTGACATATATTCCTAGTTCTGGAAATCAAGACTATATTGGAAAAAATCTTAGAATTTATTTAAGACCCTGGAATGCAAAAAGCCTAATTCTGACATAAAAACCATGAAAAAATAAATGAAAGGATTAATAATTAAACTATAATTTTAAAAGGAGTAATTTCTAAACATATCAAATTTCAAATGCAGATACTCAAGTTTCAAATACAAAATGAGCAATTATAAAATGCAAAATATGTAAATAAGAAAAATTGTTTTTTAAAAAATAAAATAGTTCAAAAACTGTAAAAGTCATACAAACTTTCTTTAAAATAAGTATTTTATTGTGAAACTACTGTACAGAGGAGTTACAATCACATGAGTAAGGTAATGAGTACATTTCCTATCAAGCATTATTGCCTCCTCCTTTGTTTTTCCCCTACCATCCCTTCTCTCCCATCTCCTCAGATACATCCTCCCCCAAATTGTTAATTTCATTTTTTGACATAGAGTCTTGTACATCTCACTGTTGCAATTATTTGCAATAACTAGTATATATCTGAGACAATCAGAAAAGGTCAGATAAGATGATGTTAAGCAAATGAATCCCAAGATAAGGACAAAAGTGGTTTTTTCTTTCTTGCAATTGTTTCTAACGTATTTATAAGGTACCACATGATTTTTGTTGTTGTTGTTGCTTTGTATGTCCCTCCTCTACGATATAAGCCCTGTTTTCACTATATTTGATGTTAGCATAATTTGGGGAGTGGAAGAGAAAAACAAATTGTTTAAATAGGTATACAGGTTGACCTATTGCAGCTCACACAAACTTATATTAAGAGAAATTAAACAAGACAAATATCAACATGGTATTAGAAAATAATAAAGTAATTCTAAAAGTTTAATTATATGTTCTGCTTTTTAGATTGTGTACAAACTGATATTCATATATTGAAAGTAGGAGCTTAAGCATTATAGACACTGAACTAATAAAAACTGAAAGTTCATGTGGTCTTGATAATTTTTCTATTTTAGAAAAATTTTGCATATTTAGTAGCACATATGCAAAATGATATATGCATCAATTACTGGTTTCAAGTTTTTCAATAAATTAGATACCAGAAATAATAATAAAATAATAAAAATTCCAACCTCCGAGCATCATTATATTGTAGCTTATATGTATAAGGAAATATGATTCAACAGTACTACACAAAGAAGATATGCAAAATTCGTTACTTGAAAAATAATACCAATGTATAGAGAAAACAATGTAACATAATTGAATATGTAAACTATGTTATTGAAAAGAATAGGAGAATCAGAATTTACTTTTTTGATAGAGGTTCCGGGAAGATGGCAGAGGAGAAGCTGGAGGCTAAACAAACTCTCACATAGAAAGCAGTTTTAGTGTTCGAATGAACAGTCCTAAGCCAGAGAATCACACCAAGTGTGCCCTCACAGTACAGAGAGTTAGACCAGAGAGGGAAAATCCAGGCAATGGGGACATATCTGAGTGGCCATAGCCACCATAACTGCAACACAGAGAGTCTGGGGCGAGCGGATTCTACTCAACACCAGCAAGAACCAACAAGGAGCAGACATCTTCATCTTGCAGTTTGCAGACCACAGATGACCCAGGAACCAAGACCACATTTTAGGCTACAAAGTAAACTTGTCCAAATTCAGAAACATTGAAGTTATACCTTGCATTCTCTCAGACCACAAGGGAATAAAATTAGAACTCAATACCAAAAGCCACCAAAGAAAGTCCTGTAACACCTGGAGCCTGAACAACACACTGCTGAATCACAAGTGGGTCATGGAAGAGATTAGAAAGGAAATTCAAATGTTCATGATATTCAACAAAAATGAGCACACAAATTACCAGCTCTTCTGGGAAACAGCAAAGGCTAAGTACTCAGGGGCAAGTTTATAGCTCTGAGTTCCTACATCAACAAATTAGAGAGAACTGAAACCAACAATTTAATGAGACATCTGAACCTTCTTGAAAAAGACCAGCAAGATAAACCCCAATCCAGTAGACGGAAAGAAATTATTAAAAATTAAATCAGAATTAAATGAATAAGAATCCAAAGAAACTATAGAAAGAATCAACAAAAAAAGAGTTGGTTCTTCGAAAAAATTAACAAAATTGACAGACCCTTAGCAAATCCAACAGAAAAAGAAGAGAACACACCCAAAGAAATAAACTCCGAGATGAGAATGGAAACATCCCCACAAAAACAACCAAGATTCAGAACATTAAAAGGGAATACTTCTCAAAACTTTATGCTAATAAGTTTGAGAACTTGGCAGAAATGGACCTTTTCCTAGCAAATGTTGACATGCCAAAACTAAACTAAGATGAGTTAAACCATTTTAACAGGCCCATATCAAGCATTGAAATAGAAACAGCAATAAGAGACCTCCCAACTAAGAAAAGTCCAGGACCATGTGGTTTTACAGCAGAATTCTACAAGGCCTCCAAAGCAGAACTCATACCAATAGAATAAACTCTTCAAGGAAATTGAAAGAAAAAGTTCACTACCGAAGCCATCATAACCCTCATCTCAAAACCAGGCAGGAACTCATCAAAGAAAGAGAACTATAGACCCATTTCTTTGATGAACATTGATGCAAAACTTCTCAACAAAATTTTGGCCAATTGACTGCAACAATTCATCCAAAACACCATACACCATGATCAAACAGGATTCATTTCAAGGATGCAAAGCTGGTTCAATATACGCAAATCAATTAATATAATTCATCACATCAATAGGAGCAAGGATAAGAACCACATGGTTATCTCAATAGATGCAGAAAAAGCATTTGACAAGATCCAACACCCCTTTATGATGAAGGTTCTGGAAAAATTAGGAATCCATGGAACATTCCTCAATACAATAAAGGCTGGATATGACAAACATACAGCCAGCATTATACTCAATGATGAAAAACTAAAGCCATTTCCTCTTAACTCAGGAACAAGACAAGGATGTCCACTCTCTCCACTTCTCTTCAATCTAGTATTAGAATTCCTAGCTGCAGCAATAAGACAAGATGCAAACATAAAGGGGATCCAAATAGAGAAAGCAGAAGTAAAATTCTCCCTCCTTGCAAATGACATGATCTTGTATGTAAAGAATCCCACGGACTCCACTCCCAAATTACTCAAGTTGATGCAGAACTTTGGCAAAGTAACAGAGTATAAAATTAACCCTCAAAATCAATGGCTTTTCTGTATGCCAACAATGAGAAAAGTGGGACTGAAATTAGGAAAGCAACTCCTTCGTAATAGCCCCACAAAAAACTAAAATACCTAGGAATTAACTTAACCAAAGAAGTGAAGGACCTCTATGATGAAAACTTTAAAAACTTGAAAAAGGAAATCAAAACAGAACTTAGAAAGTGGCAAAAACTCCCATGCTCCTGGATTGGAAAGATCAACATCGTGAAAATGGCAATACTTCCCAAGGCTATCTACAAATTCAACGCGATACCTATCAAAATTCCAACCTCATTCTTCAAGGAAATAGAAGAGGCAATCCAAAAATTTATATGGAACAATAAAAGACCCGGAATAGCAAAAACGATCCTCAACAGAAAGAACAGTGCTGGAGGAATATCAATACCAAATTTCAAACTCTACTATAAAGCCATAGTAATCAAAATAGCTTGGTACTGGCACAAGAACAAACTTCAGGACCAATGGAATAGAATTGAAAACCCAGAAATGAACCTACAGACCTATAGCCATCTAATCTTCTATAAGGGAACTAAAAAAATAGAATGTAAGAAAGACAGCCTCTTCAGTAAATGGTGCTGGCAAAATTGGTTAACTACTTGTAGAAAACTAAAGCTAGATCCTTATCTATCACCCTGCACCAGAATCAACTCCAAATGGATCAAAGACCTCAGAGTCAAAGCAAACACTCTGACAACATTACAGGATGGAATAGGACAAACCCTACGTCTCCTTGGCACAGGCTGAAATTTTTTTAATAGAGACCCAGAAACACAACAAATCAAAGAAAGGTTGGACAAATGGGATTGCATGAAATTGCAGAGCTTCTGCATGGCAAAGGACATAGCTAGCAATATCAATAGAAAACCCACGGATTGGGAGAAGATCTTTACTAGCCATACAATAGACAAGGGTCTCATATCTAAAATATACCTGGAACTCAAAAAATTAAATCCCCCAACAACAAATCTTCAAAGAAACAACTGCCCAATAAATAAATGGTCTAAAGACTTAAAGAGAAACTTCTCTGAAGAAGAAAGAAGGATGGCCAATAGACACATGAAGAAATGCTCTCCCTAGCCATAAAAGAAATGCAAATCCCTTCACCTCCCTTCCCAGCCTCCTCCCTCCCCCCACCCAATTATACCCCCCTCCCCCCCCCCACACCGACATTTTAAAGCTGGTTTTGACATGACATTCTTGGTAAGAAATGTATGCATTATCCTGCCCATGTAATTGTAGCCCCTCTGTACAGTATGTTCTCAAATAAAATAAAATAATATTAAAAAAAAAGAAATGCAGATCCCACCAAAGTTGAGATACCACCTCACCCCAGTTAGAATGGCTAAAATCAAGAACTCTAATAACAACAGATGCTGGAGGGGATGTGGACAGAAGGGAACCTTACTGCATTGTTGGTGGGAGTGTAAACTTGTTCAACCACTTTGAAAAGTAGTGTAGAGGTTCCTCAAACGACTCCAAATAGAGCTCCTCCATCACCCAGCAATCCCACTTTTGGGCATTTACCCAAATGTTTACAAAGAAGACCACACTAAAGCTACCAGCACTACTATGTTTATTGCAGCATTATTTACTATAGCTAAGACATGGAACCAATCCAGATTCCCCTCAGTAGATGAATGATCAAGAAAATGTGGTATATATACACAATGGAATTCTATGCCTCCATCAGAAAGAATGACATTGCCCCATTTGTTAGGAAATGGAAATGCTTGGAAAAGAATTACATTAAGTGAAGTAAGCCAGGCCCAAAGAAGCATAGGTCCCATGGTTTCCCTTATTTGCAATATCTAGTATATGGCTGAGTCAAGCAGGAAACGTCAGATAAGGTGATGTTAGGGAAATGAACCCTAAGATATGTATTCAAATGTTTTTTTCTTTCATTCGATTGTTTCTAACATATTCATAAGATTATTTCTTTGTTGCTTTGTATGTTCCTCCCCCACAGTACAACCCCTGCTTTCACTGTATTTGATGGTGGTATTATTTGTGGAGGGGAAGGGCAAAAACAAATCTTCTAAATAGGGATACAGGTGGACCCATTGCAACAATGAGATGTACAAGTCGTTATGTCGAAAATGAACTTTACAACTTTGGTGGGGGGGAGGATGGGAAGGGATGGGAAGGGGAAACAAAGGAGGAGGCTACAATGCTTTATAAGAAATGTACTCATTTTCTTGCCCATGTAATTGTAACCCCTCTGTACATTATTTTCACAATAAAAAATGAATTCATTTTTATATTTGCTTTCATATGCAATGCAGTTCTGAAAGAATAGAGAATAAAGTATTCAAAATGGTTAGAAGCATAAGGTGAACATAGAAGAGAACTTGCTCGATGTGGAATAGTATTCCTATTTATTATTCAAATCAAGTGATTATTAGATTTCCAAGTTTTTTCAAAATAATTTCTGATAGTCTATTGATAAAAGTATGAGAATCAAAAATTGCAATTTTGTACATATCAGGATGATTATGTGGTGAGCAACAGAAAAAATAAAATTGCACATAAAATTAGTCATATTTTAGTTATGTATACAGGGTTCTACTTAGATGTATTGATTTGAGCTATTTTTTAAATTTTATTTTATTGTAAAGATGCTGTACAGTGGGGTTACAGTTACATGAGTAAGGCAATTAGCACATTTCTTTTTTAAAAAATTTATTTATTTTTATTGTGAAAATGCCGTACAGAGGGGTTACAATTACATGGGCAAGGTAATGAGTACATTTCTTGTCAATCATTGTCACCTCCCATCCTTCTCCCAGCGGCCCCCCTGCCCTTCCTCCCACCCCCCACCCCCGGCCAAAGTTGTAAAGTTCGTTTTTCTACCTAATGTCTTCTACATTTCATTGTTGCAATGGGTGCATCTGTATCCCTATTTAAACAATTTGTTTTATCCCTTCCCCTGCACAAATTACACCAACATCAAATACAGTGAAAAACAGGGGTTATACCATGGGGGAGGGACATACAAAGCAACAAAAAAAAATCATCTTATAAATAGAAACAATCACAAGAAAGTAAAAAACATTTGAGTCCTTATCTTGGGGTTCATTTTGCCCAACATCAACTTATCTGACCGTTTCTGCTTAACTCAAACATATACTAGTAATTCCAAATAAGGGAAACCATGGGACCTATGTTTCTTTGGGCCTGGCTTACTTCATTTAGTATAATTATGAGTACATTTCTTGTTGAGCATTATTACCCGTTCCCTTGTTGTTCTCCCACTTTCCTTTCCCTCCCCCATCTCCCTCATTTCTCCCTCCCCCTAGAGTTGTAAAGTGAGCTATTTAGCCTTATATGGACATGATATGTCAAGCACACAAGACAGCTGAAAATGGATACCTTAGAAGATTTTAGTTTTAAGGCACAAATAGTGAAGGGTTAAAGTTTTGAGGCAGTGACCTCTTGTTGCCTGTTTCTAGCAGAGCAACACATGGTGGTAATCCAAGCGCCTGGTTGGTTGTGTGCCTTTATAAACCCTGCAAATCCTTGGCTCAGGGCTCTCTTCCTAGGCTCCACTGTGTCGGAATGTAGGACGAGGCCCGAGCTGCAGCCCATTTAAATAAAACCTTAAAACAGCTGTAAAGTCTGACTCTAGGAGGTCTTCTTGGTGGGGTGGTCCTGCACCCTAGGCACCACATATTAGTGGGGGCTCATCAGGGATCCCCCCAAATACCCCCGAGACCTCAGACTCCAAAGGTAAAACATCGCTATTTTTGTTAATTTGTCTTGTCCTGTTGTCTGTCTATACTTTCGTTTTCCTTTGTGAGGACGGCTGCTCCGATTCATATTGTGTAAAGGGTTGTTGAAGCGGACATGCTTGCACGACAACCCTGGAGGAACTGGGAGACGTCCCAGATCTGCTTGTGGGGTGGGGGTCCTTGGAACCCCACCATGTGAATTGCGGGGCGGGGGTCAGTTCGGTGTTGGGCCAGAACTGACCAAGAGGGCCTCCTAACCGAGGCCCAATTCTCCCACTGTGGGTCCGCTCCTTCTGCTGTGGGACATGGGTGTGGAACCCAGCCATGACAGGAGTCAGCAGACCGGTTCGGGAGATCTCCACTCCATAAGTTTTTTGTCGTAACTGTCAGGCCTGCGTGTGTTTTGTTTGTACTGGTTATTGTTTTTTGGACTGTACGACTGACGGGACTGGAAACCATGGGCACCACTCCATCTAGTCCCCTAGACTTACAAAAAGAAACTGAGAAAGAGGAAAAGAAAAGGTACCCCCGGTTTTTCAGGGAGATAACTTGGAAGAAGAAATGTTTGCTCCCCCATACTCCCCTTCCCAGGTTCCTTCTGCAGAGCCTGAGAATAATCAAGAGGAGGAAGGAGCTATAGAACCCTCGGCACCTGGCCTTAAAGTTTCTGAGGGGCCAGTCACTTGACGACACCATGGAATCAGCCCCCCTTCTAATGCAGCTGTTTTTCCCTTACAGGTCGTAGGTCCTGTGGATGTGGATGGTCAACAGCAACACCAATATTGGCCATTTTCTACCAGTGATCTATACAATTGGCTCACCCAAAATGCCTCCTTTACTGAGAAACCCCAGGATTTAATTTGTTTGCTTGAAACTATTCTCTTTACTCATCAGCCCACTTGGGATGATTGCAGTCATCTTTTACAGGTCCTTTTTACCACTGAAAAGAGAGACCATATCTGAGAGGCGACCCGGAAACTTATCCCTGGCCCCACAGGAGCGCCCATCACGGATCCTGCCCTGATCGCTGCCTATTTTCCTGAGATCCTACCAACATGGGTCTACAATACGGTTGAAGGTAGGGAGCGACTCCTTGTCTACCGCCAGGATCTGTTGGCAGGTCTCAAGGCGGCAGCTTGCCGACCTACTAATATGGCCAAGGTTTATGAGGTTAGACAGGAAGGAAGTGAAAGTCTGGCAGCATATCTTGAGCGGCTCATGGAAGCTTTTAGTCAATATACCCCGTATGATCTTGAGACCCAGGAGTCGGCTCAGATGAGTATGTTTGGCTATGTAAATCAAGCTGCACTAGACATAAAGAGAAAGTTGCAGGCTCTAGACAGACTTGGTGAAAAGTCTCTTAGGGATCTAGTAGCTGCGGCAGAAAAGGTTTACAATAAGAGAGAGACAGAGGAGCAAAGACAGGAAAGGAAGGACAAAGAACGTGAAATTGAGCGTGAAAAGAGAGACCGGGCCAAGGAAAAGAGGCCAGACTTGTTGGACTCGCCACTATTGCGTGCCGAACATACCTGGTACACAAAAGGCAGCAGTTTCATTCAAGATGGAAAAAGGAATGCGGGTGCAGCAGTCACCAAGGACACTGAGATAGTGTGGGCCAAAGCACTCCCCCAAGGAAGGTCTGCACAAAGAGCAGAACTGGTGGCACTAACAAAAACCCTACAGATGGGAAAAGGGAAAAGACTAAACATTTACGTGGACAGTCGGTATGCTTTTGCCACCATGCATGTCCATGTAGCAATTTACCAAGAGAGGGGGCTGCTGACAGCTGAGGGAAAGACTATTAAAAACATACAAGAAATTTTAAGCCTCATCCAGGCCTTATGGGAACCAGAAAATATTGCCATTATGCACTGCACTGGCCATCAAAAGGGAACTGATTCTATAACCAAAGGAAATAACTTGGCCAATCAGGCAGCTAAGGAGGCGGCCCTCCAGCCCAGAGTGGAAGTACTGACTCCAGTAGACCCAGGGCCACGAGCTTTGCCTCCTGAGCCTCAGTACTCCCAAGAAGACTTGGAGGGGATAAAGAAAATTCCCATGGCCTATAAATCCCCGGACAGAGACTGGTGGAAAACTGGTGAGGGGAAACTTTTCTTGCCAAAAAGATTGGGCAAAGGGATTCTTAAGAGAATCCATTGGGTCTCTCACATGGAAACCCAAAGAATGCAGGACTTGCTCTGACACTCAGAAGTAAAAATTAGACAAGGGAATCAACTCATTGAGGACATTGTTAAAAATTGTAAAGCCTGTCAGCTCACCAATGCCCCCAATCAACCGGTTACAAAAGGAGCTCACCTCTGTGGAGATAGGCCAGGTGTGTATTGGAAAGTAGACTTCACAGAAATAAAACTGGAAAATTTGGATATAAATATTTGCTAGTTTTTGTAGACACCTTTTCAGGGTGGGTTGAAGCCTACCCAACAAAGCATGAAAGTGTGAACGTCGTGGCTAAGAAGATCCTGGAAGAAATCCTATCCAGGTATGGCTTCCCATCCACCATTGGGTTGGACAATGGACTGGCCTTCATCTCCAAAGTAAGTCAGGGAATAGCTGTGGCACTGGGGACGTATTGGAAATTGCACTGTGCTTATAGACCCCAGAGTTCAGGGCAGGTAGAAAGAATGAATTGGACTCTAAAAGAGACCTTAGCTAAATTGGCTTTGGAGACTGGCACAGACTGGGTATCAGTCCTTCCTTTTGCCCTGTTTAGAGTAAGAAATTCATCCTATCAGCTTGGCTTTACTCCTTTTGAAATAATGTATGGACACCCTCCACCCATTATCCCTAGCCTTCAGACTGAATTGATTGCTGATATGGATGATACTGAATTTCTGTGTAAGCTTGACTATTTACAGCTGGTGCATAAGAGTATGTGGCCCCAGCTTAGAGCATTATATGATTCTGCTTTTATTCCTACCCCTCATTCGTTTAAACCAGGGGACTGGGTGTTTGTTCAGAGGCACAACTTGAGATCTCTGGAACCACGGTAGAAGGGACCTTACATGGTGCTACTGGCTACACCTACTGCCCTTAAGGTGGATGGCATTGCTGCTTGGATCCACTGTTCCCATGCCAGACTGGCTCACTCCTTTGTCCTGGATGACCATGGGGAAACATGGAAAGTCTCCAAACATCCTACCCAACCACTCCGAATACACCTCAAGGAAAGAAAAATGAACTGATTGGTATTGGTATTGTTGTTTAATAGTATGGCTAAGGTAAGAGAGGGACTATACCCGTTCAAGATCGAGAGCTGTTGGAGTTTAGTTTTGGGCCAGAGCCATAAGATTGTGTCTCAGGACCATAAGTCAAGGGGGGGGGGGGGGGAATGAAGGGTTAACGTTTTGAGGCAGTGAGCTCTTGTTGCTTGTTTCTAGCAGAGCAACACGTGGTGTTAATCCAAACACCTGGTTGGTTGTGTGCCTTTATAAACCCTGCTTTGGCTCAGGGCTCTCTTCCTAGGCTCCACTGTGTCAGACTGTAGGACGAGGCCCGAGCTGCAGCCCGTTTAAATAAAACCTTAAAACAGCTGTAAAGTCTGACTCTCAGTGGTCTTCTTGGTTGGGGTTCTGCGACCTGGGCACAACAATAGGAATATAAAAGCTTATACACAACACCCAATATTTTTTATCTATTGTTCGCTTCATCTGTTTAAGAGTAGTTGATCTGAGAGCTGGTGGTTCACACCTGCAATTCTAGTTTCTCAGGAGGCTGAGATCTGAGGATGGCCTTTTGAAGCCAAAACAGGCAGGAAAGTCTATGAGATCTGGCTCCAATTAACCACCAGAAAACCAAGAGTGAAGCTATGGCTCAAAGTGATAGAGAGGCAGCCTTGATAAAAAAAAAAAATCTTGGAATTCCAGGCCCAGGACTTTTGAAAAAAAAAGAAAGAAAAGAAAAGAAAAAAAGACAGAAAAAAGAGAAAAGAAAGAAAGAAAGGAAGGAAGGAAGGAAGGAAGGAAGGAAGAAAGGAAGAAAGGAAGGAAGGAAGGAAGGAAGGAAGGAAGGAAGAAAGAAAGGAAGAAAGGAAGGAAGGAAGGAAGGAAAGAAGGAAGGGAAAACGAAAGAGAAAGAAAGAAAGAAGAAAGAAAAAGTTATTGAATGCAGGAAGCAAAGAAAGAGTGTGAATGTGGTCATAATAATCTAGGTACATATCTGAAAATGGAACAAGAAAAGTTCGTAAGATTCATGAGAGAGGAAAAGTGGAGGAGAGAATGAAGAAAGGGTCGATTGATTAAAATGCATTATATCCACAATTGGACATGTTGGGCATGTCAAAATGAAACCCCAGAGTATATTTCATTGATGCTAATAAAAAAGAAAATGATTGACTAGTTAGTGAAGACATTTGAAAGAAAGAAAATATTTAAAGACTTTGAGAGGCATTAGTAGGTGAATCTCATAAGACATTAAATATAAAATCCACAGATTTCCCTAGAGCAATTTTGAAATTTTCACATATGTGACTGATAGCACAGCTTTAGTTAGGATATTATGATATTCAAGGTGTGCAATGAAGACATTTGTGAGACAGCTATGAAACCAACTATATCTTCCAAATGCAATGTTTGAAGCTCCAAAGAATAATGAATTTGTTTTACTTTTTTGGTGGCCTCCAGTAGTAGCCAAGATGATAAAAACTGTTTTCCAGTTATTTGAATTTGGATGACAGGTTATGGATGAGTGAAATTTTATATGAAAAAATGCTATGGGCCCTCTGTATATAACAATACAACATTTAAAAATAAAAATAACCCATTGCAACAATGAGATGTACAAGTCGTTATGTCGAAAAGCGAACTTTACAACTTTGGCAAGGGGGGGTGTGGGGGGGAGGAGGGGAGCGGTTGAGGGGGGAAGGGGCGGGAGATGGTAAGGGATGGGAAGGGGAAACAAAGGAGGAGGCAACAATGCTTGATAAAAAATGTACTGATTACCTTGCCTGTGTAATTGTAACCCTTCTGTATGGTATTTTCACAATTAAACAAACAAACAAACAAACATAAATAAATAAATAAATAAATAAATAAAATTAAAAATAATGCTAAGTGCCACTGATCAATATACAAATGTATTTTATTTTTGTACATTTGGGATTGAATTTCATCCTCAAACTTCATGAATAAGTGTTGTTTTATTGAAATTTTATGCAACAACAAATGCAAAATAAAAGCATATCAGTACAAAAATGTATTTTATTCATTGTATTTTATGTGGAATTCACTGTGATATTATGATACATAAAACACCCCTTTTGTTTATATTTTCTATTTAAGTTTTAATAATCATACTTTTGGGCTAAGTGGAACTAAAAATAATTTAAAAAACAAAAGTTTTCTCATATTGTTCAATATACACTAAGAGAATAACGACTGGAACATAGTTTAAACAATTCTTGTGTTTGATTTTATTGTGGATGACCTTTAATTAGTGTGTAGATATTTTCTCCATATTATATTGATTCACTTGTCTTACTGGGCAGTAGATGTCCGCTGTGAAGTATAAAGGGATTTTTTTGTCCTAATCCCTGTGATATTATATGATTAATGAGTTAAAATTCCCATTTTGAGTTTCCTACCAATCAATAGGCAGATGGGCGATAGTGGATGTCCAACAACAGGACAGCAGGAGATAGTTAAGCTGTTTTTACTCTCACAGTGAAAAAATATTTAGAAAAACATCTGGCTTAAAGCTACAGTCAACATTTCTGGGATTTTCTTTGCTTCTTTTATCATACATTTTGTGTACCTGCATTTGCTGTTATTCAAAGTGAAGTTTATAATACATATGTATTCATAATTGATTTGAAAGCACAGAAAGGAAAAATATTCTAGTGGTTTATTTTTTTATTTAATTTTATTTTATTTGTGAACATACTGTACAGAGGGGTTACAATTACATGGGCAGGACAATGCGTACATTTCTTACCAAGCATTGCACCCTCCTCCTTTGGTTTACCCTTCACATCCCTTCCCCCTCCCCCCCCAATCCCAATCCTTCTCCTTCCCCCCCCCCCCCGCACCGACGTTGTAAAGCTCGTTTTGGATATGACAACTTGTACTTCTCTTTGTTGCAACAGGTCCACCTGTATCCTTAAACAACTGGATTTTCCCCATTTCCTCCACAAGTTATACTGACATCAAATATAGTGAAAGCAGGGGTTATACTGTGGGGGAGGGACATACAAAGCAACAAAGAGATAATCTTATAAATGCGTTAGAAACACATGCATGAAAGAAAAAAAACATTAAAATACATATCTAAGGGTTCATTTTCCTGACCTCACATTATCTGACCTTTTCCGCTTGACTCATACATATACTAGATATTGCAAATAAGGGAAATCATGGGACCTATGTTTCTTTGGGCCTGGCTTACTTAAAGGAACCTTACTTCATTGTTGGTGGGAATGTAAACTTGTTCAACCACTTTGGAAAGCAGTATGGAGGTTCCTCAAAAGACTTCACATAGATCTCCCCTATGACCCAGCAATCCCACTTTTGGGCATTTACCCAAATGTTTACAAACAAGACCACACTAAAGCTACCAGCACAACAATGTTTATTGCAGCATTATTTACCAGAGCTAAGATATGGAACCAACCCAGATGTCCCTCAGCAGATGAATGGATCAAGAAAATTGGTATATATACACAATGGAATTCTATTCCTCCATCAGAAAGAATGACATTGCCCCATTTGTTAGGAAATGGAAAAACTTGGAAAAAATTATATTAGTGGTTTATTTTTTAAATAATGGTTATATAGATATTGGTAAGTGGATAAAGAGTACAATATTACAAATTTTCACCAAATTCTCACACATTAAAATGAATTTCAGTAGAATATAGCAACTGATCTTTTTCAATATATTTTATTGTAAAGATACAAAAGGGAGGCTGGGAAGGTGGCTCAGTGGTAGAGTGCTTGCCTTGCACACATGAGGCCCTGGGTTGGATTTCTCAGCACCACATAAGCAGAAAAAGCCGGAAGTGGCACTGTGGCTCAAGTGGTAGCCTTGAGCTGAAGAGCTGAGGGAAAGTGCCCAAGCCCAGTGTTCAATATCCATGACCAACAACAAAAAAAGATACAAAGGGGTTACAGTTACATGAGCAAGGTCCGTTTCTTACCAAGCATTGTTACCACATCATTTGTTTTTCCCCTACCATCCTTTTCCTTTCTACCTCCAAAACTCCTCCCTGGCCCCTACCCCAAGTTATAAAGTTCATTTCACACATAGTGCCCTGTACATCTGATTGTTACAATGGGTCATTCTGTATCCTGATTTCAGCATTCTTTTATTTCCCTTCCCCTCCCCAAATTAGAAAAATGTATATATAGGACACCAGAATCAGAGTGAAAACAGGGGTTATAACATGGGGGAAGAACATACAAAGAACACAAAAATTACATAGTACATTATAAGTACATTGAAAACAACAGCAAGAAAGATAAAACCGCTTGTGTGGCTATTTTAGGGTTCATTTCGTTTAGCATTATCTTATATGGTCATATGTACATAGCATTTGACCTTTTCTGCTTGTCCTAGACATATACTATGTATTGCAGATAAGGGAAACCATGAGACCTATGTTTCTTTGAGCCTGACTTACTTCACTTAATATAATACTTTCTAAGTATTTCCTTTTCCTAACAAATGGGGCATATTCATTCTTTCTGATGGAGGCATGGAATTCCATTAAATATTCCATTATATATATATATATATATATATATTATACATATATATATATATATATCACATTTTCTTGATCCATTCAGCTACTGAGGGGCATCTAGGTTGGTTCCATATCTTAGCGATGGTGAATAATTATGCTATAAACATAGTTGTGCTTGTAGTTTTAGGATGGCCTTTTTGTGATCGTTTGGGTAAATTTCTAAAAATTAGATTGCTGGGATATAGGGGAGCTTTATGTGGAGTCTGTTGAGGAAACTCCATACTGCTTTCCAAAGTGGTTGAAAAAGTTCACACTCCAAAAACAATGCAGTAGGGATTCCTTTTGGCCACATCTCCAGCACCTGTTTTTGTTGTTTTTTTGTGTGTGTTTTTTTTTGATCCAGTCGTGGGGCCTGAACTCTGGGCCTGGGTGCTGTCCCTCAGCTCTTCAGCTCAAGGCTAGCGCTCTACCACTTGAGCCACAGCGCCACTTTCAGCTTTTTTTCTTTTTGCTTATGTGGTGCTGAGGAATCAAACCCAGGGCTTCAGGCATGCAAGGCAAGTGCTCTACCACTGAGCCACCTTCCTAGCCCGCCAGCACCTGTTATTATTAGATTTCTTGATCATACCCATTCTAACTGGGATGAGGTAGAATCTCAATTTGTTTTGATTTGCATTTCTTTTATGGTTAGAGAAGTTGAGCATTTCTTCATTTGTCTATTGTTATTTCCTCTTCAGAGAAGTTCCTTTTTAAGTCTTTAGCTCACTTACAAATCAGGCTTTTGCTTCTTTGAGGATTTGTTGTTGGGGGGTCAATTTTTTTAGTGCTAAGTATATTTTAGATATGAGATACTTGTCCATTGTAAGGCTAGTGAAGATATTCTCCAGTTCCATGGGCTTTCAATATACCTTGCTTGATATGTCCTTTGCCATGCAGAAGCTCTGCAATTTCATGCAATTCCATTGGTCCAAACTTTCTTTCATTCGTTGTGTTTCTTTGTCTTTATTAAGAAAATTTCAGCCTGAACTGAGGAGCCCTAGAGTTTCTCCGATTCCTTCCTGTAATGTTTCAGGGTGTCTGCTTTGACTTCGAGATCATTGATCCATTTGGAGTTGATTCTGATGCAAGGTGATAGATAAGAATCTAGCATTGGTTTTCTACAGGTACTTAAGCAATTATTCCAGCACCATTTACTGAAGAGGCTGTCTTTCTTCCATTCTATTTTGGGGGTTCATTCCTGGATCTTCAGTTCTATTCCATAGGTCCTCAGGTCTGTTCATGTGCCAGTACCAAGCTGTTTTGATTATTATGGCTTTGAAGTAGAGCTTCCAATTTGGTATTGATATTCCTCCAGCACTGTTCTTTCTGCTAAGGATTGTTTTTGCTATTTGGGATCTTTTATTGTTCCATATGAATTTTTGGATTGCTTCTTCTGTTTCATTGAAGAATGAGGTTGGGATATTGATAGGTATTGCATTGAATTTGGCACTATTTCCATTTTCACATTGTTAATCCTCCCAATGCAGGAGCATGGGAGGTTTTTCCACTTCCTTAGTTCTACTTTAATTTCCTTTTTTAGCTTTTGAAAGTTTTCATCATAGAGGTCCTTCACCTCTTTAGTTAACACCTGGGTATTTTTTTGTGTGACGCTATTACAAAAGGAGTTGCTTTACTGATTTTAACCACACTGTTCACGTTATTGACATACAGAAAAGCCATTGATTTTTGAGGGTTAATTTTATACCCTGCTATTTTGCCCAAGTTTTGAATCAGCTTGAATAATTTGGTAGTGGAGTCAGTGGGATTCTTTAAATACAAGATCATGTCATCTTGTATTTACTTCATCTTTCCCTATTTGGATCCCCTTTATGTTTGCATCTTGTCCTATTGCTCTAGCTAGAAATTCCAATACTAAATTGAAGTGGAGAGAGAGTGGACATCTTTTTCTCATTCCTAAATTTAGAGGAAATGGCTTTAGCTTTTCACCATTTAGTATAATGCTGCCTGTAGGTTTGTTGTACACAGCCTTTATTATATTGAGGAATGTTCCATGGATTCCTAATTTTTCCAGAGCTTTAATTACAAGGGGGAGTTGGATCTTTTCAAATGCTTTTCCTGCATCTATTGAGATTATCATGTGTTTCTTACCCTTGTTCTTGTTGATGTTATGAATTATATTATTGATTGGTATATATTGAACCAGCTTTGCATCCCTGAAATGAATCCTGTTTGATCGTGGTGCATGATTTTTTTGATGAGTTGTTGAAAGTTGATTGGCCAGAATTTTGTCGAGAAGTTTTGCATAAATGTTCACCAAAGAAATGGTCTATATTTCTCTTTCTTTGATGAGTCCCTGCCTGGTTTTGGCATGAGGGATATGATGGCTTCATAGAAAAAGTTTGGTAGAGAACTTTCATTTCAATTTCATTGAAGAGTTGGAGGAGCATTGGTGTGAGTTCTGCTTTGAAGGCCTGGTTGAATTCAGCTGTAAATGCATCTGGCTCTGGGCTTTTCTTGGGTGGGAGTTCTCATTGCTGTTTATATTCTGATGCTTGATATGGGTCTGTTAAGTTGATTTAACTCACCTTGGGCATGTCAATGTTTGCTATAAATTCATCCATTTCTTTGAGGTTGTCAAACTTATTAGCATAAAGGATTGAGAAGTATTACCTTATAATATTCTGAGTCTTGATTGTTTCTGTTGTGATGTTTCCATTTTTTAAATTTAATTTTATTTTATTTGTGAATATACTGTACAGAGGGGTTACAATTGCATGGGCAGGATAATGCGTACATTTCTTACCAAGCACTGCAGCCTCTTCCTTTGTTTACCCTGCACATCACATCCCAGCCTCCCCCCTCGCCCCCCCAATCCCCATCCTTCTCCTTCCCCCCTTCCCCCCCCCCCCGCACCGACATTGTAAAGCTCATTTTGGACATGACAACTTGTACTTCTCATTGTTGCAACAGGTCCACCTGTATGCTTAAACAACTGGGTTTTCCCCATCTCCTCCACAAGTTACACTGACATCAAATATAGTGAAAGCAGGGGGAGGGACATAAAAAGCAACAAAGAGATAATATTATAGATGCATTAGAAACAAATGCATGAAAGAAAAAAAACATTAAAATACATATCTAAGGGTTCATTTTCCTGACATCACATTATCTGACCTATTCCGCTTGACTCATACATATACTAGATATTGCAAATAAGGGAAACCATGGGACCTATGTTTCTTTGAGCCTGGCTTACTTCACTTAATATATTTTTTACAAGTATTTCCATTTCAGGAATAGAATTGAAAACTCAGAAATGAACCTACAGACCTATAGCCATCTAATCTTCGATAAGGAAGCTAAAATAATAGAATGGAAGAAAGACAGCCTCTTCAGTAAATGGTGCTGGCAAAATTGGTTAACTACATGTAGAAAACTAAAGCTAGATCCTTATATATCACCCTGCACCAGAATCAACTCCAAATGGATCAAAGACCTTGAACTCAAAGCAGACACTCTGAAAACATTACAGGATGGAATAGGAGAAACCCTAGGTCTCCTTGACTCAGGCCGAAATTTTCTGAATAGAGACCCGGAAGCACAACAAATCAAAGAAAGGTTGGACAAATGGGATTGCATAATGTTGCAGAGCTTCTGCAGGGCAAATGACATAGCTAGCAAGATCAATAGAAAGCCCACCGATTGGGAGAAGATCTTTACTAGCCATACAATGGACAAGGGTCTCATATCTAAAATATACTTGGAACTCAAAAAATTAAAAGACCCAACAACAAATCCTCAAAGAAACAACTGCCCAATAAATAAGTGGGCGAAAGACTTAAAGAGAAGCTTCTCTGAAGAAGAAAGAAGGATGGCCAATAGACACATGAAGAAATGTTCAACATCCCTAGCCATAAAAGAAATGCAAATCAAAACAACATTGAGATATCACCTCACTCCAGTTAGAACAGCAAAAATCAAGAACTCTAACAACAACAGATGCTGGAGGGGATGTGGACAGAAAGGAACCTTACTTCATTGTTGGTGGGAATGTAAACTTGTTCAACCACTTTGGAAAGCAGTATGGAGGTTCCTCAAAAGACTTCACATAGATCTCCCCTATGATCCAGCAATCCCACTTTTGGGCATTTACCCAAATGTTTACAAACAAGACCACACTAAAGCTACCAGCACAACTATGTTTATTGCAGTATTATTGCAGCATTATTTACCATAGCTAAGATATGGAACCAACCCAGATGCCCCTCAGTAGATGAATGGATCAAGAAAATGTGGTATATATACACAATGGAATTCTATGCCTCCATCAGAAAGAATGACATTTCCCCATTTGTTAGGACATGGAAAGGTTTGGAAAAAATTATATTAAGTGAAGTAAGCCAGGCCCAAAAAGCATAGGTCCCATGGTTTCCCTTATTTGCAATATCTAGTATAGGTATGAATCAAGCGGAAAAGGTCAGATAATGTGATGTTAGGAAAATGAACCCTTAAATATGTATTTTAATGTTTTCGTTTCTTTCATGCATGTGTTTCTAACGCATTTATAAGATTATTTCTTTGTTGCTTTGTATGTCCCTCCCCCACAGTGTAACCCCCGCTTTCGCTATATTTGAGTCAGTATAACATGTGGAGGAGATGGAGACAAACAAGTCGTTTAAGGATTCAGGTGGACCTGTTGCAACAATGAGAAGTACAAAATGTCATGTCAAAACCAACTTTACATTGTCGGTGTGGGGTGGGAAGGGGGGTATAATTGGGTGGGGGGAGGGGGGAGGTTGGGAAGGGAGGTGAAGGGTAAACAAAGGAGGAGGCTGCAATGCTTGGTAAGAAATGTATGCATTATCCTGCCCATGTAATTGTAGCCCCTCTGTACAGTATGTTCTCAAATAAAATAAAATTAAATTTAAAAAAAAAAACAAGTTTTTCCATTTCATAACAAATGGGGCAATGTCATTCTTTCTGATGGAGGCATAGAATTCCATTTTCTTGATCCATTCATCTACTGAGGGGCATCAGAGTTGGTTCCATATCTTAGCTATGGTAAATAATGCTGCAATAAACGTAGTTGTGCTGGTCGCTTTAGTGTGGTCTTGTGTGTAAACATTTGGGTAAATGCCCAAAAGTGGAATTGCTGGGTCATAGGGGAGATCTATGTGAAGTCTTTTGAGGAACCTCCATACTGCTTTCCAAAGTGGTTGAACAAGTTTACATTCCCACCAACAATGAAGTAAGGTTCCTTTCTGTCCACATCCCCTCCAGCATCTGTTGTTGTTAGAGTTCTTGATTTTTGTCGTTCTTACTGGAGTGAGGTGATATCTCAATGTTGTTTTGATTTGCATTTCTTTTATGGCTAGGGATGTTGAACATTTCTTCATGTGTCTATTGGCCATCCTTCTTTCTTCTTCAGAGAAGCTTCTCTTTAAGTCTTTCGCCCACTTATTTATTGGGCAGTTGTTTCTTTGTGGATTTGTTGTTGGGGGGTTTAATGTTTTGAGTTCCAAGTATATTTTAGATATGAGGCCCTTGTCCGTTTTATGGCTAGTAAAGATCTTCTCCCAATCCGTAGGCTTTCTATTGATCTTGCTAGCTATGTCATTTGCCCTGCAGAAGCTCTGCAACTTTATGCAATCCCATTTGTCCAACCTTTCTTTGATTTGTTGTGTTTCCGGGTCTTTATTCAGAAAATTTCGGCCTGAGTCAAGGAGACCTAGGGTTTCTCCTATTCCATCCTGTAATGTTTTCAGAGTGTCTGCTTTGAGTTCAAGGTCTTTGATCCATTTGGAGTTGATTCTGGTACAGGGTGATATATAAGGATCTAGCTTTAGTTTTCTACAAGTAGTTAACCAATTTTGCCAGCACCATTTACTGAAGAGGCTGTCTTTCTTACATTCTATTTTTTTAGCTCCCTTATCGAAGATTAGATGGCTATAGGTCTGTAGGTTCATTTCTGGGTTTTCAATTCTATTCTAATGGTCCTGAGGTCTGTTCTTATGCCAATACCAAGCTGTTTTGATTACTATGGCTCTATAGTAGAGTTTGAAATTTGGTATTGATATTCCTCCAGCAGTGTTCTTTCCGTTGAGGAGCGTTTTTGCTATTCGGGGTATTTTATTGTTCCATATGAATTTTTGGATTGCCTCTTCTATTTCCTTGAAGAATGAGGGTGGAATTTTGATAGGTATTGCATTGAATTTGTAGATAGCCTTGGGAAGTATTGCCATTTTCACGATGTTAATCTTTCCAATCCAGGAGCATGGGAGGTTTTACCATTTTTTAAGTTCTGTGTTGATTTCCTTTTTCAAGATTTTAAAGTTTTCATCATAGAGGTCCTTCACTTCTTTGGTTAAGTTAATTCCTAGGTATTTTATTTTTTTGGGGGCTATTACAAATGGAGTTGCTTTCCTAATTTCAGCCACACTTTTCTCATTGTTGGCATACAGAAAAGCCATAGTTTTTTGGGGGTTAATTTTATAACCTGCTACTTTACCAAAGTTTTGAATCAGCTTGAGTAATTTGGGAGTGGAGTCTATGGGATTCTTTAAATACAAGATCATGTCATCTGCAAAGAGGGAGAGTTTTATTTCTTCTTTCCCTATTTGGATCCCCTTTGTGTCTGCATCTTGTCTTATTGCTGTAGCTAGGCATTCTAATACTAGATTGAAGAGAAGTGGAGAGAGTGGGCATCCTTGTCTTGTTCCTGAGTTAAGAGGAAATGCCTTTAGTTTTTCACCATTAATTATAATGCTGGCTGTAGGTTTGTCATATACAGCCTTTATGGTCTTGAGGAATGTTGTATGGATTCCTAATTTTTCCAAAACCTTCATCATAAAGGGGTGTTGTATCTTGTCGAATGCTTTTTCTGCATCTATTGAGATAACCATGTGGTTCTTATTCTTGCTCCTGTTGATGTGATGAATACTATTAATTGATTTGCGTATATTGAACCAGCTTTGCATCCTTGAAATGAATCCTGTTTGATCGTGGTTTATGATTTTTTGGATGAATTGTTGAAGTCGATTGGCCAAAATTTTGTTGAGAAGTTTTACATCAATATTCATCAAAGAAATGGGTCTATAGTTCTCTTTCTTTGATGAGTCCCTGCCTGGTTTTGGGATGAGGGTTTTGATGGCTTCATAGAATGTGTTCGGTAGTGAGCTTTCTTTTTCAATTTCATTGAATAGTTGGAGGAGTATTGTTGTAAGCTCTGCTTTGAAGGTCTTGTAAAATTCAGCTGTAAAGCCATCTGGTCCTGGACTTTTCTTAGCTGGGAGGCCTCTTATTGCTGTTTCTATTTCAGTGCTTGATATGGGCCTGTTAACTCATCATAGTTTAGTTTTGGCATGTCAATATTTCCATTCTTATCTCTGAGTTTGTTTATTTGGGTGTGTTCTCTTCTTTTTGTAAGAAGATTTGCTAAGGGTCTCTCAATTTTGTTAATTTTTTCAAAAAACCAATTCTTTATTTTGTTGATTTTTTCTATATTATTTTGGACTCTAATTCATTTAATTCTGATTTAATTTTACTTACTTTATTCCATCTGCTGGATTGGGCATTAGCTTGTTGTGTAGGGAGCCGGGGCGAGACTCCGCCCACTCCCTTGCAGCTTTGAGGTAACCACCCCATATTAGACGGTGCTTGGCGGGACGCCTGGGCTTTGCGTGTGCGCGAGCCAGGTAGAGTCCCCAGCCAATCCCATGACACCTGGTGACGGTGAAAGGCAGGCGACCAACAATAGACCGACCCACGTTCCTATTTCCCTATATATGCGGCTATGTTTCGGGTGCACGCTATCTCACGCCCAAGCTCTCCCATCAACTAAAAGGCTCTCCAATAAAGCATGATCTGAGAAGACTCCTGGTGTGGTGGTCATTCTTTCTCGCTGGTCGAGTAGACGGTCGCTACATTGTTGCTCTTTTTCAAGGAGCTTCAGTTGCTTCGTTAAATTGTTGGTTTCAGATCTCTCCAATTTGTTGATGTAGGAACACAGAGCTATAAACTTGCCTCTGAGTACTGCCTTTGTTGGGACCCAGATGAGCTGTTGATTTGTGTGTTCATTTTTGTTAAATATCATGAACATTTGAATTTCCATTACCTACTGGTGGTTCAACAGTGTGTTGTTCAGCCTCCATGTGTTACAATGTTTTCTCTGCTGGCTTTTGGTGTTGAGTTCTAATTTTATTCCCTTGCAGTCTGGGAGAATGTGGGGCATAATTTCAATGTTTCTGAATTTGGACAAATTTGCTTTGTGATGTAAAATGTGATCATCATACTCACGCATTTCCCTATCATGCTCACACAGAGTCCTTTGCAGACTTTGGATGTCTTCATTCAGCATGTTTACTGTTCATGCTCATAGTGCATTTTGGGGATTCTCCTCTGGATTATTCATTAACTGCACTGTTGCCTGATTATCATGAGCAGGAGTTGAGATACCCTGGACTTGCCATTTTTCTTGTCTTTCTCTGCTTTGTTCTGCCCATTGGGTATGAAAGCTAAACCAATTCCTTGCTTGAACACTATTTTAAGGCAAGCATCAGCCAGAGCCCTGTAATTGCACAGATTGTTTGATGCAGTCAAATGAGTACAGATACAATCAAGTTCAACAGACCCAGTCTAGTTCAACAAGAAACACAAAGGTATCAATCGACTAAGAAATCAAAGAAGGAGTCAGCAAAATAGAAATTAATAAATTTTCAGAGTGATGTGAGGTGAAAATAAGATTAGGGGTATGTGGGGAGAGAAAGGTAGAGATGGAATTTAACAAAGTCCTAAATTCAGGGAGAGGAAAAGGATAGAAATAAAGAAGAGAAATTAAAGAAAAAGGAAAAAAGAAAAATAAATAATTTTAACATGAAACACTTAACAATTATATAAGTGTAAAGAAATTATACTACACTTTAAGGAGTTAAGGCTGAGAATTTGTGAATTGAGTAATTGTTATCTGAATTAAGTATGCCCACAATGAAGGATAAGGTCTAATATTCGAAGACAGGTATATATCTGAGGATAAACAGAACAGCAATTAAATAAAGCAAAAAAAAGGCAAAAAGGGAAAAGAGTAAAAAGAAAATTAAAAGCACACTTAAAATAAAAATGATGAAAAAATAAAAAACATTTAAATTTTTTTCATGAGTTAGAAAAAAGCATTCTGCAATTTTTGTGTGTGTTAGTGGGGGGGGGGGATTTTTGTCTCCCCTGTGTCCATAACCAGTCTTTTGGTGTTGTCTGGTTTGCTTGTGGTGTTTGGTTTTCCTGTGGCTTGGTTGGTTTCTTAAATCAGTTTGAGCAGACAGAAGGAAGCTCTGCCTTAGCAGGGAATTTATTACCCTCTTCCCAGGCTAGTTCAGTGGGAATGTGATCTGCTTTGAGTATCACAAAAGAGGAAGTTGGCTGTTTCCTCTAGCTTGGAGTTGCTGTGATGGGTCTCCATTGTGGGTAGGATTGATGCCTGTTAGCAATGAGTAGCTTTTCCCTGAGGGGTTAGCTCCTGAGACACTCACCCAGCCCAGCCTGGAGCCATTCTTAGGATTTATGTTTATTGAGTTTCCATTGTTTTTCTTTTACCCTCCTGCAGCTGGGTCTGCTGCCTGTGCTGCAATGGAGTGGGTCAACCTCTGTCTCTGTTTACCCATTGAAGAAATTCACTCCTCTGTTGGCAGAGCCTCTTCTGCCTGGGAAGGGTAACTTTCTCCTGGCTGCTGAGACTTGCAGGTCAAGTTCCTTTGACCTATTGAATGGTTCCTATTGTCTTCTTCCAAGGCCTGAATTATGGGTTAGATGCTCTGGTCAGGTCTTTTTCAGTATCAAAGTTGGAGTTCTTCTCCGGTGGTGGGGAGGGGCTATTTTCCCACCACTGCTCTTTGAAAAGTAGTGAGAATGTCTTGGGGGTACTCACGCCTTTTCCCTTGGTTTCTTAGCTGTCCACAACCTGCAACTGTCTGTGCTCTGCAAATGAAGATTTCTGCTCTTTGTCAGTTCTTGCTGGTGGTGAGTAGAATCTGCGCGCACACCACCTCTGGTGCCTTTGTCCTGGGCTCTCTCTGTTTATATTGTAGTCGAGGCAGCAGCTGCTGCTTCTGCCCCCATGGACACCAGCAAGTGTTTGAATCTGTCTCCTTAACCAAGCTGCCTAAATTTTTCCTCTGTGACCAAACTCTCTGTATCATGATGGCACACTTGTTGTGACTCTATAGCCTTAGGCTTTTCTCTGGAGCACTAAATCGGGTTTCTACAAAAGAGCTTGTTTAACCCCCAGCTTCTGCTCTGCCATCTTCCTCTGGACTCTCTTTTGAATTTCTTTTTAAAGAATACAGAAATATTGTGGTTTATCCCCCCAAAATTTGTGGTTTAACTAGCAAAATTGAAGGCATAAGTGGTGCTGGAAGTTATGGGGGGTATGAAAGGTATAATATTGATCAAGATGCAAAAGTCTCTTCAACTGGAAGGCTGAATTGAAATTTTTAAATAATTACTGAAAGGTGATATGAAAAGATTAAAATGTAGAAAGTCTTGGCTTAAATTCCAGGTGTATTAAATTCAGATTAAATTAATAACATGATTAGGTGACAGTGTTGGGTAAACCAGTTTTTAGCTAAAATCCACACACAAATTTATCAAAGTGATGTTTTTATTTTTATCGGAGTTCAGGGACCCATTCTTTGATTGAGATGTTTTTCTAGAGAGCATTTCTGCTTCTATATTCCCTTACTTGACACCTCTAACATAAAGCATCAACTGGTTGAATACTTCCCTTGAAATAATAAACTGTGTAGAAGCTGCTTTAGGGTAACAACATCCATGGAGAAAGAATAAATGAGACTACAGTGAAGATGGATTTCAAATAAATATCTTTTTTTAATTGCCTTCTAAATGCAAGTTTAGAGATTCTTGGTCACTATCTATAGGTATGCATGCATGGCTGTCATAGAAATAATTTTTTACAGACCTTCTGAGAAAATGAACTGTGAAATCCCTGTGCTCCTTGACTTGAGAAAAATTATTTTCTTACACATGACATTTCTGAAGAGACCTTAAGTGACATAAACTTGTTAGCATTGTTTTGTTTAATAATCAAGTGGCACTACCTGAATGAAAATCAAACCATTTTTTAAAGCAATTCTTTGAGGGAGATTTCATTGTGACATTTTCCTATATGTATCATCATCCCCTCCATCACTCTCCCATATCAGACTCCTTTTTCTACAAACCACCCCAGCAGACTTCATCACTCAGTTTTCATTCACCTTCTTATCTAGTACCCCTCTCCTTCTTGTGCCCTTCTCCCCCAACAGAGGCTGCCTTGATTTCCTGTCATTCATTTCATTTTTTATTGTGCATTAATTTCACCAAGGGGATTCATCATGATATTGCAGATGTGCATATATTTTATTTTGTTCATTATTACCCTTTATATTGCCAACTAATTCTTTTCAGAGAGTCCAAACACTGATCTGAAAATATGACAGTGAAATCATTCATACTTCACCTGTCTCGACTGTCAAACTCGGTGGAAAAGCCCAAGAATTCAATGTGTTAACATCTAAAATAAAAGACTCACAGTTTTGCTTCCCGATGCATGAGTTCATAAAATTTTCTTTTTGTTATTAGCTTACATTTGTTATCGGGGAAGATTACATTGCTATATTTCCACACATATTCTTACCACATATTCCAATTGCATCTTCTTTATCCCTTCCAAACCAGTCTTAGCAGGGTTCATTATTTTATTTTCATAAATGTAAACAATCTACTTTGACCATATTCATTTGCTCTTATCCTCTTGGTTAGCCCAAACCTCTTAATATAATTTATTTAATTTGCTGGAAACCCTAATTTTATTACTTGTGCTATTAAAAATACAAGCTATGCTATTTTTATATTAATATTTATTAAGGATTTTAACTGTAATATATATTGAAACGTCATACAACTAATGCATCATCATCATCATTGCTATTATTATTATTAAATTTTGGTGATACTGAGGTTTGAAGACAAGGCCATTTTCTTGCTAGGCATGCCTTCTATCAGCCTATCACTTAAGCTGTAATTCCATCCCTTCATCATTATTTTTCCCCCATGTTTCCAGATGCTGATAAAGTAACCAATTGATTGAATGGAATAACAAGGTTGCTGCCAGGGACAACCAATTTTCCAGTCCAAATCATCTAAATTTTTTTGTCCAGCAATTTCTTGTTACAGCTATTTTTTGAAGTTACATGAATTTTAATTAGAAAATGAATGAATGAGACACAAGAAGTTGAGACATACTACTATGAAAGGTTAATATTTTAGATGCAATTTAAGGTCATAAAAGTAGGTAGGCTACATCAACTGATATAGGCATACAATGCATTGTATGCCTATATTATTTTTGTTGTGTTCTTGTTTTACTATGCCTCATAAATCTTCTACCCTCCATCCTATATTTTCTCAATATATATTTTCTCTTTCTGGTAGGTTCACTATAATTCTCCATTAGTATCTACACCTCTGAGACTATGATTCTTGCTCTGAAGCTCTCTCTTTACAAACCAAATTTTTCCACAAAAACCTTGCTACTTTCTTGTGTCTACACTCATCATGAAATGTGAGCTCCTAAGCAAGCTATACTACAATATACTCACTCCTGTAATGGGGTTAATAAATATACATATATCTGACATAACATATTGTGTACTCGGATAGATTTTGTTGCTCAGCCTGTCCAAAACTTACTTGTTTATATACAGAATTTCCAGGGATCATTAGATTTGATTTGCTAAGATACACATTATAAACTATACTAAATTGACACTTTATGAGAAATAGCCAGATTATTGACAGACATTGCCATTTGGTAATCCCACTAAGAGGCTATAAGAATTATAAAAATTTCCATATTTAGTGGCATTTAGAATTGTTAAATATATTTTGGATATTAGTAGGTGTGCGGAGTCTCCTATCATGGTTTTTATGATGGAAAATGGTGTTTAACATGTTTTATGTACATTTTTATTTCTTCTTTGACTTTGTCTTCTTATGTTCCTTGTTCACTTTACACAAGTTTGTTAATTTTTTGATTGTTGAATAGTGAGCATTCTTTATATATTTTGAATATATGTCAATTGTATGTGTAAAATGTTATCTTATGCCTATAATTTGCTTTATCTTTTAATTTTTTCAGAGAAAATAAAATGTAATGGAAATTTATTCTCGTGCTTTCCCATATGTGTTATTTAACATCTATTAGCATATGCTAATTACAGAGTATGGGATTATATTGTGACATTCCCCTAAAGGTATTTAATGTTATTTTTAGAATAAACAGTGATTTATTAACAAAGCAGAATTACATCAAAAGAACAAAGTTAAAGGCTGGATGAGGACTATCAACAGAATCTGTCTCGGAATAGTTTTATCCAATAGGGATATGTTTTTCTTGGCCATAATTTTTTTTATATTCTCTTCTAAAATATTGTTTATATATTATATTTGGAAATACAATTCATGTGAGGTAATATTTTTGTACCAGTCCTGGACCTTGAATACAGGGCCTGGACATTATCTCTGTGTATTTTTGTTCAAAGATAATGCTCTACTACTTGCCACACAGCTCCACCTCCAGCATTTTGGTGATTAATTGGAGGGAATTTCTCATAGATTTTCTTACTTGGTCTGGCTTTGAACCCTGCTCCTTAAATCTCAGCCTCCTGAGTAACTAAGATTATAGGCATCAGCCACTGACTACGAAGTTACTTAAGTTAAGAAGTTGGATGAAAGTTCAATGTTTTTTGTCAGCATTTGTTGAAATCAGCATTTTTTCTATTGCAATTTTTGTCATTGTTAAAAAATTTATTCTTAATTCATAGATGTTAAATGCAAATACATATAGGATTATTGTTTTGTGGTGAATTAATCATTTTAATGTGACTCATTATACTCGTAATTTGTTATGTTTCGAGGTTTATTTTTATATTAATATAACTACTTCAGCTTTCTTACAGTGACCATTTATATAATGTTTTTCTTGTTATTAATTTCCACCTTCCTATATTATTATATTTCAATTAACTTTATTGTATGAAACATAGAGTTGGTTAATGTTGAATCATTTATTCTGGTAATCCCTATAATTGCACTGATATGTTTAGAAAACTTTAATGATAACAATTGTATCATTTCATTATTTTATCATTTGGTTTTTTACTCTTTCTTGTTTTCTTTTGCTTATGCTTTATTTGAATAACAATTAATATTTTATTTGTCCCTAATGCTTTTATTTGTGTATCTTTGTATAATTTTAGTCGCTGTTTTGGGGATTAAATGATTGCATACATATATATAATTATTTGCCAGTACTGGGGCTTGAATTTAAGCCCTCACACTCTTGCTTAGCTTTTGTGCTCAAATATAGTACTCAGTCACTTAAGCCACACTTCCACTTGCCTAATTTTTACATTCATATTTGAACCAATATTACCTCTTCAGACTTTAGAACTATTAATATCATCTACTTACCTCTATACTCTTTCTGTTTTAGTTATTTTATGTACATGTCCTGATAATCATTAGATATTTCTGTAATATTTTTATTAAAATACATTTTTAAAGAAGTCAAAGCCGGTGGCTCATGCTTATAATCCTAGCTACTTGGACCTGAGATCTGAGGATCATGACTCAAAACCAGCCCACGCAGAAAAGTCTGTGACACTCTTATCTGCAATTAGCCATTAGAAATCCAGAACGACACAATGGCTCAAACTGATAATGTGGTAGTCTTGAGCAAAAAAGCTAAGGGGCAGCACCCAGGCCCCGAGTTCAAGCCCCATGACTGACAAAAAAAAAACAGCATGATGAAAATAATTATGTACAATATGTACCAAATTATATAGTGAAAGATTAAAAATTGACCATTACCATTACTAACTTGCTAACTGCAGATTCTGCTTCTGTAAACTTGCTTACGCTAGCATTGACCCTTCCCTTCCCAGAAATGAGTTAAGAAGTTTCAGGGACCAGATGCAGGCCCCAGGACAAGGTCAGTGGTCGTAGATAAAGAACAGACAGTACGTGTTCCTCAGTTCCCATTTAGAAATTCCTCAGACAGGACCTTGAGATAACGACCACCTGGCAAGACCACAAGCTAAGCCAAATGTCAACCAATCATAGGCCTGTAACCATGTAAACCCCCCTTAAACTAATCATGGGCCAGTCATTTTACAAAGAGTGTTACAAAATTTCCCGCGTGGCAAACTGATTGTTGGCGTATATGATGACCTTTAAATGCACCAATCATGGGATGCTTTGTGTTATGCATTAATCTTGTGGTTTTTGCCTTTAAAAGAAGGCTTGTAACTGCTGCTCGGGGCTCCCTGTCTGCTCGGGACAGAGAGTCCATTTGCGCAAACGTCAAATAAACTCCTCTTGCTTATTGAATCTCCCGGCCTGGAGTCTGAGTTTCTGGGGCGCCCTCCCATTGACGAAAGTATCCCAGGAGTCTGGGGTCTTTCAATAGAATTTCTACTTCACTTCTCTCCTTACTGATATAACATGATTTTTTAAAATTGTTTTTGGGGGTCCGGTCATGGGGCCTGACCTCTGGGCCTGGGTGCTGTCCCTCAGCTCTTCAGCTCAAGGCTAGCATGCTACCACTTGAGCCATAGCACCACTTCCGGCTTTTTTTTTATTTTCTGCTTATGTGGTGCTGAGGAATCGAACCCAGGGCCTCATGTATGCAAGGCAAGCGCTCTACCACTGAGCTACCTTCCCAGCCCCTATAACACGACTTCTACTGGTATATTTTTTTCTTCTACTTGATGAATGTCTTTAATTTCCAATAGTATTTTTACTGCAGTTTTATTAATAACAATTTCCTTCATTAGAGTTTTCCCTTATATTAACTTTATTCTTAAAGTTAATTTTCCTTGGATCTAGCATTTTGAGTCAAAGGTAGCTTTATTGATTAGTTTAAAAGTATTTCATCTTATGATCTTCAGTTTGTAGAAAAAATAACGTTATGCCATTCATATAACAATTCTATTATATGTAACACAACATTTCTTCTCAGTCATTTTGAAGGAAATTTTATGTTATTTATTTATTTATTTATTTTTGGTCCAGTCGTGGGCCCTGAACTCTAGACCTGGGCGCTGTCCCTCAGTTCTTCAGCTCAAGGCTAGCACTCTACCGCCGCCACTTCCGGCTTTTTTCTTTTTGCTTATGTGGTGCTAAGGAATCGAACCCAGGGCCTCAGGCTTGCAAGGCAAGCGCTCTACCACTGAGCCACCTTCCCAGCCCAGGAAATTTTAATTAACATGTTTATGGTTATTTGATTATGTACCTGTGCTGTAAATTTTGGAGAGGGAAACAAATTTTCTTAGGGATTTGTTTAACTTCTTTTATCTAAGGGTTGTTTTTTTTTTTTTTAACTCATATTTCTTTATTCTGTTTTTGGGTAAAGTTGGAATTCCTTTCATTTGTGAATTCTCCCAATTGTCCCTGTCTCTTTAGATTGGAAGGAGAAAAATAGGAGATTAGGAATTAAAGGGGAGGGATTTTATTTAGTCAAACCAGCTGTATAATGGTCACTGAAAGACTCTCAGCTACACTGAAAGAAAAAGAACACTTTTGAGGAATAAATAACATCTAATTTCTGTGGGGAAAAAAACTAAATCACTTACAATTATTATTCCAAGAGGAAAAATTAATTGTAAATAACTAGAAGTCAATTAAAGCAGGGTTCTGCCGGGTAATGCAAAACTTTTACACCTTTGTTTCAGTGAACTGCCTCATTAATGATTTATAAATGTGTATACAGCTGTGGGGACCACAGCATTATCTAACGCACTCAGAGATTAATTACTTATGAAAAGAACTATGCAACTCAAGGGAAAATCTCTGAAATTACTTATTGCCTTAACTTCAACCATATTAAAATGCAAAGCATTTAGAAATAGATTGTGATGTTTTATCACGTTTTAGCTCATAATGTTGTCAATTTTTTTTAGAGAAATTGGGTTTTTATCACTTAAAATGCTTATATATTTCTTCAGTGCACAAAATGCAGAAACATCAAGGCTTATCAAAGAAAGTAAGCAATTTATTTATTATTTAGAAGACTGATCATAAACGCTTTCTTCTTATGAATCTGTTGTGTGTGAAGAATAAAACCTAACAGTAAAACAATTATAAGCCAAAAGCAAAATGATTATGAGGATGATGATGACATACTGAAATACACCTAACTTTAAGATGAAAGTTCTGGAGTACCAGTTTATTACAAGACTATAGTTAGTTTTATAAAGCCACTGCAATAATCATTTTTTTTAATTCCAGGGGTTTTTTTTAGCCCCATTTGTATATTATTTGTCGTGATTCCTCATCCATTCCTTCTTCGCAGGAACATTTTCTGAATTTTAATTACCCAATTTATATTATACATCATTAATTAGTCTAAGACTCGGTGTCTATCATTGAATGTACATACATATAAATTTGGCCATCTAGATACTTACTTCTGAATTTGTATTTATAGACTGTACATTTACAATTTTTGAGTCTTGTACTTGCCCCAGTGAAAGCTTATTGTCAGCTGATATTGAGTTTTCTAAGTATGCATATACAAAATGGTAATTGATGAAAAATGTGAGAAAAATTAAAGCATCACAAAATTTTGGTTGTTAACATGCAATGTATCCTATAAATTCATTACAGAAAAATATAACTGTTTATAGGCCTACATGTCATGTCAAATGCAATTTGGCCTTTGTGTCAGAATTTTATTGCACCAATCTTTAGCAGACACTGAAGGAACACATACCACATACACAGTACTTTCTCATCAAAGAAAATGAGAAAATGTACACATCTGCAAGGGAAAAAATCTAATAATACCTAAAATCAGTTTGTAGATTATAAAATTAAAAAAGGGTTTTATTGTGCCATTTGGGATAAGTTTTATCTAAACCTTGTGCTTAAAACCGCATTAATGTGTATCCTGTTGCACAGCAAAGTCATGACTCATTAAAAATATATATATATTTAAAAAAGATATAGGCTGAACAAGATGACCAATATGTCTCTTTTGTCTCTAATTTTTATGTTTAGGTGGTAGATATTTCCCATTTATTCACATTAATGCCACATTAGTTTATATCAAAAGATCAAAAAATGACATCTCATGAAGACATTTTAATACTTTGATATTAGTAATATAGTGGATAAAACCAAAATGAAATAATAATGAAAAATAAATATAAATGCTTCCAAGGAAGACATTAAGACATCTTTTGGTTTTTGGCCTTAAATATGACTTCTAACATTATTTGGACATATGAAACATGATCACTGGGGAAAAAATTCATATAAATTTGGTTGATCAAGATTTCTGCGATATTTATGAGAGCCCAATTTTTATATTTTCTTAACCCATGCACCTTTATCACATAACACTTCAAAATGTAAATTTTTGACATTGAAACTTTCTTAAAAGCATTCAGTGGGGGAGAAATTGCCATTTATTCCCTAATAATTCTAGTCTTGAACCATATAAAAGCCAATTTTCAGATTTTTGTTTTTAAGGAAAAATGTACTTAGTGTATTTTCCACTAATTATCCTGTAATTTGTTATAAAAATAATTAATTTTGATAAAACAAAATTTAATAATAGAGACACTTAGAAAATCACAAAAATGCCCATAACAAGGTGGCAAAGTTTAAATAAGAAGCAAAAAATGTGATGTAGTTAGCTTCCTAAAAGACACCTAAGCAAAGATAATATGGAAAATCAAATTATTAAAGGTCAAAATGACAATTTCCATCCAACTTATGTCCTTTAGAAGCATATTTATATTACACAATTTAGGTAATGTTACCAAATGTGAGAAAGCATTCTACATTGAGTGTTATTATGTTTCTGGTATCTTGAAAAGTTAATCCAAACCATCAGAGAAATATATGTAGAACATAAGCAGTAAATTAAAAACTTGACTGAATTTTTCTGACAGAGTTTCTAAGGCTAAATAGTCAGTGGAATACAGTTTAAGTCAAATATAGCCTAAGGGATTTAGTACCCCTCACAAGTAGATGTTGTCCATATTGGTACAGAATATACAAAAAAAGAACTGGGGAAAAGAAAGCTGATTTCAAGAATGTCCTTTTGTACTCCAAGTGCAGATATTAGAGAAAATAGAGAGAATATTTTTATCACTTTTAAATTTTTTGTACGTTTTGATTGTAAAAATGCTGTACAGAGGAGTTACCGTTACATGAGTAAGGTAATGAGTATATTTCCAATTAAGCATTGTTGCCTCCTCCTTTGTTTTCCCCCTACCATTCCTTCCCTGCCACCTCCATAACTACCCCCTACCCACCTACTCCTCCCACCCCCGCCAAAGTTGTAAAGTTCATTTCCAACATAGTGTTTTGTACATCTCATTGTTACAATGGGTCAACCTGCATCCTTATTTAAGTATTTTGTTTTTTCCCTTCCCCTCCATGAATTAGAGAAGTGTATATACAAGATGCAGGGCACCAACATCAAATACAGTGAAAACAGGGGTTATAGAAAGGCCACAGACTGGGAGAAGATCTTCACTAGCCATACAACGTACAAGGGTCTCATATCTAAAATAAACTTGGAACTCAAAAAACTAAATTCCCCAACAACAAATCCTCATAGAAAGAACTGTCCAATAAATAAGAGGGCTAAAGACTTAAAGAGAATATTTTAAAAGCAGAATAAAACTTTTTAGAACATTGACAATAATAACAAAGTTTTTGACCTTATAAAGGGGAGGGAGAGGCCCCTTAAGTGGGCCTAAATGTGGCTGAGGCTGCTTGCTACTCTATGAGGTACAAGTCAAGTAGTACATGAAGTGTGAACTCTGCAGGTGCACAGACGGTAAGATTAAGGGGATACAGCTACCTTCATCTAGATTTTAAGGATGTTTCAGAGAGACTTAAGACCAGTCAAGAAAAATTCCATAAATATGCAATCACTAAAAAGAGTCCCTATTAGGTCAAAGCCTAGTAGGGCATGAGATCAGAGTCTTCAACACGCAAAATTATTAGAATAGCCATGGGATCAGGGCTGACCTTGAGACTCAGGACTCTAAAGCCACCAGCATATAATACCAGCCTGGTAGAAATTTAGGAAATGAATTCCACTGTATGAAAGCCACAATGTAAATTATGAAAAGTTAAATCATTAGAGTACAGTTCTTTGGGACCCTGAGAGTCTAACTCCTATCCCACTGTGTTCAGAAGGTGGGACTAAAAAACAAAAACAAAAAAAAACCCCAAGATTATTTTCCTTTTTTTAATTTTAATTTTAATTTTTTGTGAACATACTGTACAGAGAGGTTACAATTACATGGGCAAGATAATGAGCACATTTCTTATCAAGCATTGCAGCCAAGAAGATTATTTTCAAGCTTATTTTTCTTTATTTTTGTTTTAGAGGTGATATATAGTAGGGTTACCTTAAAATATATATCAAGTACATTTCCTTCCTTTTGCTTAGTATCTTCTGTTCCCCCTCTCTCCCATTTCCGCCCCTGAGTTGCATAGTTCACTTTCATCAGTGTCCAGTACAACTTGTGAGCTCCATTGCTGTACTTTTTCACCAGTTTTCTATTCATTCTGTGCCTTCCCACAAACTTCCTTCAGATGTGCACGTGAGTACACAGTATATGCGAAAAGAATACAGAGTCATCAGAAAACGAAAAGACAAACTAAGAAAAGGGCCTTTGTTTCCTTATCTTTGGAGTTAGTTTCCATATGTATATTATTTTATATACACATGAAGTGGTGTAAAGCCTAATTATTTAACACTGATTCCACATTGAATTTGGGACTTATTTGGGACTGACTTATCACCTTTTTTTTTTTTTTGGTCGGTCGTGGGGTTTGAACTCTGGGCTTGAGCGTTGTCCCTGAGCTTTTCAGCTCAAGGCGAGTGCTCTACTGCTTGAGCCACAGCGCCACTTCCCTGACTTATCACCTTTATACTTTTTTTTTCATTCTTTATTTCATTGTATGACAGTATAATTTCAAGTGATAACTCTGAGTTCATTGAATCTTCTACTTCTAGTTTGCTGTTCAAACCATTTATTGCATTTTTCATATAACTTATTATACTCATCAATACCAATATTTTCTTGGTGCTTTTAAACACTTCTTGATTTCCCTGAACATTTTCATGGTCCTTTTTTATTCTTTTTCAAGTAATAAATATATTGCTGTTCTGGTAGTAGTAATTACTTGAATTGAATTTGGTTCCCGTTTTTGGTTTATGTGTTCCTATCTCTCCATTTTCCTTGATTCTGTACTGGTATCCGCACAGAAGTAAAAAACAAATGGACAAATGGGGATATATCTTATATATGGGTCTTATATGTATATATATATATATATATATATATATATATATATATCTTATATATAGGTGACACAATTGTCCCTAAATAGACAAATTTTTAACAATTGGCTTCATAAAGGAGAATTTAGTCATTAAAGAGGGCAGAAGTCCTATGATCAAGGCATCCATGCTAATTAGCATTCAATAAGTTCAAAATAGATAACTAATGCCCCAATTTGAAACTTAATATAGCATATAGATGTATGTATAGATACTAATATACAGAACACTTTACTTATATAGGAAACATTTCTAGTAGAATGGTTCTGAATATTTTTGTCACAAATATAAATGTTTGAGGAGACATATAATTTGCCCTTTTTTGAACACTATATAAGTCATATATATAAAACATCAGATGCTACTCCATAAATATGTACAATTTTAGGTATCAATTTAAAAATACATAAAACCTTTTGTGTTTTAAATTACACTGTCAAGATAGTGTAGTGATAGCCCACAGAATAGGAGAGTATATTTTCAAATCAAAAATTAAATAAGTGTTTGTATTCATAATATAGCTTTTTATTTTTTATAGCATTCCTGAGATTCGAATTCAAGGCCATGTACTTGCTAGGCAGGAACTTTGCCACTTGACTCATTCTTTCTTCCATTTTTCAATGGGTATTTTTGAGAGAGCATCTTGCTTTTAGCCTGACTGTCCCAGATCATGGAAGTATGATTCCCATTATGATGGCATTTATCACCACTAGGGCTGGTCTGGGTCGATGTTCCTCCCAATCTTTGCCTCTTTTGCAGCAGATATTATAGGCATAAGCCACTTCACTCCATTTATAACCAAACTTTATGAGTCAAAAGTTATATATACCATAATTAACTTCGTCAAAACACAAGTAGACATTTCTCACCAAAAGATATTCAAAAGCCAATAGGCATATATTACCCACAGAATTGTTTACTAGCAAAATACAAATCAAATCCAGAGGATACTATCAAGTCACAAACCCTAGTATAGCTAAAAGAATATATGTGCATTAATGGTATTTTTGAGGAATTTGGAAATTGGAAAATGCACATTGTTCTACTGGGGTACACAATAAAGCAGTCACTTTAGAGAACATTCTCTTTTGTTTCACATAGTTAGTGTATGAAAACAAGCAGTTACATAACACATTCCCGTTTCTGCATGGATTCTCACTACATGATTTGTGATAGCCAAAAGGCAGAAATAAACACAATTATCCCTAAAAATGGTATATCCATGCCATTACACATTATTTAGCAATTAAATTGTTAAACTGATATGTAAAATTACATGAACGAATCTTGAAAATATAGTCTGATGGGCTGGGAAGGTGGCTCAGTGGTAGAGCACTTGCCTTGCATGCTTGAGGCCCAGGGTTCGATTCCTCAGCACCACATAAGCAGAAAAAAAAGCCGGAAGTGGTGCTGTGGTTCAAGTGGTAGAGTTCTAGCCTTGAACTGAAGAGCTGAGGAACAGCGCCCAGGCCCAGAGTTCAGGCCTCACAACCGGACACCCCCCCCCAAAAAAGAAAGAAAATATAGGCTGAATGAAAAGAGCAAGTCTAATTTATCTATATAATATATGCACATAATTTGATGTATTTGAAATGATTGGAATACACAATCTATGATGATAGAAAGTGATCTAGTGATTGCCTAGACTTAATATGCTGTGGCAATAAGAACTGATTTCTGACAGGATTGATTTTTTTTAATGTTGTTGATAATGATACTAAAAAATTAGATGGTGGTAATGGTTATACAGTACTGTGTTTATATAAAAAATACACTTATTTGAAACTTCAGTGAATTTTCTGATGTGTGAACTATATGTTAAAATGTCATTAAATAAATAAAATAACCATATAGCCATGAAATTATTTCTAGAAATTTTTGTTCTTTCATCTTTCTTTGTAACATCACATTTCTGTAACTTTCATTGTTTCATTTCATTGTACATTGGGAGATGAAATAAATGATAGAGGGTATATCTCTGTAGAAGAGCACTTTTGGCAAATGATGAGACCCAGAGCTGCAAAAAATAATTGAACAATTTAGATTATATAGCGTATTCTTTCAAGACAGTTTAGTTTATTCTAGGTTCTTTTTAGTTGTATAAAATTTTAGAAGCATTCTTTCACAATGTACAAAAATTCTGCTAGTATTTTGATTGGTTGTATATTTAATATAGATGAACTAGGGAAAAATTGACAATAATATTGAGTCTTTTCATAAGTTACATGATATCTTTCAGAAATATTCAATATATTTCCCTTTGAGTATTTTTTATATATTTGGTTACTATAATGATGCTTGAAGTCATTTATATCATTTAAATATAATATATCATATTATTCGATAACCTTAAAAAATATGAACTAGTTTGTCTAGATCTTCTGCAAGACCTTAAGAGTTTTTTAAAACTTTTAGCTGCTACCCCAAACATAGTATGGGACATATTGTGTGATACTATGTTATATACCATTAAGATTATGTTTGATAACATTATATATCAAGTGATGTTTAAAACAGTTTAAACATATTAATTTTCTCAAACTTTGTTCAGTTCTTGGTGATGAATCCTTTCCATATTCTTTATTCTAGTATTTTGGAATGTGTAGCATACAATTATTTAACTGAACATCATACTGTGTTATAGTATTGTGGAATTTCTTACTTCAGTCTAATGGTTTAAAGTGGTCTGGTTTTCCTTAAAATTGAAGTATTTCCTTACTCGTTTTAAATTTTAGTATATTGTAAAGATGATGTACAGAAGGGTTACAGTTACATGAGTAAGGCAATGAGTACATTTCTTGTCAAGCATTTTTACCCCTTCCCTAGTTGTTCTCCCACTATCCTTTCCCTCCACTACCTCCCTCACTCTTCCCCCATCCCCCCATCGCCCCCGCCCCGAGGCCCTGCCGAAGTTGTAAAGTTCGTTTCTAATATACTGTCTTGTGAGTATCATTGTTGCAAAGGGTCATCCTGTGTCCTTGTCAGTTTCTCTCTCTCCTCTTTTTTTTTTTTTTTTTTTTTTTTTTTTTTTGCCAGTCGTAGAGCTGGAGCTCTGGGCCTGGGCACTGTCCCTCAGCTCTTCAGCTCAAGGTGAGCGCTATACCACTTTAGCCACAGAATCACTTCGAGATTTTTCTGTTTATGTGGTGCTGAAGAATCGAACCCAGTGCCCCATACATGCGAGGCAAGCACTCTACCACTGAGCCACCTTCCAAGCCCAGTTTCAGCGTTTTTTTATTCCTCGTCCCTACCCCAAATTAGACAAGTAAATATACAAGATGCAGGGTACCAAAATCAAGTACAGTGACAACAGGGGATATATCATAGGGGGAAGAACATACAAAGGAAGCAAAAAAAATCACATAGTATTTCTGTGACTTTTTAATGCAGACACTCATAACTATAAAATTTCCTCCTAACATTGTCTTTGCTGTGTTTTAAAGGTTCTGATAAGTTATGTATTCATTTTCATTTAATTGTAGTAATTCTGAGCACTGTGCTATTATGAGCACAGTGATAAACTTTGAACTAAAATTATCTTATTTCTACCTTCATATTTTCAGCTCTTTCTGCAGTTGATAATGCAAACTGGTTAATTTAATAGCATTGCCACAGTTTAAAGCTGTTGGAAAAGTGTCAAAACCTTGAAAGATATCCATGAGTTTGTCAGATCCTGAGAACACTTAAAATCTCTTTTCTTTTCTCTTTACCTCTCAGTTCTGTAAGAGCTACAAAACACAGGAAGCAGAGTTTTAGTTTGTTTTACATATGTCATTGAAAGAAATGTATATGTGTAGAAATGAATATATAATCTACCAAATTTATGTTAAGTCACAGTACTAAGCAGAAAATAATCCCCTTTATTTGAAGAATTCACTCATACATATAATGTTATTGCTCTCAAATATTTACTATTAAAAATTCTCTGTTATTCCAGCTCTTTGGAAGTATCTCCAAGCTACCTTTGGTGTGTGTGTGTGTGTGTGTGTGTGTGTGTGTGTGTGTGTGTGTGTGTGTGTGTGTGTGTGTGTGTGTGTGTGTGTGTGTGTGTGTGTGTGTGTGAATTTTTAGGGGGATGAGCATCCTAGGGCTTGAACTCAATATCTAGGAGCTGTCCTGTAGAGTTTTTGCTCAAGACTAGTGCTCTACCACTTGAGCCATAGCTCCGGTTTCTTCCTTTCTTTCTTCCTTTCTTTCTTCCTTTCTTCCTTTCTTCTTTTCTTCCTTCCTTCCTTTCTTCCTTCCTTTTCTTTCTTTCTTTCTTTCTTTCTTTCTTTCTTTCTTTCTTTCTTTCTTTCTTTCTTTCTTTCTTTCTTTCTTTCTGTCTTTCTTTCTGTCTTTCTTTCTGTCTTTCTTTCTGTCTTTCTTTCTGTCTGTCTTTCTTCTGTCTTTCTGTCTGTGGTTAATGGGACATAAGAATTTCATAGACTTTACTGTTTGGGCTGCCTTGAACATGATCCTCACATCTCAGTCTACTGTGTAGCTAATGATTTCATGTGTTAACCACCAGTGCTTACCTCTTATTATTTTCACAAACACATAATTGAAGCTACAGAAACTTTAGATCACAAATAAGTATAGCTGGAACTTTATGGCATAGATTATATTTACCAATAGAATATTACTATGTATATTGTTGTTGTCTTTTAGCCTTTGTGAAGATTATGAATAAAGCTATTGAATGTTAAAAATTGTCATTGGTGCAATTTTCAATTATCATTATTTTAGGCTACATTGCTGAGCTACAAGCACCTTGCCTTCCTTCAAAGCTTTTGTCATTATTGCAGGTTAGTTATTGAAGCTAGTTTGGGTGGTCCTATAGTTAATAAAAAGAAGAACAAAAGAAAGTAGGGACTAAAGCAAAGCTGACTGAGGATCTTGATTTGAAGTCAGCCATGACAGGAATGTCCCTGAGACTCTTATTTCCAATTAACCACAAGAGCTGCAAGTGGTACTGTGGCCCAAGTGATAGAGCACTAGCCTTGAGCAAAAAGAAACAAAACGCAAGGACAGTGCCCATGCTCTGATTTCAAGCCACAGGATGGGCTAAAAAAAGAAGCAGAAAACGTATGCAAAATCCCTATATATGGGTGATGTGCTGCACATCAACTACACAAATTGAATGAAAAGAAAATGTTCTAACCTAACTTCATTAAAAGAATTAACAAGCCTCTGAAATTGTTATTAATCCCATGACAGGTAGTTAATTAGCCCAAATACCAACTGGGGTTGACAGTAACTACTCTAACAAAGTTTCTTGAGGGGATGTTTGCCTGCAGAGAAACAAAAATACAATAATGATTTCCCTGTTAGCTGTTATTATAATGTAACCTCATGTTGCAAGATGAATTCTCAGCAAAGATCTTCACTGCAATCAAGGTTTACTGAGAGCTTCTGGGAACCTGTTCAGGAAAAGAGCTTAACTCAGGAGTCTCCAAAGTGTTTTCCTAATTTGCATGACAAGTTTAATCTAAAGGAAGAGATTTTGAGTAATAGAGTTGGAAGTTATGATCAAAACACAGAAATCTATACCTGTCTACATAGGTTGTAAAGGATATATATGCAAGCCAGATAAGTTTATAGGAGAGTATTTGCAGACTTTTTACTTGGTAACAATATTGAATAGAATTAAGAAAAAAATACTTCAATTGTTCCTTATCCCTGATTATAGGCTGAATGCATTCCATTTTTAACATTATTATTTCATCTTTGGCTTGAACAACTATTTCCTCTGTCAGGTTGAGAAAGTTCAATTCTGTTTGAAATACATTGAATTTTTTGTACATAAAAAGGTTTTGGTTTAGCAGGGTGCTGATGGCACATGCCTGTAATCTTAGCTACTCAGGAGGCTGAGATCTGAGGATCATGGTTCAAAGCCAGCCCAGGCAAGGAAAGTCTGTGAGCCTCTTATCTCCAATAAACCACTCAGAAAACCAGAAGTGGCACTGTGGCTCAAGTGGTAGAGCACTTGCCTTGAGCTGAGGAGCTGAGGGACCATGCCCAGGCGCAGAGTTCAAGCCCCACAGCTGAAAAACAAAAAAGGTTTTGGTCTTTGTCAAATAATTTTTTTGACATGGTCATTTAGTTGTTTTTTTACTTTATATCTATCAGCTGAAATGTGTTGCGTTGTATTGATTGATTTTTATATGTTGAACCAAACTTCTGTCTTTGTAATGATTCTCAATTGGTCACATTTTGTCTTCTTATCTTTGTTATATTTGTTTCATTAATATGATATTGAGGATATTTGTATTTATAAAACAATGATGTGTATGTTGATTTGCCTTTGACATTTTTTTATTGGTTTTGTTGCAGAAAAAGTGGCTTCACAGAATTACAAAAAAGTAGATTTTCCTTCTCTGTTGTTGGCTGGAAATTATATAGGAAGTGTTAGTATTAATGTTTCTTTAAATGTAACAGTTTACCAATGAAGTCCTATAAATCTGTGTTTTCTTCATAAGAAAATAAAATATTTCAAATTTTAAATTGTTTTCTTGTTAGAGATGCATTTGAATTTTCCACTTCCCTGTAATCATGTTTACAAAGAAATGACATTGTAAAAAGTAATTCCACTGAGTTATCTCAGTAATTGACCTGCAATTTGTTTATAATATGCTTTTACAATAGTATTTTGTGAAGTTCGTCAGTAATATGTCTTCTTTGGTACTGATTTTAGTAATATGAGTCATTTCACATTTTGCTCAACTAGGCTTGTTAAAGATTTGTCCAATTTTTATCTTCTAAGAAAAACGTTTTTCACTTCACATTTATTTTTAACTGATACTTAAAATTTGAAAACTACACACATCAGTGGAAAATATTTTGATACAATGTATAATATTGAAACATATTGTTAAACATATCTGTCTTCTAGGTTTTAATCATTTACTTTCTTTTCACACTTTGAAATGTGCGTTTAGTGGGGCTTGAAGTCTGGACCTGGGCATTGTCCCTGAACTCTTCAGCTCAAGCTAAGCACTCTACCACTTGAGCCACAGCACCACTTCCAGTTTTCTGGTGGTTTTTATTGGAGATGAGAGTCTCATGGACTTATCTGCCCAGGCTGGCTTTGAACTGTGATCCTCAGATCTCAGCCTCCTAAGTAGATAGGATTACAGGCCAGAGCCACTGGTGCCCGGCGAAATGTTCTCTATAATAATCCAGTATATATTATAGTTCCAGAACTTGTCACTTGCATCTGTAACTCAATATCCCTTGACCAACTTATACCATCTCTACCTTCTCTCTGCCTTCCCAGACTCTGGCAATCACCATTCTGTTCTCTACAGCTTTAAACCAAATGTTAAATTTTGATACAGGAGCACTTGTCTTTCTATGCCTACCTTATTAACTTATTTCACTTAACTTATTAATCTATACTTCAAAACATACTGTTGCAAAGTGACAAGGTTTCTTTCTTTTTAATAGTACTCAATTTCATATGCAGCTTATTTATTTTTTTATTTTTATCCATCCTAAGGACTTTTAGATACCTTAATTACTAAGATATTAGAAATATTGTAGGAATAAACATGAGAGTGCAAATGCCTTTTTCTTTTTTGTCAATTTTTTTTAAATTGTGAAAATACTGTACAGAGGGATAAATGCCTTTTTCATATGCTAATTTCATTTCATAAGTATATGTAGACAAGAACATATGTGTATAAATACATATATATGTATAGAGACTGGATCTTATAGTAGTTTATTATTACTTTTTTGAAGACTATACTATTTTTTTCATAAAATCTATGGTAATTTGTATTGCTTCCAATACAAATATGCAAATATTCCCCTTGGTTCACATTCTCAATAGCCATGTTATATTTATCCTTTTTTTTACTGAGTTTGTATCTTATGGTTTTGATTCACATTTCCCTATTTGTTAATTATTGCAAACATTGTCAGATGCTCACTGTTGATTTGTGGTATATTTGTATGTGTTTGTTTTTTGAATGTCAATTTAGTACTCTTGCTCACTTTTAAATTAAGTTATTCAGTTTCAGTTGAGTTTTGGAGTTCCCTTTATATTGCTCATAATAACCTCTTGTCAGGCAAACACATCTCAGATATTTTCTCTTGTTCTCTGCCCTTATCTTCACTGTGTTGATTGTTTGCTTTGAAGAACTATATTATATTTACATAGTCAAATTTGTCCTTTGTTTTCACTTTTGTAATCTAGGCCTCTTGGGTTTTACAACAAAACTCCTTATAGTATCTTGAAGTTTGTTTTAATCTAGTTCATTCATAGGCTCAGATCTTAGAAATAAGTCTTTAACCCAAATGATTTTTGAAATTGGAAGCAGAGAGCTATCTAGTTGCATTCTTTCCAGTGAATTTTGTAGCAATATTTTGTTAAAGTTTTGTTGATGATTTTTTTGTTTTAATTTGTTTTGCTTTGTTTTTGCTGATCTTCAGCCTTGAACTCTGGACATTGGTGCTGTTCCGAAGCTTTTGTGCTCAAGGCAAGTGCTTTACCACTAGAACCACAGTTCCACTGCTGGATTTTTAGTGGTTAATTGGAGATAAATATTTTAGGGATGTCTGGCTTTGAATCACTATCCTCAGATCTCAGCCTCCTCAATGAGGTTTTGAAGAATCCCATCCTCCTCAATATTAAAGAATAATATTGTTTTCAAATTATGTCTACTTTATGCAGAATGCACTCATTGAATCATCTGCTCCTTCTCTTTCTTGATGCTGATCCAATCAATTGCATTACTTCTGTTTTATTATTTTTTAATTTAATTAAATTTTGTTGTAAAGGTGCTGTACAGAGGAGTTACAGTTACGTAAGGAAGAATCTGTATACATTTCTTGTAGAACATTGTTACCCACTCCTTTGCTTTTCTCCCACTATTCCTCCTGCCTCCAACTTCTCCCCGTACCCTCAAGTTGTAAAGTTCATTTCCAACCCCTAGTGTCTTGTGAGTATCATTGTTGCATTGGTTTCACCATTTTGTTATTCCCCCTTCCCCAAATCAGGTAAACGTATATACAAGACATAGGGTAATGGAATCAAAAACAGTGACTACAGGGGATAAACCAAAGGGAAAAAGTAAATAAAATAAAATAAAAAGAGAGCTTAATACAGTACATTGAAGATAACAAGCTCAACAACACCATCAAAAAACCTCTTGTTTCCCTATCTTGGAGTTCATTTCGTAGCACCATTTTATATGGTCATATATACATAGCTATTGAGCTATTGTGATCCTCTGTGAGGACTATCTTAGACATGTACTAATGATTACAAACGAGGGAAACCATGGAGCTTATGATTCTTTGGGCCTGGCTTACTTCACTTGGAAAAAAATCAATCGTATTACTTCTTATTGCTGTATTCAGGTTTCTTATTTTGATATGATTTAATCTTGTAGGAAATTTTCCATGTCATTAATTATAAAAATTTTAGGATATAGGTCTCATAGTAATCTCTAATGAACCATTGTTATTTTTGGGGGTGAGTGGTAATTTCTCTCTTTTCATTTTTTAAATTCTAGCTAAGTGTTTATTTTCTTTGTTTTTCAAAGAACCAGCTCTTTGGCAGGGATGGTTGTATCTTTCATATTTTTAAATTCTAATTTTTTTGTTCCTGCACAGTTGTTTGACATTTATCTACTTCTATTAATTATTTTTATTAGATCTAGATCCTACAAATGTAGTAGTAAGTTGTTTATTTGAGACCTTTCTGCTTTGGGAATTAGGCATTGATTCTCTGTTACTACCTTTTTCCTATATCCAGTCGGTCTTGATATGTTTTGTTTCTATTTTCATTCATTTTAAGAAATTTTTAAATTTCCTGCTTGATTACTTCCTTTTATCCATTAGATGTTCCAAAGTAAATAGTTGATCTCCTAGGCAATAGTTCGGCTTTCCAATTTTTTCTTCTTTAATTTCTAGTTTTATTGCTGTGGTGTCATAAAAGATAGTCAATAGGATTTTGATATTTTTTGATTTGTAAATAACACTTATTTTCTGATTTATTCTTATTACATGTGTCCTGGTGAATGGTCCATGTACTGATGAGAATAATGTATATTATACTGCTATTAGATCACTCAGTAACAATCCATTAGGTATATTTAATCTAGTGTACAATTAAAAGTTCCTATATTTATCTCTATTGATTTTCTTTTTTATTGTGAAAATAATGTACAGAGGGGTTACAATTACATGAGCAATTGTTGCCTCCTCCTTTGTTTCTCTTTACCATCACTTCCCATCTCCCCCCTCCACTAACCGCTCCTCCTCTGTGCCAAAGTTGTAAATTCATTTTTCCACATAATGTCTTGTATATCTCATTGTTGCAGTGGGTCCATCTGTATCCCTATTTAAACACTTTGTTTTTTCCCTTCCCATCCACAAATTATACAAACATCAAATACAGCGAAAACAGCTGCTATACCAAGGGAGGGGCATACAAAGCAACAAAGAAATCATCTTATAAATATGTTACAAACAATACCAAGAAAGCAAAAGCATTTGAGTCCTTATCTTGGGGTTCTGTCTGGATAATCTTTCCATTTTAAAACTGGAGTCCTAGACTTCTTTTTTTTTAATTTTATTTTATTTTATTTGTGAACATACTGTACAGAGTGGTTACAATTACATGGGCAGGATAATGCATACATTTCTTACCAAGCATTGCAGCCTCCTCCTTTGTTTACCCTTCACATCCCTTCCCAGCCTCCCCCCACCTCGCCAATCCCAACCCTTCTCCTTCCCTCCCCTTCCCCCACCGCCGCACCGACTTTGTAAAGCTCGTTTTGGACATGACAACTTGTGCTTCTCATTGTTGCAACAGGTCCACCTGTATCCTTAAACAACTGGTTTTTCCCCATCTCCTCCACAAGTTATACTGACATCAAATATAGTGAAAGCAGGGGTTATACTGTGGGGAAGGGACATACAAAGCAACAAAGAGATAATCTTATAAATGCGTTAGAAACACATGCATGAAAGAAAAAAACATTAAAATACATATCTAAGGGTTCATTTTCCTGACCTCACATTATCTGACCTTTTCCGCTTGACTCATACATATACTAGATATTGCAAATAAGGGAAACCATGGGACCTATGTTTCTTTGGGCCTGGCTTACTTCACTTAATATAATTTTTTCCAAGTTTTTCTATTTCCTAACAAATGGGGCAATGTCATTCTTTCTGATGGAGGCATAGAATTCCATTGTGTATATATACCACATTTTCTTGTTCCATTCATCTACTGAGGGGCATCTGGGTTGGTTCCAGATCTTAGCTATGGTAAATAAGGCTGCAATAAACATAGTCGTGCTGGTAGCTTTAGTGTGGTCATGTTTGTGAACATTTGGGTAAATGCTCAAAAGTGGGATTGCTGGGTCATAGGGGAGCTCTATGTGGAGTGTTTTGAGGAACCTCCATACTACTTTCCAAAGTGGTTGAACAAGTTTACATTCCCACCAACAATGAAGTAAGGTTCCTTTCTGTCCACATCCCCTCCAGCATCTGTTGCTGTTAGAGTTATTGATTTTTGCCGTTCTAACTGGGGTGAGGTGATATCTCAATGTTGTTTTGATTTGCATTTCTTTTATGGCTAAGGATGTTGAACATTTCTTCATGTGTCTATTGGCCATACTTCTTTCTTCTTCAGAGAAGTTTCTCTTTAAGTCTTTCGCCCACTTATTTATTGGGCAGTTGTTTCTTTGAGGATTTGTTGTAGGGGGGTTTAATTTTTTGAGTTCCAAGTATATTTTAGATATGAGACGCTTGTCCATTTTATGGCTAGTAAAGATCTTCTCCCAATCCGTGGGCTTCCTCTTGATCTTGCTAGCTATGTCATTTGTTCTGCAGAAGCTCTGCAACTTTATGCAATCCCATTTGTCCAGACTTTCTTTGATTTGTTGTGTTTCCGGGTCTCTATTCAGAAAATTTCGAACTGAGCCAAGGAGACCTAGGGTTTCTCCTATTCCATCATGTAATGTTTTCAGAGTGTTTGCTTTGAGTTCAAGATCTTTGATCCATTTGGAGTTGATTCTGGTGCAGGGTGATATATAAGGATCTAGCTTTAGTTTTCTACATGTAGTTAACCAATTTTGCCAGCACCATTTACTGAAGAGGCTGTCTTCCTTCCATTCTATTTTTTTAGCTCCCTTATCGAAGATTAGATGGCTATAGGTCTGTAGGTTCATTTCTGGGTTTTCAATTCTATTCCATTGGTCCTGAGGTCTGTTCTTATGCCAATACCAAGCTGTTTTGATTACTATGGCTTTATAGTAGAGTTTGAAATATGGTATTGATATTCCTCCAGCAGTGTTCTTTCCGTTGAGGAGCGTTTTTGCTATTCGGGGTATTTTATTGTTCCATATGAATTTTTGGATTGCCTCTTCTATTTCCTTGAAGAATGAGGTTGGAATTTTGATAGGTATCGCATTGAATTTGTAGATAGCCTTGGGAAGTATTTCCATTTTCACGATGTTAATCTTGCCAATCCAGGAGCATGGGAGGTTTTGCCATGTTTTAAGTGCTGTGTTGATTTCCTTTTTCAAGATTTTAAAGTTTTCATCATAGAGGTCCTTCACTTCTTTGGTAAAGTTAATTCCTAGGTATTTTATTTTTTGTGTGGCTATTACAAATGGAGTTGCTTTCCCAATTTCAGCCACACTTTTCTCATTGTTGGCATACAGAAAACACATTGATTTTGGAGGGTTAATTTTATAACCTGCTACTTTGCCAAAGTTTTGAATCAGCTTGAGTAATTTGGGAGTGGAGCCAGTGGAATTCTTTAAATACAAGATCATGTCATCTGCAAAGAGGGAGAGTTTTATTTCTTTTTTCCTTATTTAGATCTCCTTTGTGTCTGCATCTTGTCTTATTGCTGTAGCTAGGCATTCTAATACTAGATTGAAGAGAAGTGGAGAGAGTGGGCATCCTTGTCTTGTTCCTGAGTTAAGAGGAAATGGCTTAAGTTTTTCATCATTGAGTATAATGCTGGCTGTAGGTTTGAAATATACAGCCTTTATTGTATTGAGGAATGTTCCATGGATTCCTAATTTTACCAAAACCTTCATCATAAAGGGGTGTTGGATCTTGTCGAATGCTTTTTCTGCATCTATTGAGATAACCATGTGGTTCTTATTCTTGCTCCTGTTGATGTGATGAATAATATTAATAGATTTGTGTATATTGAACCAGGTTTGCATCCCTGAAATGAATCCTGTTTGATCGTGGTGTATGATTTTTTGGATGAATTGTTGAAGTCGATTGGCCAAAATTTTGTTGAGAAGTTTTGCATCAATGTTCATCAAAGAAATGGGTCTGTAGTTTTCTTTCTTTGATGAGTCCCTGCCTGGTTTTGGGATGAGGGTTTTGATGGCTTCATAGAATGTGTTCGGTAATGAGCTTTCTCTTTCAATTTCATTGAAGAGTTGGAGGAGTATTGGTGTGAGCTCTGCTTTGAAGGCCTTGTAAAATTCCTCTGTAAAACCATCTGGTCCTGGACTTTTCTTAGCTGGGAGGTCTCTTTTTGCTGTTTCTAATTCAGTGCTTGATATGGGCCTGTTAAGATAGTTTAACTCATCTTGGTTTAGTTTTAGCATGTCAATATTTGCTAGGAAAAGGTCCATTTCTGTCAAGTTCTCAAACTTATTAGCATAAAGTTTTGAGAAGTATTCCCCTATAATGTTCTGAATCTTGGTTGTTTCCATGGTGATGTTTCCATTCTCATTTCTGAGTTTATTAATTTGGGTGTGTTCTCTCCTTTTTCTGATAAGGTTTGCTAAGGGTCTGTCAATTTTGTTAAGTTTTTCGAAGAACCAACTGTTTGTTTTGTTGATTCGTTCTATAGATTTTTTTGGATTCTAATTCATTTAATTCTGATTTAATTTTGATTATTTCTTTCTGTCTACTGGATTGGGGTTTATCTTGCTGCTCTTTTTCAAGGAGGTTTAGATGTGTCATTAAATTGTTAGTTTCAGATCTCTCCAATTTGTTGATGTAGGAGCTCAGAGCTATAAACTTGCCTCTGAGTACTGTCTTTGCTGTGTCCCAGAGGAGCTGGTAACTGTGTGTTCATTTTTGTTGAATAGCATGAACATTTGAATTTCCTTTCTAATCTATTCCATGACCCACTCATGATTCAGCAGTGTGTTGTTCAGCCTCCATGTGATACCGGACTTTCTTTGGTGGCTTTTGGTGTTGAGTTCTAATTTTATTCCCTTGTGGTCAGAGAGAATGCAAGGTATAACTTCAATGTTTCTGAATTTAGACAAGTTTGCTTTGTGGCCTAAAATGTGGTCTATTTTAGAAAACATTCCCTGTGCTGCTGAGAAAAATGTGTATTCTGATGCTGCTGGGTGAAATGTTCGGTAGATGTCTGTTAAGTCTAGTTGATCTATGCAGCTGTTTAGATCTGCAGTTTCTCTATGGAGTATTTGCTGAGTTGATCTATCTAGTGGGGAGAGTGGTGTGTTAAAATCCCCAGCAATTAATGTCTTTGGATCTATATGCGATTTGAGGGAAAATAGTGTTTCTTTGATAAATTTGGGTGCTCCATTGTTTGGCGAAAAGATATTTAGAATTGTAATATCCTCCTGAAGAAGAGATCCTTTACTTAGTATGTAGCGACCTTCTTTAGCTCATCTCACGAATTTTAATTTGAAGTCTATTTTATCTGATATTAGGATTGCAACTCCCGCCTGTTTATGGGGGCCGTTTGCTTGGTAGATTTTGTTCCAGCCTTTAACATTGAAAATGTGTTTGTTTTTATGGGCAAGATGTGTCTCCTGCAGGCAGCAGATAGAAGGGTCTTGTCTTTTAATCCAACTAGACAGTCTATGTTGCTTAATTGGAGAGTTCAGTCTGTTAACGTTAAGAGATAGGACTGAGAGGTATTTGGGAGTTCCTGCCATGTTATCCACCTTCTTGGGGGCTGCGAAAACTGGGTTCTTCCTATGGTTCTTGGATTCTCAGTTTGGGTGCAGTTTCTTGGCCTTTATTGTGGTCTTGTTGGTTTTCTATGTGTAGGACATCTTTAAGAGTCTTTTGTAGGGCTGGTTTGATGGAGATGTATTGTTTCAATTTTTCTTTGCTGTGGAAGGTTTTTATTTGGCCTTCAGTTATGAAGGAGAGTTTAGCTGGGTACAGTATTCTTGGTTGATAGTTGTTTGTTTTTAGGGCATGGCATACATCATTCTAGGCTCTTCTTGGTTTGATTGTCTCTGCTGAGAAATCTGAGGTTATTCTAGTTGGTTTCCCTTTATAGGTGATTAACCTTTTCTCCTTGACAGCTTTAAGGATCTTTTCCTTGGTCTGCGTTGATTCTGTGTGGATTATAATGTGACGGTGGGATGTACTATTCTGGTCTGGTCTATTTGGGGTTCTAAAAGCTTCTTGTGTCTGAATAGGCCTATCTTTTTGCATGTTTGTGAAGTTCTCTGTTAGGATCCTGTTAAACAAATTTCCTAGACCATTAACTTCTGTTTCTAGGTGCTCCTCTACACCCATTATCCTTAGATTAGGCCTTCTGATGGTGTCGTCCAGGTGTTGGATAGATCTATCATATTTCTTGGACTTGTCTTGGATGGTTGTATGTTCTTTCTCTATATTATCTAAGCTGTCTTCAATCCCTGACATTCGATCTTCTGCATGGTCTAACCTGCTGTCAAGACTCTACTTTGTTTTTTTATCTCTTTTCCTTCTAATTGGTCAGCTTTGATGGCTTCAAATTCTTTGTTGAAGCTCTGTTTTAGGTCTTGTATGAATTTCTTTACTTCCTTAATTTGGTGTTCAGTGTTTGTTCTCAAATCACTTAGTTGATTGGTTATGGTTTCTTTGGACTGCCATTCCTTCTGTTGGGTTCCATTCAGCATTCCCTTTGTGGTCTCCCTGACTTCCTTCAGCTCTTTGTTAATGGATTCCATGAATGCCTTTAGTGATCTTTGTGTATTCTCTACCTGGTCTCTCAATTCCTGTATTACTCTTTTATTAGCTTCCTCCTGTTTGTGGGATTCCTGCAGTTCTCTTTGAGTGTTCTCAGCCAGCTCATGCCATTCCTCCCTTTCTCTTTGAGTCTTCTCAAGTTGCTCATGCAAATCCTGTATCAGTTGCTGAGTAGCTTCCTCACGCTTATGATATTCCTGTATGAACTTTTGGGATGCCTCCTCTCTCTCCCTATCATGTTCATACAGAGTCCTTTGTATGTTGTCAAACTTCTCATTTACCATGTTTGCCAGCAGTGTTTGTATAGCTATTTGGGAACTCTCCTCTGGATTATTTATTATCTGTACTGACCCCTGATTACCAAAATTGGGAATTGAGATACCTGGATTTGCCATTTTTCTTCTGTTTTTCCAGCTTACTCTGCCCATTTGAGATGAAAATAGCACCCGTTTTGTGCTAGAACACTATCTTAAGGCAACCATCAACCAAAGTTTGCATTTGTACAGTCAATAGTATACAGATACAATCTAGTTTAACAGATATATCTATTCAACATCAAACAAGTATATGTTAATGGGCTTCGAACCGCAGAGAAGATTTTGGAAAACCAGAAATTATTAGGGTTAGGGAGAGATGTGGGTAAAAATTAGGAATAGATTGGTGTGGGGAGGCACAGGGAGAGTTAACTATGTCCTAATCTCAATGCAGGAAATAGGTTGGGTAGGATGCAAGTAGAGAGAGAGAGAAAAAGAAGAAAGGGAAAGGGAAATGAAAAGAGACCAGAAAAAAATAGAAATGTAAAAATTATTATTATGGAGATTAAAAGACAATCTATTTAGAGAGGAATGTGAATATGTTGAGAGAAGGGGAGGGACATAGAGGAGATGTGAAAAGCTTAAAAAAATGCTTAAAATATTATATAGGTATAAAGAGGTAGTACTGCTATTAAGGAATTTAAGTCTCAGAGGTTTTGAATTGAGTAATAAATTTGTGGATTAATTGTGTGCACAATGGGGGATAGGGTCTACTAGTTAACTACGGGTTTATCTGAGGATGTGCAGGACAAGCGTTAAGTCACGTAAAGAGGAACAAAAGAGAGGAAAAGGTGAAAAGGATAAGAAAGGGAGAAAAAAAGATCAGAAGTTCAGTAGAAGTAAACAGAAAACAAAAAGATAATTAAAAAAGAAAGAAAAAGAAAAAAAAAGAAAGAAAAAGAGAAAGAAGACAAGAAAATAAAGGAAAATGCACATTCACGTATTCCTAAAATAAAAATTATAAGAGGAAAAAAAAGTTACTTGAAAACAATTTTTTTCATAAAAGGCAAAAATTACAGATTAATAAAACTTTTAGAAAAGAAAAAAAATTTTTTATATATATAAGGTACAAAAAAAAGAAGAAGAAAAAAAAAGTTCTTTGATTTTTTTTTTTATTTTTTGGGGAGGGGTGGGAAGAATCCTGTATCTCCCTTACGTCTGTAACCAGCCTCTTGTTGGAGTCTCTGCTCAGCTTGAGGTCCTGTGGCTTGATTGGTCAGTTTGTTCGAACAGGCAGAAAAATGCTCTGCTTTACCCAAGATTTTGAGATCCCCCTCCCAGATTAGTTTAATGGGAGGGTGATCTGCTTTGAGAATCACAAAAGAGGGGGGTGCTGTAATGAGGCTAGGTTCTGGGTAGAGTTGAGGCCTTTCAACAATCAGTAGCTTTTCCCTGGGGCTATTTTGTGAAAAACTCACAGAGCCAAGCCTGGAGCCATTCTCAGGGTTTCTGTTTTTCAGTTGATTGTGGAGGCTGCTAGAGGGAGGGGCAGCCTCTAGCTCTGGTTACCCAGTGAGGAAAGCCACTCCAGTGGCTGGTGCCTGAGCTGGGTGACTTTTCCCTGGATGGAGCTGAGTCTGGCAGGTCACTTCACCGTTAAGTTCTTGTGACCTGCTAAATGACTCATTTTATTCCAAGGCCTGAGTTGGAGCTTGCAGCTCCTCCGAGCTTTGTAGGTATCCAAGATGGAGATCTCAGGTGCTGGGGAGGAGGGGAAGGGTGGCCTTCCCTCCTCTGCTCCCTGAGAAGGAGTGAGGACGTCAGGCTTCTACTCACGCCAAATCTTGGTTCCTGGGTCGTCTCTGGTCTGCAAACTGCAGGATGAAGATGTCCGCTCCTTGTCGGTTCTTGCTGGTGTTGAGTAGAATCTGCTCACCCGCTGCGTCTGGCTCCTTTGTTCCGGACTCTCTGTGGCTCAGGTTTGGGTGCCCTGCGGTCGCCGCCGCGACCCTGCCGACGCTGCCGCGGCTGCTGGCAAGCGCTTAGATGTGTCTCCTTGCCTTGGCTTCCCCTCTCTTGCCTAACTCTCTGTCCTGTGATGGCACACTTGGTGTGATTCTCTGGCTTAGGACTGTTCACTGGAACTCTAAAACTGCTTTCTATGCGAGAGCTTGTTCAGATTCCTGCTTCTCCTCCGCCATCTTCCTGGAACTCTTCCTCCTATACTTCTTTAATTATACTTTCTCTCATTTTATTTTTATTAATACTTTTTTATATATGTGGTTGTTCAGGTATTTGGTGTATAACTGTTTAGAATTGATATTTACTTGTGCTTTATTTATACTTTTATCATTATATAAAGACTTTCCTTGTCAGATTTTCTAATTCTGAATCATATCTTAGTGTGGATATCTTAAAAATATATTTCTATACCGATAATTATATAGGTGAGTTAAGTGTGAAAAGTAAATTTTCTTCCTAAAAGTAAATTTTCTTCCTAAATAAATGTAATTTATTTATACAGTCACTGATGTGTAAATTATATATATGTACATATGTATATATTTATATATACTATACAGTGAGTATATTGATCAGCAAATAACTTCATGATATACATGCCATAATTATCATTAGAGGTAACTAGTAACAGAAGTGTTTTCAAGATCCATAAGATCATTTATAACAAATATTTCTGTCATGGTTGCCATTATTATCAACTATTATTGAAATTCATAATAAAATAAAATAATTTTTTCTCTTATATTTTTGGCTTATGGGAAACTTAGACTATGCTTTTACATATATCTTAAAATTAAAATTCCAAAGTGATGAAACCAAAATAAGCTACATTTTATATTGTTAGAATATATTTTATTTCAATTTCCTATCAGCTTGGTATACAAAGTACTTTGAAGCAGAATTACACATGATTTCCGTCTTCTGTAAATTGAAAAAATAATTATCTTCTGAGGCCATTTCAATGGGAAAACATTTCAAAATATCTTTTAATAAAGGCTAATAAAACTGAATGCCAGAAATTCATGCCTATAATTTTAGCTATTCAGAAGGTTGAGATCTGAGGATTGTGGTTCAAAGTCCTGAACACTCTTTGTTCAATTAACCAGAGAAAACCAAGATGGGGATGTTACTCAAGGCATAGAGCAGCAGCCATGAGTGAAAAAGCTAAGCAAGAGTACAAGACCCAGAGATCAAGCCCCAATACTGGCACAAAAAACTAAATTTAAAAATGAAAAAAAAATTAACATGTAATCTACTCAATAAATAAGCAAATACTCTCAACAGAAACTTCAAAAATTCATATGGCTAAGAAATATATGAAACAATAAATATATGAATTATCTTTCACCATTTGGGAAACATAAGTAAAATCTCTATTAAGATTCTCATCACCTCAACTAGAATGGCTCTGATCAAAACAGGACAAGTTAACAAATGCTAAGGGTGATATGGGGGGAAGCTAAACTTGGTCCATTGTTTATAAATGTCTGAGACAAGCAGAAACGGTCAGATAAGTTGATGTTAGGCAAAATGAACCCCAAGATAAGGATTCAATTTTTTCTTCTTTCTTGCTATGGTTTCTAACATATTTATAAGATGATTTCTTTGTTGCTTTGTGTGTGCCTCCTCCACGGTATAACCCATGTTTTCACTTTATTTGATGGTGGTATAATTTGTGAAGGGGAAGGGAAAAAAGCAAATTGTTTAAATAGAGATACCGGTGGATCCATTGCAACAATGAGATGTACAAGAGGTTATGTCAAAAAACTAATTAACAACTTTGGCGTGGGTGGCGGTGGGGGGTGGTGGAGGGGAACGCAGATAGGAAAGGAGGATAAGGGGAAACAGAAGAGGCGGCAACAGGCAACAATGCTTGATAAGAAATGTACTCATTACCTTGCACATGTAATTGTAGCCCCTCTATGGTATTTTCACAATAAAAAATGCTAATGAGTTCAGTTAGTATAGAAATCAGTAGGAAGACTCTTCACATAATTTAAATCAAACTATCACATAATCCAGATGTATTCCTCCTATGTCTACCCAATAGAAATGAATATAATCCAGACACGCATATATCCATTTTATTATAGTATAATTCATGATAGCTAAATAACAGAATCTGTTCAGTCATAAGGTACAGATAGATGGATATTAACAATAGGACACACACACTATTCAGCCACACAGAAAAAAAGAAATCATGTCATTTGCAGTAAAATGAACAGAGCTAAGGGTTATTATGTTCAGTGATACAATGCAGACAAAAAACTAATAAAATTTTTTGATTATTCATAGAAATTAGAATAAAATATTTGCAGGCTGTGGATCTTCAGTGGCTCCAGTCTGTAATCCTAGCTAATCAGAAGGTGAGATCTAAGGATCACAGTTTAATGCCAGGCAAAAGTCATTAGACTCTTACCACCAATTAATCACCAAAAAATATAGAAATGAAGCTGTGGCTCAACTGGTAGAATGCTAGCCTTGAGTAAAAAAGCACAGGGACAGCACCTAGTTATTGAATTCAAGCTCCAGGAATGAAACAACAAAATAATTTTGCACACTGAAGTAGAGAAACTTCTAGAGAAGAACATACAAACTGAGGAGTAAGGAAAGTGAGGACAGAGTAAGAAAAAGGATTTGGAAGGTAGGATAAGATCAAAGTATGTATATAAAGGTCATAGTAAACCCAATAATTATACATAAATAATGTTCAATAATAAGTATAATAAAAAAAGAAACAGCCTGGTTCTAGTGGCTCATGCTTATAATCCTAAATACTCAGGAGTCTGAGATCTGAAGATTACAGTTTGAATCCAGCTGAGGCAGGAAAGTCCATGAGACTCTTTTCTCCAATTAACCACCAATAAAAATTAGTAGAAGTATATAATTGTCAAACAATTGTACAGGAACAAATAAATACTAGAAGTGAATCTGTGACTCAAGTGAAGAGCACCAGCCAAGCTCCAGGACCAGAACAAATTTAAAAAACAAAACAGTGTTTAAAAAGAAATTCACTCTTACTTGAGCAAGGTAATGAGTACATTTCTTATCAAACACTGTTACCTCCTCCTTTGTTTCCCCTTACTATCCCTGCTCTTTTCACCCTCCCATATCCCGGCCCCTGCCCCTGGCCCACCAAAGTTGTAAAGTTCATTGTAACCCCTCTGTACAGTATTTTCACAATAAAAAAAAGTGAGCCACCACTGTCTGGCAGCATTCTCTTCTTAACACTTAAATTGTTTATATCTCAGCTTCCTTACCTTTAAAATGAAGTTAAGATACCTATCTTAAAAGAGTGTTGAAGAGTTAAAGATGACAAGCAGAAATGATCAGGACTCAAATGTTTTTTCTTGCTTCCTATTGTGTCTAACATATTTATAAGGTATTTCTTTGTTGCTTTGTATGTCCTTCTCCAATGATATAACCCCTGTTTTCACCGTATTTGATGTTGGTATAATTTGTGGAGGGGAAGGGAAAAAACAAATTGTTTAAATAGGGATGCAGGTGTACCCATTGCACTAATGAGATGTACAAGATGTTATTAGAATATGAAGTTTATGGGCTGGGAAGGTGGCTCAGTGGTAGAGCGCTTGCCTTGCATGCATGAGGCCCTGGGTTCGATTCCTCAGCACCACATAAGCAGAAAAACAAAGCCAGAAGTAGCACTGTGGTTCAAGTGGTAGAGTGCTAGCCTTGAGCTGAAGAGCTGAGGGGCAGCGCCCAGGCCCATGACCGGACCACCCCCCAAAAAAGAAAATGAACTTCACAACTTTGGTGGGAGGGGTCCAGAGAGGGGAAGGGATGATAAGGGGAAACAAAGGAGGAGGCAACAATGCTTGATAAGAAACGCACCCTTGGGGTGAAGGCATCTGCTTAAGAGGTGCACAACCAGTGCAGAGTGGCTTGTAAAACTAGCACACAGGACCCCTCAAGAGATACGCCCCATAGCATAGGGGTTAAGTGTCACTCAATATCCCCTCCTTCAAAAAACCGACACGAGATGTATAAAGGTCTGGGATGCGATTCTGCGATTCTCCCCACAGGATCGTTCTCCTTATCATACATCCTACGATACATCCCATCGTTTGCTCAGAAGGATCGGTGCCTTTGTCTCCCTTCTCAGATTAATGCCTCAATTTGTTTTTAGGACCCTTCTCTAAAATAAATAAAAGAAGGGGGACTTGCCTGAGACCACCGTAAAACTTTTCCTAAAGCTATTGTTTGCGAGAGTGCTTAACAACAAAGCCACTTGTCAGCTCATGGATTAAGGAATTTTGTAACAGACCTCCCTGTGGCTTAGATTTATCATAAAGATAGATACTGATCTTTTACTTACCCCACCCACCTGCATTCCGTTTTTTGTAAAAAACTGTGTTACCAATATTTTGCAAGCACTTCCTCGTTCATTTATAGTATATAAGCCTGCTTGTAAGTTCAATAAACAGACCTTGATCAGAAAAAAAAGAGAAAGAAATGCACTCATTACCTTACCCGTGTAATTGTAACCCCTCTACAGTATTTTCACAAAGAAAGAAAGAAAGAAAGAAAGAAAGAAAGAAAGAAAGAAAGAAAGAAAGAAAGAAAGAAAGAAAGAAAAGAATTAAACATAATAGTTGTGGAGGTGGGAGGGAAGGAAAACAAAGGAGGAGGCAACAATGCTCAGTAGGAAATGTACTCATTACCTTGCTCATATAACTATAAGCAAGGAGTGGAAGGACATGGTTATCTCAGTAGATGCAGAAAAAGCATTTGACAAGATCCAGCAACCCTTTATGATGAAGGTTTTGGAAAAATTAGGAATCCATGGAACATTCCTCAATACAATAAAGGCTGTATATGACAAACCTACAGCCAGCATTATACTTAATGGTGAAAAACTAAAGCCATTTCCTCTTAACTCAGGAACGAGACAAGGATGTCCAGTCTCTCCATTTCTCTGCAATCTAGTATTAGAATGCCTAGCTACAATAATAAGACACGATTCAAACATAAAGGGGATCCAAATAGGGAAAGAAGAAGTAAAACTCTCCTTCTTTGCAGATGACAAGATCTTATATTTAAAGAATCACAAGATTCCACTCCCAAATTACTCAAGTTGATTTAAAACTTTGCCAAAGTAGCAGGGTAGAAAATTAACTCTCAAAAATCAATGGCTTTTCTGTATGCCAACAATGAGAAAAATGGGGCTGAAATAAGAAAAGCAACGGCATTCATAATAGCCCCACAAAAAATAAAATACCTAGGAATTAACTTAACTAAAGAAGTGAAGGACCTCTATGATGAAAACTTTAAAATCTTGAAAAAGGAAATCAACACAGAACTTAAAAAATGGCAAAACCTCCTATGCTCCTGGATTGGCAAGATTAACATCGTGAAAATGGCAATACTTCCCAAGTCTATCTACAAATTCAACGCAATACCTATCAAAATTCCACCCTCATTCTTCAAGGAAATAGAAGAGGCAATCCAAAAATTCATATGGAACAATAAAAGACCCGGAATAGCAAAAACGATCCTCAACAGAAAGAACAGTGCTGGAGGAATATCAATACCAAATTTCAAACTCTACTACAAAGCCATAATAATCAAAACAGCTTGGTACTGGCACAAGAACAGACCTCAGGACCAATGGAATAGAATTGAAAACTCAGAAATGAACCTACAGACCTATAGCCAGGGATAAGGGAGCTAAAAAAATAGAATGTAAGAAAAACAGCCTCTTCAGTAAATGATGCTAGCAAAATTGGTTAACTGTTTGTAGAAAACTAAAGGTAGATCCTTTTTTTTTTTTAAAGCTAGATCCTTATATATCACCCTGCACCAGAATCAACTCCAAATGGATCAAAAACCTCAGAGTCAAAGCAGACACTCTGAAAACATTACAGAATGGAATAGGACAAACCCTACGTCTCCTTGGCACAGGCTGAAATTTTCTTAATAGAGACCCAGAAACACAACAAATCAAAGAAAGGTTGGACAAATGGGATTGCATGAAATTGCAGAGCTTCTGCATGGCAAAGGACATAGCTAGCAAGATCAATAGAAAGCCCACGGATTGGGAGAAGATCTTCACTAGCCATACAATGGACAAGAATCTCATCTAAAATATGCTCAGAAACTCAAAAAATTAAATCCCCCAGCAACAAATCCTCAAAGAACCAACTGCCCAATAAATAAGTGGGCGAAAGACTTAAAGAGAAACTTCTCTGAAGAGGAAAGAAGGATGGCCAATATACACATAAAGAAATGTTCAACCTCTCTAGCCATAAAGAAATGCAAATCAAAACAACATTGAGATACCATCTCACTCCAGTTAGAATAGCTAAAATCAAGAACTCTAATAACAACAGATGCTGGAGGGGATGTGGACAGAAGGGTACCTTACTTCATTGTTGGTGGGAGTGTAAACTTGTTCAACCACTTTGGAAAGTAGTATGGATGTTCCTCAAAAGACTTCACATAGAGCTCCCCTATGACCCAGCAATCCCACTTTTAGGCATTTACCCAAATGTTCACAAACAAGATCACACTAAAGCTACCAGCACAACTATGTTTACTACAGCCTTATTTACCTTAGCTAAGATATGGAACCAACCCAGATGCCCTTCAGTAGATGAATGGATCAAGAAAATGTGGTATATATGCACAATGGAATGCTATGCCTCCATCAGAAAGAATGACATTGCCCCATTTGTTAAGAAATGGCAAGACTTGGAAAAAATTATATTAAGTGAAGTAAACCAGGCCCAAAGAAACATAGGTCCCAATGTTTCCCTTATTGCAATAACTAGTATATGTCTGAGTCAAGCAGAAAAAGTCAGATAAGTTGATGTTAGGGAAATGAACCCTAAGATATGTATTCAAATGTTTTTTTTTCTTTCATACGATTGTTTCTAACACATTATAAGATGATTTCTTTGTTGCTTTGTATGTCCCTCCCCCATGGTATAACCCCTGCTTTCACTCTATTTTATGTCAGTATAATTTGTGGAGGGAAAGGAAAAAAACAAATCTTTTGGGTATACAGGTGGACCCGTTGCAACAATGAGATGTACAAGTCCTTATGTTGAAAACGAACTTTACAACTTTGGTGGGATGGGAGGAGGATTGGGGGGGGGCGGATGGGAAGGGATGGGGAGGGATAACCAAGGAGGAGGCTACAATGCTTGATAAGAAATGTACTCATTATCTTGCCCATGTAATTGTAACCCCTCTGTACAGTGTTTTCACAATAAAAAATTAATAAAAATAAAAAAGATACTGTACAAAGGGTTACAGTTACATGAATAAGATAATGAATTCATTTTCTATCAAGCACTGTTACCCCTGCCTTTCTTTTCCCCTGCTATCCCTTCCCTTCCCACCTCCCCAACTTCTCATTACCCTCCTCCTGAAGCTTTAAGTTTGTTCTCAACATAGTGTCTTGTACATATCATTGTTACAATAGTCAACCTGTATCCTAATTTCACTATTTTGTTATTTCCCTTCCCCTTCTCAAATTAGAAAAATGTATATACAAAATACAGGGCATCAGAATAAAATACAGGAAAAACATGGGTTATACCATAGGGGAAGAACATACAAAAGAAACAAAAAAATCATACAGCAACAAAGATAAAACCTCTTGTGTCCATATAGATATATATCAGATTTTCTTGATTCTTTCATCTACTGAGGGGCATCTGGGTTGGTTCCACACCTTGACTATAGTAAGTAATGCTTCGATGAACATAGCTGTGCTGGTAGCTTTAGTGTGGACTTGATTGTGATCCTTTAGGTAAATGCCCAAAAGTGGGATTGCTGGATCATAGGGGAGCTCTATGTGGAGTCTTTTGAGGAACCTCCATACTGCCTTCCAAAGTGGTTGAACAAGTTTACACTCCCACCAACAATGCAGTAAGGTTCCCTTCTGTCCACATCCCCTCCAGCCTCTGTTATTAGATTTCTTGATTATAGCCATTCTAACTGGGGTAAATTGGAATCTCAACTTTGTTGAGATTTGCATTTCTTTTATGGCTAGAGAGGTTGAGCATTTCTTCCTGTGTCTATTGTCCATTCTTATTTCTTCAGAGAAGTTTCTCTTTAAGTCTTTAGCCCACTTATAAATTGGTCAATTGTTTCTTTGATGATTTATTGTTGGGAGATTTAATTTTTTGAGTTCTAAGTATATTTTAGATATGAGACCCTTGTTCATTGTATGGTTAGTAAAGATCTCCCAATCTGTAAGCTTTTGATGGATCTTGCTAGCCATGTCCTTTGCCATGTAAAATTGCTACAGTTGCATGCAATCCCATTTGTCCAACCTTTATTGATTTGTTGTTTCTGGGTCTTTATTAAAAAAATTTGGGGCTGTATCAAGGATCCCTACAGTTTCTCCTATACCTGTAATGTTTTCAGGGTGTCTGTTTTGACTTCAGGGACTTTAATCCATTTGGAGTTGTTTCTGGTACAGGGTGATATATAAGGATCTAGCTTAATTTTCTACAGATGTTTAACCAACTTTTTCCAGAACCATTTACTGAAGAGGCTGTCTTTCTTCCATTCTGTTTTTTGGCTCCCTCATCGAAGATTAGGTGGCTATACGTCTGTGGGTTCCTTTCTGGGTCTTCAGTTCTATTTTATTGGTCCTCAGGTCTTTTCTTGTGCTAGTACTTAGCTGTTTTTATTACTGTGGCTTTGAAGTAGAGCTTGCAAGTTGGTATTGATATTCCTCTATCACTGTTCTTTCTCCTAAGTGTTGTTTTTGCTATTCAGTGTTTTTTATGGTTCCATATAAATTTTGGATTTTTTCTTCTATTTCATTGAAGAATGAGGATTGGATATTGATTGCTATCACATTGAATTTGTGGATAGCCTTTGGCAGTCTTGCCATTTTCATGATCTAGATAGAAAGATCTTGATTTTGGACCCAACTAGACAATCTATGTCGCTAAATTGGAGAGTGAAGTCCTTTAATATTGAGAGTTAGGACTGAAATGTGTTTGGTAGTTCCTGCCATGTTATCCATCTTCTTAGGGGCTGTGCACAACTGGGTTCTTCCTATGATTCTTGGATTCTCTGTTTGGGTGCTGTTTCTTGGCCTTTATCATGCTCTTCTTGGTTTTCTATGTGTAGGACATCTTTAATTATCTTTTGTAAGGCTGGTTTGATTGAGATATATTGTTTCAATTATTCTTTTCTTTGAAAGGTTTTTATTTGTCTTTCCATTTTGAAGAAGAATTTAACTGAGTACAGTATTCTTGGTTGATAATTGTTTGTCCTAGGGCATGTCGGATATCATTCCATGCTCTTCTTGCTTTCTTTGTCTCTCCTGAGAAATCTGTTGTTATTCTGATTGGTTTCCCTTTTTAGGTGATTGGTCTTTTTTCTCCCTCACAGCTTTAAGGATCCTTTCCTTGGTCTCAATTAATCATGTGATGGTTATAAGGTGTCAGTAGGGGTTGTCCCGTTCTGCTGTGGTCTATTTGGGGTTCTAAAGGCTTCTTGTATCTGAATGGGCCTATCACTTTGCATGTTTGGCAAGTTCTCTGCTAGGATCCTGTTAAATAAATTTCCTAGACCTGTAACTTCCATTTCTACATCTTCCTCTGCCCCTTAGACTTAAATTAGGTTTTCTGATAGTGATTTCTAAATTTTGAATACATCTATTATATTTCTTGGATTTGTCTTGAATACTTTATTCTCTATAATGTCTAGGCTTGCTTCAATCCCTGAGATTTGATCTTCTGCATGATCTACCCTACTGTCAAGTCTTTCTACTTTGTTTTTTAATTTCCTTTCCTTCTAATTGGTCAGATTTGATGACTTCAGATACTTTGTTGGAGCTTCATTTTAGATCTTGTATGGAATTCTTTACCTCCTTAATTTAATTTTCAGTGTTCATTCTCAAATTTGTTAGTTGATTGGTTGTACTTTCATTGCACTCCTTAGGGTCTATTTTTATACCAATACCAAGTGTTTTTGTTATTAATGCTCTATAGTAGAGCTTGAAATCTAGCTTTTTGATACCTCCTTCATTGCTTCTTTTGCTTTGAATTACTGTGACTATTCTAGGACTTTTGCTTTTCCATATGAATTTTTGGTCTATCATATATGGCTTTGCTTGTTTTAAAGAATATTCCTTCTATTCCTCTTTTCTCCAAAGCTTTTTAACATGTATGGGTGTTGTATTTTGTTAAAATCCTTTTATGCATCAATAGACATAATGTTGTGGTTTTTGACTGTGGCTTTGTTGATGTGATGAACTACATTTATTGATTTGTGTATGTTAAACCAGCCTTGCCTCAGTGGGATGAAGCTTACTTGGTCATAATGTATAATTTTTATGATATGTTTCTAGAGTCTGTTGGCTAAAATTTTAATGAGGACCTTTGCATCTGTGTTCATTGAAGAGTTAATCTGTAATTCTCGTTTTTGTTGAATCTTTGCCTTTGGTGGGGGAATGAGTGTGTTATTGGCTTCATAGAATGAGTTTAGGATTGCTCCCTCTGCTTCTATTTCATGGAAGAACTTGAGGGATATTGAGGTATTAATTCCTTTTTAAAAGTCTTACAGAATTCCATGGTGAATCCATCTGGACCTGGGTTTTCCTTATTGGAAGACTTCTGTTTGCTTCCTCTATCTCACTGCATTTATTGGCTTACTTAATTGACTTATATCTTCTTGGTTCAGCTTGGGCAATTTGTATTTATCTAGAAATTCATCCATTTCTGCTAGGTTTTCCTTCTTTAGTGAGTATAAATTCTTAAAATAGTTCCTTATGATCATGTGGATGTCTTGGATGTTTATTGCAACTTTTCCTGTGGCATCCCTGATCTTATCGATTCTGATCTTTTCTCTTCTTTTTTTGTTAATCTTGCAAGGGATCTGTCAATTATATATATATATTTTTTTTTTAAAAAAACAGCTTTTTCATTAATTTTATTTATATATTTTTAAATCTCTAGCTCATTAAATTGTGACCTTATCTTGGTTATCAAACTCCATCTAGTAACTTTAGATTCAATTTGTTCTTACTTTTGTAACAGTTTTAGTTGCATCATGAGGTTATTTCCTTAACCTGCTTTCAATTATTTGATGTTTGTTCTCAGAGCAAAGAACTTGCCTCTTACAACTGCTTTTGCGGTGTCCCAGAGATTCCACTGTGATGTATTTTCGTTTTCGTTGAATTGTAGGAACTTACTAATTTCATCTTAAATTTGTTCTGTGACCCACATGTTATTTAGTAGTGTGCTGTTCAGCCTCCAAGAATTTGAGTAAGTTCTGCAGTATCCTTTGTTGTTGATAACTAGCTTGATTCCACTAAGGTCAGATAGAATACAAGGGATTAGTTCAATCTTCTTGTATTTGTTTACATTCTTTGTGTAAACTATGATGTGATCTATTTTGGAGATAGTTCCATAGGGTGCTGAGAAGAATATGTATTGGTTTGTGGTTGAAATCTGTTGACGTCTGTTAAGTCCATTTGGGATATGGGATCATTTCGTTCAGAGGCTTCTTTGCTAATCCTTGGGTTGGTAGACCTGTCCTTTGGTGAAAGTAGAGTATTACAGTCTCCTGGTATCATTGTATTTGGGTCTTTTTTTTCTGTATGTCTGAGAGCATTTACTTAATGTATTTGTGTGCTCAAATGTTTGGTGAGTATAAATTGATGACAGTGATGTCTTCTTCTTAGATTGTTCCCTGTATTAATATGTAGTGACCCTCTTTGTTTTTTTTGTACTGTTTTTATGATATCAAAATGGTGATCCCTGCCTTTTTGCTGGGTGCATTTGCATGGAAGATCTTCCTCCATCCCATCACTCAGAATTAGTTTTTTAACTTTGGCTGTGAGATAGGTCTCTTGGAGACAACAAATGGATGGATCTTGTTTTCTGATCCAATCTACAGTTCTTTTTCTTTTGATTGGTGAATTAAGTCAATTAATGTTTATGGTTATTATAGAGAGAAGTGTGTGTTTCTTGCCATTTTCTTGCTTTCCTGCATTTTGGTTCTTTCCTTTTCCTGAGCTTACTAAATTGATCTCCTAGTGATTTCTGTGATGTAGTTCCCTGGTATTGATTGTTTTCTTTGGGTTGTATTCCTCCTTTTAGTAATTTTTTAATGCTTGATTCTTGTTCATGAATTCCTTTAATTGTTCTTTGTTACTAAAAGTTTTTCTGTCAAATGTGAATGCTAGCTTCCCTAGATATACCAGGGAATTGGTATACTCTGGATTGGCAGTTGTTGATTTTCAGGGCTTGGATGGTACTTTTCCAGGCTCTTCTTGTGTTGAGGGTTTGTGTGGAAAGGTCTTCAGTGATTCTGATTTCCTTTCCATTGTAGTATAGCTCCTTCTTTGATTTGTCAGCATTTAAAATCAGCTCTTTGCAATTAATTCAGGTCTAGAGTCTTTACTATGATGTGCCTAGAAGTGTTTATTTTAGGATCATGTCTACTAGATATTCTGTATGCTTCTGTTATGTGGGTGAGGTTTGTCTTTTGAGATTGGGAAAACTGTTTGTAATTATCTTATTGAATGAGGGTCTTGCATCCATCTTTTCTGGTATTCCTCTCCTTCATGGATCCCAATTACACAAAGATTAGATTTATTAGCATTGTCTGGAAGTTCTTGGACTTCTCTTTGGTCATTTGGTCATTTCTGAATGCTTTGCCCCTATCTATACGTTCTCCTCCAGCTCCTCTGTTTTATCATCAACTCCTGTTATTCTGTTTTCCATCTCATTCATTTTGTTACCTGCTAAGGTTTAGATTGCAGAAATTGATGCATTTATGGCTTGTATATCAATTCTTTGTGATAATTTCATCTTTTAATAAGGTATATACTTTATCTGTTTTTGACTGCATCTCTTTTTATAGATCTTTGCTACTTCTATTTTGTGCTGTTGAATGGCTGTTGTATTTCAACTTTTTTTTCTTTGGCCAGTTCTGCCCTTATCTCCTTAATTGATCTTTGTTCCTCTGTTTCTTCTTCATTCTAACTGGAGTTCTTTCCTGGGTTGCTCCTGGCTTTTGGGTTTTGTTATTTTGATTGTTCACGAATCTTGTAATCTTTCATTGTGATTTTTGCATTTGGGTTAAGAATTTGTGTAGTCTGTTGCCCAAGCTCTGCCTGTTGGTGTCCAACAGATGGTAGTCTTTGCTTGGCCCTGGCTGGTTCCCAGTGGGTCACCTAACCTTAAGGCCACCGTGGGTACTCTCCTGGCAGCTGCTGGCATTGGTGAGTGCTCCTACAGCAGCTGGAGCTCATGTGTGTTTCATAGTACTGGTCAGGTACCAGTGGTCTAGGCGGCTTGGGGTCCCAGTTGAAATGTACTTGCTTGTCAGTTCCCAGAAGGTTAGGGGCACTCCTTCAGTTGCTGGAGCGTATGTGTGATTCCGGGGTCAACTCAGAGGCCAGTGACCCTGACGACTTGGATTTCCACCTAGGTCACACTAGCTTGGCAGTACCCCGTGGGTGGAGGACATTCCACTGGCTGCCAGGGCTACCACGTGATTCCTTGCTTCACACAGGATAGTGGCCCAAGCACTATGTTTCCTAGGTTCTCACCTAGGGCATACACTTGGTAGATCTTGGTGGGTGGGGCTTGCTCCACTGGTTATGTGGCCCTAACCTGATTCTCAGCTTCAGTCAGGGACTAGTGGCTCAGGCAACTGGAGTTCCCAATTAGGGGGCACTGCTGGCTGATCCCCATGGGCAGGTTCCACTCTCCCAGCTGTGGGGCATGCACACAATTTTTGGTTTCAGTCAGTCTGCTGTAGTTTCCCCTTAAGGCAGCTCTCTTGGCAGAATCCTGTGGCCGAGGGACTCTCCAAGGGCTGCTGGGTCATACTCGAGCATATAGGCAATTCACAATTTCACTCAAGATTTAGTGGCCCAGGGCTCTGGAGCTCCCATCCAGGGCACATGGGTGTGGCACACTCCACCAGCTGTTGTTGTGCATTCACATTTCCAAATTTCAGTTTGGAACTGGTGGCCCAGATGGCTGGAACTCCTGTCTAGTGCACATTTTTGATAGATTCTGTACAGTGTCTTCTGTTCCCCCATTCTCTCCCAGTCCCTCCCTCACAGTTTCACCCATGAGTTGTATATTTCTCTTTAATCTATGTCTAGTTAAGCAATAATGAGAGAAAATTCCAATTTAGTGTTCTACCCCAAATTACAAATCTAGGGGGATCAGAGAACATTAGTATAAGCAAAAACACACACACACACACACAAACATATACACTTACCTATGCTTGTAAGATTCAATTTCAGAAAAGCAAAGGTAAAAATTTGGAAATAGTAAAAATCTTATCTATAAATAAGTGTAAAAATGTATGTTGAATTTCCATTCAAAAACTAGGCAAGCCAAAATTGGAATAAGTGTTGAAGGAAATAAAACATAACTAAAATTCTTTCTCTAATGAATATATCCTTTTAAATTAAAAGACAAATGAAGATTTCTCAGACCAAAAATAGAATTGGTAACTAGTCATCAAGACTGGAAAGAAATGATAAAAAGTACTCCAGAACCAAATTACAATTCAGAAACTTGTATGTATATAAGAAAAAGATTATTATTAGGAAAAGAAAGTTGCAAAATATAGTTTATTTTTAATTAACCATACAAATAGCCATTTATTCAAAACAATAACATCAATGTATTTGGTAATTATAATTTATGGATAACTAAAGTGATTGTCAAAGAAGTGTAATGGATGGAAATGAGGAATTGGGAACATTCTCTTATGAGGTTCTTGCATTACACATGAAGAGACACAGCTTCATTTGAACATCAACTCTGAATATATGTAAATAAATATTGCAAACATGACCGTGGAAGAACAAGAAAACATGCATAGGGTTGATGGGATTTCAACTTAGTATATAGCCATATGGAAAATAGTATGGAGGTTGTTCTTAAATTTAAAACCAAAACTTCTGCTATATGCTGGGTATACATGAATCAAAATATATGTAAAGAAATAAACTGAGTATGTACCAGAGGCAACTTCATACTAATTTTATAGCATTATTTATACACGTAAGGAATAGATTCTAAGTGTCCACCAATTGAAGGAAGAATAAAATTATTATAATATACAGAGTTGAATATTATTTGGAATAAAACACAATGAAATCGTGTCATTCACAACAATATGAATAGAAGTGACAATTGTTATGTGAAGTTAAATAAACTGGGCATGGAAAGACAAGAAATGTAAAATCTCATTCCTATGTGGAAACTAACCAAGTTGATGTTACAGAGGTAGAAAGCAGAATCTTAGTTACCAGACAATTGGGAGAGTAAGGTGGGGAGAGATGAAAAATGTTTAATAAAAAAATACTATGCTATAGTTAGGAGTAAAAAGTTATGTTTTACTATTTCCCAGGGGAGTGACTAAACATTATAGCTAACACAGTTTACATTTCAAAAACTGGGCGAAAGACTTCAGAAGTAGTTTTCACTGTCAAGAAATAATAAGTGTTTAAGGACCTACATATTCTACCTTGACTTAAATGTTGTGCAATGTACACATCTGTTGAAACATGGTATTGTTCCTCATTAATTATAAATTTTATGCATCAGATAAATATAAAATATATAAATGACAGAAAATGAACAGCTTATGCATCAAAAGTTATCCATAATTACATATTAGTGGTAGTCAGAATTTATTCTGTTTTCCCTTTCACATGTAACAATAATATCATATTATTTTTCTAATTAGAAACTATTCATATATTCATTAAAAGAACCCAAATTACATGTACATTTTATAAATTACTATGTATGTTGCATGCAATTATGTCTACATGATTAAGGAACACATTATTATTGAAATTTGATTTTTTTCACTTATTTACACAATGTATGTGTTTCTTTAATTCAGTTATAAGAGAATCAGCATCAATGGTTACAGAGAAATACTTAAACAAAGATGCCATAACTTCATGTGAACTTATTGTGCATATAAAGCTTTCATAGTGGTAAGGTTTGTGTCTAGCATGAAGAATAGCTTGTTTTCAGTTCCCAGCACCACCACTCCCAGACCCCACAGAAACACAAATATTATCAGAAACAATCTTGCAAAATTAACCTTTGCAATTTTATAACAAAGATATTATGGAGTAGACTTACAAAAATGAATGTCTAACAAAAATATTTATACTTATAAGATGTTAAAAACATATAAATATGTCCTACAAAACGCTGCATACTGAAAACTCTCAACTGTGATGTATATCATTATTATGCAGAACTTCAGTAGCACTGGGTATACTCAGTAGTTTTCAATGTTGTTAATATCATAGATGTAGTATTTAATTTGAATTTGCATTTTGTTAAAAGTGAGGTTGGGTATGTTTCTAATTTGTATCTTTAAGTAAGTTGGTTTACTCATGTTTCATATAATCACTTATTGGGTAGCAATTGTACTTTGTATACTAACATATGAAATATTACTCTACTTTAAAAATACATTCTCTGTTCTTTTCCTAAACTTTATATAATATGTTTAATGTACAACTACAGTTCATTGTAAAAACTGTAGCCCATCAGTGATTTCCTTTATGAATTTTCCCCCAAAATTGTAGCCCAAGAGTCATTCCTCTTCACAAAACAATATAGTTTTTATCTATTTTAGTTCAAGTCCCATCAAAGTTCCTTTAAAAAATTATCAGTCAAGACTGGGAAGGTGACTCACTGGTAGAGTGCTTGCATCGCATGCATGAGGCCCTGGGTTTGATTCCTCAACACCATATAAACAGACAAAGATGGAAGTAGTGTTTTGGCTCAAGTGGTAGAGCATTAGCCTTGAGGTGAAGAGCTGAGGGATAGCGCCCAGGCCAAGAGTTCAAGCCCAATGACCGACCAAACTAATTATCAGTCAAGCTAATGCCAGTGGCTTATGCTTGTAATTCTATCTACACAAGAGGCTGAGAATGAAGGATTGTGGCTCAAAGCCAGTCTGGGCAGGAAAATCCATCAGACTCATCTACAATTAACTACCCAAAAAGCTGCAAGTGAAGCCGGGGTTCAAGTGGTATAGTGTTAGCATTGACCAAAAAGCTCAGGGGCAGTACCCAGACCCTGAGTATGAGTCCCAGAACCAGAACAACAATAACAAAAATATCAGTCATTACATTTGAAAATTCCATATAGGCACATTTGAATGTATCTTCTAATCAAGCAAATTGTTGTCATTTTTAGAATGATTAACTCTTTTGTCTGATATTTCACAACTATAAAGAAGATTATACAGATAAAAGTATTCCTATTAATTTGAATATATTTATGCCAATAATTTCATTTTTATATCTGCTAGAAACATCTGTATTTTCTGTGTAAACATATATGGACACCCATGTTAGTCATGTACGGTTGTATCATTTAATTAAAACTTCCAGAGAAATGTTTCACCTCAATAATACTTAAATCCTAAAATATTTTACAGTGGCTGCTTTTCAAAACACTCTTGAGTTTGCTTGTTCATCCATCCACTTATCTCACTTTTAACATCAATTCACTTACATACATTTGAGGACTATTGATTAAAATATAAAAACAATGCAAAATGTATTTCAAAAAATTACTGGAAGAATAGATTTTGTGTTTTCACAAAAATTAGTAAATGAGTTAATTGGTGTGCTAATAACCATGATTTTACATACAGTGTGCACATACACTTAACAATGTCACATTGTACTCCATAAATGAAGTGATTTAAAATAAATTAGATTATACATTTTTGAAAGTATATACTTCTATGCTTTCATATGTATTGTTATACCGCATAGCGAGGAAAGTAGACTAAGTACTAGTGTTCACTGACACATATCATCTGTATCCCTTATTACACCAATTTTTGCTTACTACTTTGGATCATTTGGAGTTTCAATAGTCTTGTACCAATAATGATAATGATAATGATGCTGATGACTGCCTTTTAGTTAGAGAAACCTAATGTGAAGAAGATGATTGTGGGTTTTAATATGTAAGGTGTAACTAGAGACATTTTAATTTTCAAAGTATCATCCTGCAGAATAAGAGTAATAAATTTGTCCTCAATATTTTCAACAAAGATTGTTGCCCTGAGAATAAACTCCTCTTTTCTAGAAAAGTAAATCTAAATGCATTCAAATAGCACTCCATTGCTGAAATGTGTCATTAGGCAGGGAGAGAGAGGCTACATTACAAATGAATGTTTTAAACATTAAATTGTATAGTAAGGAATTCTGTGTAGTTGTCCATTGGAGTTACATTTTTATGGTTTGAAAGTTGCTATAGTGCCCTAGGGCTTATACAAATGACCTCTCTGAACTGCAGTCACACACACACACACACACACACACACACACACACACACACACACACACACACACACACACACACACACACGTTATTCTTTCCCACATCCATCTCTAGGGGCTCCCTCAATTTGGGAAATGTTCATCCTGAAAGAAATTCCACTGAGTAACATTACTATTCTAGAATTGTTTGGCATCGCTGACATGGAACTATTACTTATTGTGTGGGGATGTTTTCTGGCAACATGAATCACTTGAGAGCTACACACAGACAACATTTTTGTTCTTATTAATTCATTTCAATGTCATAGTTAGGAACCAGTTGTCTTCTTACTGCTAATCCTAATTTTCCTCATACTGAGAGAAAGGGAACAAACTCAGGAAAACAAAGAATTAGTTGCAATTCACTTTATTAGGGAAAGCTATACAATTTAGCCTTTATACACTAGCCTGTCAATAGTTATCAGTAGTGAGTTATTAAGAAATTAGCAAATGATTTTTTCTGCAAAGCATATCCATTCCCCAAATTTTATTTGCCAGTACTTAGACTTATTTTTTCTTGGAAGGGTACATTGAAAAGAAATGACATGCTCACCAATGCAAGTTTTCTGAAATGCGGAGCAGATTTTGAGGAAGAACCCTAAGATTAGAATTATAGAATGTTAACAAAAAGAAAAGGAGGCATTCAGTTCTCCCAATTTTCTGTCAATACTCATCATGAAACTTTACTTTATATCCTTAGATTATGTCAGTCTGAATTTTCTTGGAGTTTTGTCCCAAGAGGAGGCAACAGTGTTTCTTCTATCTACCAGTACTATGAATCTGCATATGTTTTTGCCCAAAGGCTTTGTGCTAATTGCTGATGCTAGTTGAGAGGTACACTGACATTCTAAATATATTGAAAAGTTGTCTGTTCTGTGATGGAGTATGAAATGTCACCCTATCAGCATTTTCTTCTCTATTTGAATAAAAGAAGTGTATTGACAAGCTGGAATTCAAAATGATGTTTTATATTGTCCATTTGTTTTATTCTATATTTTTATTTTTTCTTCTACAAGTTCAGCAAAATTTTCTTTCTGCTGTTATTCTGGAATTTTAAATAATAACATCAAGAAGAAAAAACTATATGATATTAAAAAATAACTTAGTTGGGCACTGGTGGCTCACACCTGTAATCCTAGCCATGTAGGGAGCCGAGATCTGATTGAGATTCAAAGCTGGCCTAGGAAGGAAAGTCTATAAGACTCTTATCTTTAATAAACTACTCAGAAAGCAGGTAGTGGAGCTGTGACTCAAGTAGTAGAGCAAGCTGCAGGACCATCACCAAAGCAGCAAAACAACAAAAGAAATTACAATCGAATTTTTGAAAAGCAAAAGAAGCTATGAATGTATCCAACATCATGCCTGAAGGATTTCAAGGACTATGCAAATAACCAAAAGAATGCAGAATATGAAATAATATAACTCTGGGCCACGAAAGTTGCTTTGTTTTTCTAATTATGAGGACAGATATTGTCTAGCTGTAAGTTTTCTAGTAAAAAAAAAACTTAGAAAACAGGCACAGTAATTCACTCCTATTCACAGCACTTGAGAAGTAGAGACAGGAGGAGGAGAAGTTTAGGGACAGAGCTCAGGCCCTGAATTCAAGCCCCTGGACTGGCACACACAAACACACACACACTCGAAGCCTAGGGAATAAATAATGTTTAAAACTGCAGTATCTTTAAGTTTTAACATAGAAATAAATGGAATTATTTATAAAGATGATATTTTGTAATATTATGTCCTCAATATTTTATTTCAATTTTTTACAAATTTATTTGTCATTTGTGCTACTTCTTTTGAGACCTGTCTATTCTGTTTCTTTGGTCCTTTGTTAATTTGACTGTTATTTTGATGCTTAAAATTTTAGCTTTTTATATAGGTGGAAGTTGATTTGTTATATGTTGAATAATTTGCAAAGACTTTCTCCCATTATGCAAACTGTCTCTTCATTCTAATAATTATTTCTTTAATGTATAAGAGCTACTTACTTTGATGCAGTTCCACTTCCCAACCTGATGGTGTTAAACTAAATAGTTGGGATGTCTCTCAGTTTTTATTTTTTACATTTTATTTTATTGTAAAGGTGATGTACAGAGGTGTTACCATTACCTGAGTACGATAATGAGTACATTTCTTGTGGAACAGTGTTACCCCAACCTCATTTTCTCCCACTTTCCCTCTAACTCCCCTCCCCTCCAAGTTGTAAAGTTCATTTCCAACATAGTGTCTTATGATTATTACTGTTAAATTGATTCACACTTTGTCCTTTGTCTCACCATTTTGTTATTCGCCTTTTCTTCCCCAAATCAGATAAACGTATGTATAAGACACATTTTTCTAAATATCATGAACATTTGAATATCCTATCAGATCTTTTCAATGACTGGTGATTCAATAACATATTGGTCAGTCTCCATGAGTTACAGAATTTTCTATGGTGGCTTTTGGTGTTGAGCTCTAATTTTATTAAGTTGAGGGTCTGAAAGACTGGAGGGAATAATTTTAATATTTCTGAATTTGCACAGATTTGCTTTGTGACCTGAATGTGGTCTATTTGGGAGAATTTTCTATGTGTTGCTGAGAAGAACATATATTTTGATACTGCTAGTGAAATATTCTATAGATGTTTGTAAGTCTATTTGTTTTTTTCAATTGTTTAGTCCTGAGGCTTCTCTGTTGAGTTTTTGGGGGTTGATCTATCCAGAGGTGAAAGTTGTGCATTAAAGTCACCATCATTCAATGTTTGAATCTATTCATGATGTTAGGGTACGTAGTGGTGTTTGATTAATTTGGATGCTCTGGCATTTGGTGAGTAGATATTTAGAATTGTTATATCATCCTGTAGGAGACATCCCATTATTAGAATGTGATGTTCTTTTTTCTCTTCTTATTAATTTTAATTTGAAGTCTATTTTATCTGATATTAGAATTGGAACTCCAGCCTGTTTATGGGGGCCTTTGTTTGATAGATAATTTTTTTGTTTGGTCGTGGGGCTTGAACTCTGGGCCTGGGTGCTGTCCTTGAGCTCTTCAGCTCAAGGTGAGTACTCTACCACTTGAGATACAGCATTGCTTCCAGTTTTCTGGTGGTTTATTGGAGATAAGAGTTTCACGATTTTCCTGTCTGGGCTGGCTTTGAACCAGGATCCTCATATCTCAGCCTCCTGAGCAGCTAGGATTACAGGCATGAGCCTATGGCTCCAGGCTACTTGATAGATTTTATTCCAGCCTTTCACTTTCAGAATATGTTTACTTTTGTGTGCAAAGTGTATCTCTGGAAGGCAGCAGGAAGATACATCCTGATTTTTGATCAAACTAGTCAATCTATGTCATTTAATTGGAGAGCTATGTCCATTGATATTGACAGTTAGGACTGAGAGGTGTTTGGTTATTCCTGCTGCATTGCCCACCTTCTTAGGGACTGTGCCTCATCAATTCTTACTATAATTATCTAGTTTTCTATTTAGGGGCTGTTTCTCTGTCTATATCCTGTTCTTGTTGGTTTTCTATGTGTAGTATGTCATTAAGTATCTTTTGTAATGCTGGTTTTTTGGAGATATAGTGTTTCAATTTTTAATTGTGGTAAAATGTTTTTATTTGTCCCTTAGTTATGAAAGAGAATTCAGCTGGGTACCCTATTCTTGGTTCATAGTTGTTTGTCTTTAGTGTGACATACTTAATTCCAGGCTCTTCTTGCTTTCATGGTCTCTGATGAGAGGCATGTAGTTATTCTAATTGGTTTTCCTTTATAGGTGATTGATCTTTCTCCTTGACAGCTTTGAGGATCCTTTCCTTGGTCTATATTGATCCTGTGCAGATTACAATGTGGTGGTGGGATGTTCTGTTATGGTTTGGTCCTTTTGGGTTCTAAAGGATTTTTATATCTGAATTTGCCTATCCCTTTGGGTTTTTGGGAAGTTTTCTGTTGGGTTATGTTACATATATTTACTAGTTCTTTAGCTTCCTTCTCTAGACCGTCCTCAATACCTATTAACTTTAAATGCTGCCTTCTGATGATGTCTTGTATCTCTTGTAAGGATTTATCCGGTTTCTTGGATTTGTTTTGAATGTTTGTTCTTTTTCTATACAGTCTAGACTATTCTTCCAGAGATTCTAGCTTCTGAATCTTCCAATGGCTGTAAAGACTTTTGACCTTGTTTTTATTTCCCACCTTGAAACTGGTCATCTTTTGTGGCTTTCCTACCTTTGTTGAAGTTTTGTTTTAGATCTTATATGGACTTTATTTCCTTGATTTGATTTTTAGTGCTCTCTTTAAAATCCTTTACCTGAGTGGCCATATTTTCCTTGGATTTTTTTGCCTTCTGCTGAACTTCATTCACCTTTCTGTTTATGGATAAAAAAGTTCCTCTATTAATCTTTTGTTAGCCTCATCATGCTTATTCATAGTCATATGCAAGCTTTCAGTCTTTTCATCCAACATGTTTACCAGTAGTATTTGTAGAGCATTTTTTTCATTATCTGTTCTGTTGCCTGTTTAGTTTGAGTGGGAGCTGAGGTTCCTCAATTTGCCATTTTTCTTGTTTTTCTGTGGCTTGTTCTGCCCATTTAGAAATAACAGCAAATTCAATGACACACCAGAACACAATTATAAGACAAGAACTAACCCAGAGCCCTGTAGTTACACAGAATTTAGAGTTTCACAATCATAGATAAGTACTTTCACTCTATCTGTCCTTTTTGGATACAAAAGCAGATCTAATACTACCACAGAACACAGTTTTAAGACAAAAACCAACCTGAAGCCATGTAATTGCACCAATTTTAGAGGTTCAAAGTCATATCTCTCCTATTTTTTGTTAGGGGAGGGTATTGTGATTCAGGAGTAGGGATTACATATAGTTGTAATCAGTGGACAAATCTGCCATGAGCGTTAAAGCAATCTGAACCAAAGGGATAACAAAAATGAGCCAGTTTGATGTAGCCAAAATGGATACAGATACAGTCTAGCTCAGCAACAAGCAACTAGGGATCAACTGACTAAAGAAAAAAAAGAATAAAGGACCAGAAATAACGGTAAACTGGCTGATGTCAAATTAGAAGAAAGATTAAGAGATATAGTGAAGAATAGAAGGAGGAGGAGATAAGAACAGAGGAACATAGGAAAGGAACAAAGGAAAGGAAGAAAACTAAGACCCAAATTCAGAAAAAAAAAAACAAGAAAAAAATTAATTAATTAAAAATTTAAAATTATATATGTAATAAAACAATGATACTAACATTGGAAATACTAAGATTGAGAAATAGAAAATTGAGTAACCAAAATATAGCCTGAATTAAGTATGCGCATAGTTAAGGAGGAAGCCCAGTAATCTCTGTGGCTGTGTAGCTAAGAATACAAGAACAATAATAAAGAAGAAAAAACTGGAAAAAATAGAAAGAAAATATATGATAAAAATTTACAAATAGATAAACTAATATTAAAATTAGAAAAAATTCTTCAATTTATTTAGAAGACTTTGTGTCTCCCCTGTATCTACAATACAGTCTCTTGATGGACCCTTTGATTTCCTTGCAGTTTTTCTTATAGTTTAGTTGTTTTCCCAGATCAGTTTGTTTGAGCAGGTAGAAAGTAGGTCTGCCTTACAAACTTGGAGTCTTTGTGTCCCTTCTTCCAGACTAACTTAGTGGGAAAGGGGTTCTGCTTTGTGCGCAATGCAGGAATGAGATGGATGCTTTCTGTAGGTTGGAGTCTCTGAAATTAAACTGGAGTGTGGAAGTGTTGTTGTGTTTCTGGAATCAGTGGTTTTTCCCACAGGGGCTAGCTCCTGAGACTCTCAGCCTGGGGCTGATCTCAGCTTTTACAGCTTATCCAGATTTTTGTTACTTTTCATTCTTTTTTTTCCAGTGAGATTTTCCAGATATTTGGCTTTTTTTTTATTTTTCTTACTTTTTGGAGGGGGGTCAGGTGGTGGGGCCTGAACTCTGGGCCTGGGCGCTGTTCCTCAGCTTTTCAGCTCAAAGCTAGCGCTCTACCATTTGAACCACAGCGCCACTTCCGGCTTTTTTCTTTTTGCTTATGTGGTGCTGAGGAATCGAACCCAGGGCCTCAGGCATGCAAGGCAAGCGCTCTACCACGGAGCTACCTTCCCAGCCCGATATTTGGCTTTTTAATTACTGCAGCCAGATAATGTGCATGTTACCTGCATTATAAATTTGACTTTGTTCACAGGGATGCCTCTTGCTGTGCCTATCCTGGTAAAGTTGTCCCTCCCTGGGAGGAGCGTCCTTCTCCTGGGAAATTCTCTTGGGTAGAACTGATTCTCACTGATCAGATTCCTTTGTCCTGTTGAAAAATGGTATTTCAGTCCCTGCCTCTCCAGTTCTTGTTTCCAGCTAGCTTCACTGGGCAGCACTATGCCAGTATCAAAGATGACATTCTTAGGTGTGGGGGTCGTTTCTTTCTAGAAGTAGTTCTTTATATGGGAATAGCTTTTGTGGGGTACTCACATTTTTCCTTGGAGTTCCAGACCATCTGCGATGTGATGAGTTTTCTCTGCATCTGTCTGTGGCCAGAAGATGTGGTTTTCTGCTCCCAGTCATCCAGTTTACCCTTGAAGTGAGTGAAAAGCTGTGTGCACTCTGTCTCTGGTCCCTTTGTCCCAGCAGTGTTTGGTCACTGCTGTGGCTGCTGCCCCTGGAGCATGCTCAAATCTGTCTTCTCACGAAGGTTTCATGTAATTTTTCTCTCTGGCAAAAGGCTCTACATAATTACAGCTCACTTTATTGCTATGGATTATTTGGTAAAAATCTACAACTGTAGTTTCTCAGAGACAGCTGTGTAGGTTCTCTGCTGCTCCTATGCCATGTTCCTGAGATCTCCTGTCTTTGAGTTTTCTAGTTTGAGGAATCCAGTGATAGTATCGTGTTGGCTCAGAAAATAGGTATACTAAGACCTGTTTGTAAAAGAAGACCATTTTTTCAAATGTTTTTGTTTGCAATATATGTCTCTATATATAATCTGAATTGACTGAATAGTACCTTGGAACTCTGAGACCAGAAATATATGTATATGTATCTAGTATGTAAATATTTTTAATTTTGGCAACAATTTTGAGTGGTTAGATTTCAGATTATTTATATTTTCTAGAATGAACATCTAAGTCCAGAAATAAGTAAATCAGCACAAAAACAACGTGATGTTGTTCTTCAAGCACTGGCATAGTGTGACAGTACATTTAATAAAATAGAACCAGCTTTGATATCTTTCCCAAGATCCAAGATACTAATATCCAATTTCTTATTGAACAGTTCTGAAAAGTGTCAAGATTGGACAGCAATGGAATGTATGTAAAAAAATGAAAATATATTCATTAGAAACATTTTAGTAGTAGACATTATATGAAATTATGAACATAAAATCATTGGTCAAATGGAAATTTCTTTTTTTCCTGAAGTACAAGTTTATTTGAAGTTCAGAGAATTTGATGGGAAATATTTCTACCCAGTAGTTGGTGTCCAGGTTTCAAGAAATTTGTCAGGCTACCACTAAAATAGTTGCAATGATATAAAGTGCTTAAGAATATTTTGCACTTTTAGCTCCCTAAAACTTCAAATAATAGTAAAGACATAAAAAGAAAGAAAATCCCCAAACCTTGGTTACATATATAAACAACAGAAAACTTTTCTTACCAAAGCTTGAATCTTGTTACTTTCCTTAAATGTACATTTATTAACTAATAACTACTATAGTCTTAGTCACTGGAAGTAAAACATGTTATTCATGATGGCCAAGAAAATAAAATGTTTTTTTCTCTTGTCTCACAGTTGCAGAGAGCATAAAAATTATCATTAAGGATCTTGGAGAAAAAACTTTTGTACCCTTGAGGAGTATAGGACTGACCCCTCCATCTATGTAATATATAAAGTGAGCACTTTGTAGTTGGAGCCACCTTCAATTTCTTATTTACTACATTTTCTTTGAAATTGGAAAATAATAGTTGCATATACTTAAATGGTACAATATGCTTGGTTTATGTATACCTAGTGGAATGACTAAACCAAGTTTATAGTTGTGCTATTACCTTTCCTACTTACTTTTTGTCGTGGAAACATTTAAAATCTTTATTCTTAATTTTGCAATATGTATTATTAACTATATTCACTGTTCTGTACATGACCATTAACATTATTTTTTCTAAGTGAAAGTTTGTATCATTTTCCCTACATTACCATTTTTCTATATATCCACTCATAGTCTCCCATAGCTATCATTCTACCCTTTACTTTTATAAGTCCAAAATAGTGGATCACACAGAAGGAAAAATCAAGAGAGAAATAACGACAAGATAATAGACAAGGAAGGATTTGGAAACAATGAAGATAGGAATTTTCTTGAATTAAACTGTATATTTGCTTGAAGGTAGCTTGACTTCTATTCCTTTTCTTATAGATTGATGGTCTCTTTCCATCCAAGAAGCCTTTATCTCCAAGCCTTTATTTCCCACTCAGCTTCCAAAGAACATTATTTCCCCCTTGATATCACAAGAAAATATAATTATGTGTAAAGACTATAAGATCCATGAAGACAGATTCCATTTTGTCTTGTGCACCCAACATGCAACACAGTGATCCTTCAAAAAAATTTGTTAAATGAATGATAGATATGTGGAAGAAATTAATTAGACAAATATTTCTTCTGAAGGAATATAATTTTTGCATGATAGAGCCCGCTGTCATCTAAATATGATTTGTCTCCTCCACAATTCATTTTGAAATTTGAGAAATACTGTGGCTGTGTTGGGAGGCAGTAATTAGTAATCCTAGCTACTCGGGTGGCTGAGATATGAGGATCATGGTACAAAGCCAGCCTGGGCAGGAAAGTCTGTGAGCCTCTTATCTCCAATTAATTACCAGAAAACTGGAAATGGACCTATGGCTCAAATTAGTAGAGCACTAGCCTTGAGTGAAAAAAGCATAGAGATAGTTACCAGGCTCTGACTTCAAGCTCCACAGCCAACAAAAAAAAAAGAGAGAGAAAAAGAAAAAGGAAAAGAAAAAAGGACTAATGTCTTTCACATGACAGTTCTCATTCTTAGATTATAGGATTAGTAGCCAGGAGAATGCCTTTTGAGGAAAGGCTACCCATTGTGTTTCCTTTCCTGTAAACACAACTGCTTGCTTTTTTTCATTTTTGCCATTATTTGAACCAGCATGACCTCCTCACTAGAAGTTGAACGGATGCTAGTGCTATGCTGTTGGACTTCTGAGTGTTCAGAACCATATGTCAAAATGAAACTTTATTGTTTATAAGTCAAACAAAGTTAAGTATTCCATTATAGAAATAGAAAATGAACTGGACCAAGAATCTATTAATAGAATTTGAAGAATAGACATTATTAGAGGCAGTCATAGACAAAGGAAGAAGAGACAAATAGCCATAACAGTAGAAATTCAAGCATGTTAGTCCATAAAGGGAAAACAATGCTTGTAATTCTAAATATAGAGAAAATATAAATTAGTGCCAGGTGTTGGTGTAATCCTAGCTACTCAGGAGTCTGAGATCTGAGGATCACAATTTGAAGCCAACTTGGGAAGAATAGTCCAGGGACTCTTATTGCCAACAAACTACTCAGAAAAAGCCAGAAAAAAAAAGCTCAAGTGGGATAGCACTAACCTTGAGCAAAAGAAGCTGAGGAATAGTACCTATGCCCTGAGTTTAAGCCCCAGGACCATCACAAATAAAGAAAAACAAAATATAAATTAGACATAAGAAGTTGTAGGAGTATAAATTTGGGTTGAACATGTAATTTAATTATTTACCATCACTACCCTCCCCCCAGTATATGAAAGTTTAAGAGAATAATTTTAGTATATGAATGTTTAAAAGAATAATTTTAATAATTCAAAAAATTTGCCTACAAACTGTACTCCTTCCCTGACAATGTCTAATTCTGTGTAATTACAACTAGGCAATTCTTGATTTCCAAAGGTAATGTATTCAACAGTTTCATTGTTTATCTGTTTGCTCAGAGTGAAAAACACGTTTTTCATATGCAACTAGTCACTTCTAATGTCTACCTTCTTAAACAAACAAAATGCAATTATGCTCATAAGATAGTTTGTTTATATAACCATCTGTGTTGTAAAAGTCCCAACCATCTATCAAATGCAACAGTCTTGTTGATTGGAAAAAAATTGGTTGAATTTCTAATTGGACACAAAAGTTCTAGTAACTAGTGCATCCTTCCAAACAGGATATGGAATTATTTCTTACTCATTTCAGCCTTCCAAATGATGGCAGCAAGGAATTTCATAATACTGCATGTAGGAGCTTTGACTTTGGTAGCATTAAGTGCAGGGAAATAGCAATGGCAGAGTGAAGAATAAAAGGTAAGGGTTTTCTTTTCTGAACAAGTGGAAAATAAGTTGCAATTTAGTGAGAAAAGGGTTAAAACCTTGAAAGGTAGGCAAGGATATGAGCCTACATGGAGCTGTGGTTCATGTTAGAAAAGATATTCCTTGTTCTTGTGTCATGCCTTTGAGAAGTTAAGAATGGGTTGTATTGATAAGGAGAAATAGACTACATGTTTAGATGAAATGTTTGACTTCAAATAAAAGTCACTTTATGGTTCATACTTCAATTACTGCTTGTTGGAAACTTAAATCCAAATATTCAAATTTGCCATGACTATTTCTTCATATGCTGGATTGACCCATGGATTCCTCCCATTCTCTTTGGTATTATGTATGCTATTCTGAATTATAACCCCTTATCCCAGTTAAAAATAGAAATACAGAAGGGAAAACATGAAATGGTTGTCTTATGAAATGTAATTGTCTCTCTTCCACCACCTTCTCTATTCTCTCACAGATTAACCTTTCACATGAGTGTCTAAAATATGCTTATTGTTGTCTATTCAAGGTGCTCTATAACAGAGCTCATATTAACTATTAAGACTTATCTCTCACAAAAGCTGGACAAGGATACGGTGCTTCCATAGAGTACATACCTTTATATTCTATGAATGATAACTTCCACTTACTTTACTTTCTTACAGAGGGGCTTAGCTGGTGCTTGTTTATTATATTAGCTTTCCTCCTTCCATTATACTTGTTAAGTTTGCATTATCTTAAAGCCTGAAAATTAATTGTACTATGTAAAATATTCTTTCTTTACTTTTGTACCATATCTATTGGCTTTTAAATATCTAATCATGTGTGTGTGTGTACATGTGTGTTCGTGTACATGCACACGTGTGTGGGTGTGTTTTCTAACAGTAGGGCTTCAAGGCTTTTTGATTGCTCTATCATTTAAGCCACAGTTTTACTTCTGGCTTTTTGCTGGTTAATTGGAGATGAGAGATTTGTGGATTCACATGCTTGATCTGGCTTTGAACTGCAATAATCAGATCTCAGCCTCCTGAGTATCTAGGATTACAGGCATAATCCAAGGGGCCAGCTGCATCTAGTTTTTGTAATAATTCTGTATAGTAGAAGCTCTTCTATCTGGATGCTATTAAAAGTTTCTTGTTGTGTGACATACCTTTTTTGATACTAAACATGAAATTATCTACTCAGGTTCACTTTTAGGGATGTTCACATTGCTTTGTAATTTCTGAGATCTTCATATGCTGTTCAACTTCATCTATGGCATGGCAAGTCAAGAACAATCTGTAACCAAAAAATTTAGCATAAGTTTGATCTATAATATTATGGATTTGGCTCCTTTTGAAAAAAGTTTGAGGCTGGAGGAAGATGATGGAGGAGAAGCTGGAGGCTAAACAAGCTGTTGCATAGAAAGCAGTTTTTGTCCTAGGCTCAAGAGGCACAACAAGTATGCCATCATATTACAGAGTTTGGTCAGAGAGGAAAAATCCAGGGAGGTTGGTTAAGGAGACAGATCTGATCACTTGCTGGTGTCCACGGTGGTGGCGATGGCTGCTGCCATGGCTGTCATATCAACAGAGAAAGCCTGGTACAAAGGTGCCAGATGCGGTGTGAGAGAGGATTTTACTCACCGCCAGCAAGAACTGACAAAGAGCAGAAATATTCATCCTGCTGATCACAGACAGACATCCTCACTCCTTCTCACAGAGCAGCAGTGGGAAGGTAGCTAGCTCCTCCCTCACCACTGAAGAAGACTTCCATCTTTCATGCTAACAAACACCCAGCCAGAGCAGCTAGCACTCAACTCAGGCCTTGGAGGAAGACAATAGGAGCCATTCAACAGGTCACAGGAACCTGACCTGCCCAGCTCAGCTCTACCCAGGGGAAAATTGCCCTTCCCAGGCAGAGAAGCTCTGCCCCTGGAGGAGTGACTTTCTTCACTGAGTAACATAGCCAGAGGCTGCCCCTCCCCACTGCAGTCTAGGCGGCAGACCCAGCAGCAGCAGGGGTAAAAGAAAAACAATTGAAACTCAGCAAACATAAATCATGAGAATGGCTCCATGCTGGGCTCTGTGAGTGTCTCAGGAACTAGCTCCTCAGGGAAAAGCTACTGATTGCTGAAAGAGTTCAACCCCACCCACAACCTAGCCTCATCACAGCAACTCCAAGCTAAAGGAACCAGCCATCTCTCTCTTTTTGATGATCAAAGCAGATCTCCCTACTACTGAACTAGCCTGGGAGAAGGATCATAAAGTCCTAGGTAAGGCAGAGCTTCTTTCTACCTGCTCAAACAAACTGACTTAATAAACCAATCAAGCCACAGAAAAACCAAACACCACAAGCAAATCAGAGACTCCTCCAAGAGACTGCTAGAGACACAAGGGAGATACAAGATACAAGATCTCCGCCCCCACACACAAAAAATGAAAGGACAAGTTTTTCTACATAAATTTTTTAAATGTTTTTAAAAATTGTTTTCTTTTTTTCAGAATTTTTATTTTAGGTCTGTATATTTTTCTTAAACTCTTTTTACTCTTTTCCCTTTTGGTCTTGTGTGTGTGTGTGTGTGTGTGTGTGTGTGTGTGTGTGTGTGTGTGTGTGTGTGTGTGTTTGTTTTTTGTTTTTTATGTGGTGCTGAGGAATCGAACCCAGGGCCTCAGGCATGCAAGGCAAGTGCTCTACCACTGAGCCACCTTCCCAGCCCCTCTGTGTGTGTGTGTGTGTGTGTGTGTGTGTGTGTGTGTGTGTGTGTGTGTGTGTGTGTGTGTGTGTGTGTGTGTGACTTAATTGCTGTTCTGGTCATCCCCAGATATATACTGGTCATGGATTATTAGAAATCCTTCATTGTCTGCATACTTAATTCAGAAATTTAGTACTCAATTCACAACCTCTTAGGCTTAGCTCCTTATTTCTTTATACTTATATACTTTATATACTTATATAATATTTAAGTGTTTCATTTTTTTATTTTTTATTTTTTCAGTTTTCCTTTTATCTCTTTCCTCATCTCATTCTATTCTTTTCTTCTATTAGTATTATTTCTTTACACTTATATAATTTTAAATGTTTCGTTTTTTAAATTTAAATTTTTATTTTTTCATTTTTTCTTGTTTCTTTATTTCTATCTTCCTTTCTTCCTATCCATTTCCTCTTGGAAATTATGGCTTGGTTAAATTCTCTCTTTCCTTTTACTTCTCCACAGTCCTCTAATCTTATTTTCTCCCCACAATTTTCCCTAAACCTATTAATTTCGGGTCTGCTAATTTCTATTAATGCATAGTTCTTTGCTATTGAATTAGATTGTATCTGTTGAACTAGATTGTATCTGTACTCATTTTGACTGCATCAATCAATCTGTGCAACTACAGGATTCTAGTTGATGCTTGCCTTAAAATAGTGTTCTAGCATGAAATTGCTTTTGCTTTCATACCAACTGGGCAGAACAAGCCAGAGAAACACAAGAAAAATAGCAAGTCCACACATCACAAGTTCCACTCATGATAATCAGGAGACAGAGCAGTTAAAGAATAATCCAGAGGAGAGTTTCCAAGAAGCTCTACAAACACTACTGGTAAACGTGTTAAATGATAGGCTTGAAAGACTGCAAAGGACTCTGTGTGAGCTTAATTGGGAGCAAGATGAGGATAACAAAAGATTAATACAGGAATTTCATGAACAGGCTGAGAATAGACAAAAATTAATACAGGAATTTCGTGAGCATGAGGAAGCTAATCAAAGATGAATACAGGAATTGAGTGAGCAGGATGAGAATAGACAAACATCAATGGAGGCATTCATGGAATCCACAAACAGAGCTGAAGAAATCCAGGGAGACCACAAAGGGAATACTGAATGGAGCCAAGCAGAAGGAAAGGGAGTCCAATGAAACCACAATCAATCAAGTAAAGGATTTGAGAATAAACCCTGAAAACCAAATTAAGGAAGTAAATAAATCCATACATATAAGATCTAAAATGAAGCTCCAACAAAGAATTTGAAGCCATCAAACCTGGCTAATTAGACCAATTAGAAGCAAAGAAAATAAAAAACAAAATATAGAAAAAGTTGACAGCAGGTTACACCATTCAAAACATCCAATATATGGGATTGAACACATCCTAGACATTACAGAGAAAGAACAGACGAGTATTCAATAAAAATCCAAGAAATATGATAGATTATATATAATATAATCATCAAGTCAACAAGAGCAAGGATAAGAACAACGTGATTATCTCAATAGATTCAGAAAAAGCATTTGACAAGATCCAACATGCCTTTATGATGAAGGCTCTTGAAAAACTAGGAATCCATGGAACATTCCTCAATATAATAAAGGTTATATATGACAAACCTACAGCCAGCATTATACTTAATGATGAAAAGCTAAAGCCATTTCCTCTAAACTCAGGAACAGTACAAGGATGTCCACTTTCTCCACTTTTATTCAATTTAGTATAAGAATGCCTAATACAGCAATAAAATAAGATGCAAACATAAAAGGGATCCAAACAGGGAAAGATGAAGTGAAACTCTCCCTCTTTGCAGATGACATGATCTTGTATTTAAAGAATCTCATGGATTCCACTCCAAAATTACTCAACCTGATTTGAAACTTTGGCAAAGTAACAAGGTATAAAATTAAGCCTCAAAAATGAATGGCTTTTCTGTATGCCAACAATGAGAAGAGCACGGCTGAAATCAGGAAAGCAACTCCTTTTGTAGTAGCTTCACAAAAATAAAATACCTAGGAGTTAAGTTAACTAAAGAAGTGAAGGACCTCTATGATGAAAAACTTTAAAAACCTGAAAAAGGAAATTAAAGCAGAACTTAGAAAGAGGAAAGTCCTCCTTGATTGGGAATATCAACATCGTGAAAATGGCAATACTGCCAAAGGCTATCTACAAATGCAATGCAGTACCAATCAAGATCCCAACCTCATTCTTCAATGAAATAGAAGAAGCAATCCAAAAATTCATATCGAACAATAAAAGACCCCAAATAGCAAAAACGATTCCTAGCAGAAAGAACAGTGCTAGACTAATATCAATACCGAATTGCAAACTCTACTGCAAAGCCATAGTAATCAAACCAGCTTGGTACTGGCACAAAAACAGACCTGAAGAAAAATATAAGAGACCTGAAGTCCCAGAAATGAACCCACAGACCTATAGCCACCTAATCTTCGATAGGGAGCCAAAAAAATAGAATGGAAGAAAGACAGCCTCTTCAATAAATGGTGCTGGGAAAATCAGTTAATCACCTGTAGAAAACTAAAGTTAGATCCTTATATATCACCCTGCACCAGAATCAACTCCAAATGGATCAAAGACCTCGAAGTCAAAGCAGACACCCTGAAAACATTACAGGAAGGAACAGGAGAAACTTTAGAGCTCCTTGGCCCAGGCAGAAATTTTCTTAATAGAGACCCAGAATCACACAAATCAAAGAAAGTTTGGACCAATGGGATTGCATGCAACTGCAGAGCTTCTTCATGGCAAAGGACATAGCTAGCAAGATCCATTGAAAGCCTACAGATTGGGAGAAGATCTTCACTAGACATACAACGGACAATGGTCTTATATCTAAAATTAACTTAGAACTCCAAAAATTAAATCTCCCAACAACAAATCCTCAAAGAAACAACTGCCCAATAAATAAGGGGCTAAAGACTTAAAAGAGAAACTTCTCTGAAGAGGTAATAAGAATGGCCATTAGACACATGTAGAATTGCTTAATTTCTCTAGCAATAAATGAAATGCAAACCAAAACAACATTGAGATTCCACTTCATCCCAGTTAGAACTGCTATAATCAAGAAATCTAATAAAAAACAGATTTTGGAGGGGATGTGGCCAAAAGGGAACCCTACGGCATTGTTGGTGGGAAGGTAAACTTGTTCAACCACTTTGGAAGGCAATATGGAGGTTCCTCAAAAGGCTACACATAGAGCTCTCTTATGACCCAGTAATCCCACTTTTGGCCATTTACCCAAACAATCACAAACAAGGGTATGCCACAGCTACCAGCACAACTATGTTGATCACAGCATTATTTACCATAACTAAGATATGGGACCAATCCAGATGCCCCTCAGTAGATGAATGGATCAAGTAAATGTGATATATGTATACACACACACACACACACACACACACACACACACACAATGGAATTCTATGCCTCCACCAAAAGGAATGACACAGCCCCATTTGTTAGGAAATGGAAAGACTTCGAAAAAATTTTATTACATGAAGTAAGCCAGGCCCAAAGAACATAAGTCCCATGTTTTCCTTTTTTACAATAACTAGTATATGTCTAGGTCAAGCAGAAAAGTTCAAAAGCTATATACATATGACCATATAAAATAATGTTAAGCTAAATGAACCCCAAGATAGGGACACAAATATTTTTTTGCTTTTGTTTTTTCTTGCTTGCTATTGTTTTTAACCTATTTATAATGTTCTGTGGGATTTTTTTCTTGTTTCTTTGGTATGTTCCTCTCCCACGGTATAACCCCTGTTTTCACTGTATTTGATTCCGGTGCCTTGCATCTTGTATATAAACTTTTCTAATTTGGGGAAGGGGAGGGAAAAAACAAACTTTAGCACTTTGGTGGGCAGGGTGAGGGTTGGGGGGGGAGTAGCTAGGGAGGTTGGGAAGGAAAGTATAGTAGGGAAAAACCAAAGAAGGTGGAGGAAGCAACAATACTCGATAGGAAATATACTCATTACCATTCTCATGTAACTGTAACCCCTCTGTACATTGTTTTTACAATAAAAAAGTATTAAATGGCTGGGAAGATGGCTCAGTGGTAGAGCGCTTGCCTTGCATACCTGAGGCCCTGGGCTCGATTCCTCAGCGCCACATAAGCAAAAAGCAAAAAGCCGGAAGTGGCACTGTGGCTCAAATGGTAGAGCGCTATCCTTGAGCTGAAGAGCGCCCAGGCCCAGAGTTCAGGCCCCACGACCAGACCCCCCCCCCAAAAAAAAAACAGTGATAAAAATAGAAACGAAAAAAAGTCATTCAATTTTGAAGGAATATTCACTTCACCAGAATATAATAAATTATCATGCATGACCTGAGCAATTTGCCAGAGGGACTCAATTGCATGTGTGATTATTGTAATGCTCTAATTATCTCTGATGGAAATTGTCAATGTTGCCTAGACTAATTTCAATAAATGCCTTCATATATGAGGCAATTTGTTATTTGCTAAGTGAGCACAGTTGTCATCCAGGGGATTCTGCATCCAGAACTGAAAAATGAGTGGGTCCTCTGTGTTTTCAACTCTAGTATCTTTTACCTTACACTCAGAACTTTCAAAGCAGTATCGAAAGGTAACCAAGAAAAGGCACAGAACAGGAAGAATTTTAGTCATTATGAAGTTGATAAATTTCATTTACATAATTAAAGAGCTGGCCTTCGGGTTTGTCATTATCATCCAGACATCTATAATTAATGTGACATCCATTGCTCTTAATGATGGTCAACTATGATCATACCTCTTTCTTATACACTAAATAATTTAGATGTTCATGTGATTCAAGATCTATCTGACCCAGGGAACAATGGAAACATACTCAGATTTACTTTGGAAATTACTGATAGTGTTTTCTGTTTTGTACATATATATGAATATGTGTGCAAACAGGAATGAACATGATGCTGATTCATTTTATATTACTTGTAACATCTGATAATATTCTAATATTAAATAAGGAAATAAATTAACTGTGGGTGGTTGAGGATATATTTCTCTAATTAGAGATCAAGTGGCAAAGTTTTTGGTTCATTATCCATTTTGTTTGCTATAATATTGAAAACTATGTAACCAATGAAATAGCTCCTTTTCATTGTAGTTTTTTTCTAATGTGTTGGGTCCTGGGGTTTGCACTGAGGGCCTTAGGGCTTTCTCTGACCTTATTTTTGCTCAAGGCTAGGATTCTATCACTTGAGCCACAGTTACAGTTGTGGATTTTATGAGAGTTAATGGGAGGTAAGAGTCTACTGGACCTTCCTACCCAGGCTGGCTTTTGAACCATGATCATCAGTTCTCAGCCTCCTGAGTAGCTAAGATTTACAGGCATGACTTATTAGCACCTGGCTCATATTGTGCTTTTTAATGCACTAACTGTGTGCCTATATTTCAGATCTGACTACCAATATTCTTCTAAGGTGCTTCCATGCAATTCCTAATTTCACATCATATATTTCTTTGGAACAAGTATTTCAAAAAGGCATATTTCCCAGAGTAGGAAGGCACAAAGTTGTTATTTGCTGAAGAGAGAGGTCTTCATGAACAAATCCACTCGGGCTCATTAATACATAAGCAGTGAGCTGGATAAGTATCCCTTAAAGATCCATGTGTTCATGGTTGGATGCTCAGGATATTGCACTATTTGGAAATAGTAGGACTTTTAAAAGATGGCTCCAAATGTAAAAATTTTTCCAGTTGAGGATTTGGAGATTGAGTTCTACTCTTCCTCCCTACTTTTCTCTCTCTCTTGGCGTACTGGCTCTAAGGAAAACAGTTTTTCCCTGACACATATTCTCCCATCATGACCTAAAAGCACTACTGCCAACTAATCATTAACTGAAAGTTCTGATAGTATGAGCCCAAAGAAACATTTTTTCCTCAGAATAAGCTAATTATTGCAAGAATTTTGTAGTAATGGAAAACTGACTAAGACAGGAAATTGTTATCAGAAATGATCATTTCTGTTACCATAAACCAGAAGATGTGGAGAAGTCACTGTAATAGTTTCACAGGGGAAGTTTACAAAACTTTGGAGGACTAAGCTGGAAAATGCTAAGAATGTTGCTTCAAGGGTTTAGTGAGTAATTATTGTCAGGGTTTAAAGGTCTAGAATGCTAACAGGAATGTAGAGAGCAAAAGCTATGCTGATGAAGTTTCAGACAAAAATAATTACTCCACTGGAAATTGTACTCAAGGTTCTCCTTGGACTGTGGGAAAGAATTTGAATGCCTTGAGAATATGTGGGAGCTTGATTTTAGGTAAATGTTATGGATTCCACCTAATATTCACACAGTGGTATGGGCATTAGTGGCTACCTTTAGCTAAATACACAGTGATAATCAGGAGCAAAGAGGAGCAGAGAAAAAAGTTAGATTTTGCATCTGGCCAGAAAAGAAATACACTGTTCTCAGTTCTTTTTTTCTGTTTTTAGTTTGGTTTATACCGTGGTGTCACTGATTGTTTTATTTCTGTGCCCTTTGTCTTGATTATAAGTTTATCTGATTTGTGAAAGACAAGAGGAATCATAGAAATGGTGGGACAAAGGATGAACCAATGCAATAATGACATTAACTAGACACTATGTTGGAAATGAACTATAAAATTGCTGGGGGTAGAAACAGTAGAAAATGAAGAGGGTAACACTGTTCAAAAAGAAATATACTTATTACCTTCCTTATGTTACTGTAACTCCTCTGAGCATCACCTTTACAATACAAAAAGAAGAGTGCATTTGCTAAAGACAGTATTGTATATAAAAATGAGTATTTGGTTGCACCAGGATAATAGGAAGGTCTGAAGATCATATTAAGAAATCTGCAAGGGTACATCAAACATCACAGGTTCAATAATGTAGAAATGCAAATATGTTATAAGGATTTTCATTTGAGAAGTAAGCACCAGGTGTTCCATCTACACAAAACCATCTAAGAGCTTGTTTGTTTTTGTTCAGCTGGCAAGCTGCTTAGCAGATGCCATTTCCAAGATTCAAGATGAATCAGGTACAACTCCCACCCAGTGGCACTTGAATTTGATGTCGATTTTACATGTATTTAGAAATCAAGAGTTCTGTATTCATGGAGGCTTCCACTAAGTTTTCAAAGAACAACTTGAGAAGCCAGACAGTGATTTGAGGTGAGTCTCTCAAGCAGGACATGATGGTGGTATTTGAAGCTATAAACAGAGAGCTGCAATGGAAACCCCAAAATGTGGAAGCATCAATAATGTGGAATGGCTATGAGAGAAGCTAATGATAGCATGCAATGACAGCAAAATAGAACAGCCTGTGGTCTGCAATCACTACAACTGTAGCAAAAGCATGCTCAGAATCCTCTATCTTGCCAGTGTCACAGCCAATATTGACCATTAACATACAGGGTGTTTACCCTGTATCTTAAGCCTTAACTTTTTCCCTGATCCATCCTTTGTATCTAAGTCTTCCCTTTTGTAGAGGAAATATGCCCCAAACCTAACAGCATTTACCTTAGAATATGTAAAATGAACTTTAGAATTTAGGCGGGGGGGGGGGGGGGAGGGGGGGAATGTAGTTGTGGAAGTAGGAGGGAAGGGATGGTAGGGAAAAAACAAAGGAGGAGGCAACAATGCTTGATAAGAAATGCACTCATTACCTTGCTCATGTAACTGTAACTCCTCTGTACAGTGTTTTCACAATAAAAAACATTTAAATAAAAGAATATGTAAAACAAATTTTACAGAAGTACATGGCTGAGTTTACTTTAAGGCTTCAATGGACTTTGTAATGGACTTGTGAGCAAGTTTGAAAACTAAGAGAAATCTGAGGACTCTTAGTAACTAAATCTCGTAATTTCATATTATGAGACACACATGAGCTTTTGGATTCTGGGAGCAGAATGGTGTGGTTTGTATAAGAATTCTACGAAGGTGCAAATTTGAAAAACTTGTCTTTAAACAGTGCCTGTGGCATGATTGGAAGTAGTGGAATCTTTAGGGAGTGGAGGAAGCTACGTTTAGTGGTAATGCCATTGTAGAGGCATCTCCACACTCTTCCTATCCCTTTGTTTCTGACTATGAACAAGGGCTTTTGCTCCACTATGCATTTCATTGTAGTCTAAAGGCAATTAGGAACCAGAACCTCTGAAACTGAGTCTTTTGTCTTTATATGTTGATTATCCCCATCAGTCTTCAGCCAGTTGAGACAATTGGTGTCATGTGAAGTTGAGAGACAAATATTGAACACCTGGACTTCCAAGTGTTGGACATCTAATGTCATATGTACATTAACATTTAAATAATTCAAGCTTTCATATCAATGTAATTGATTATAGGGACCCTGTTATTGTGTTATGGTGCAGAGTATAGTATACTACTCAAACAGGCCAGTTTATAGAATAAAAATAAATCCTCCGATATATTTCTCCTCTACAGCAAAGGGTTGTAGTACTGTCAGTTGTCTTCAGTTTTACAATAACAAGGATGATGATGTGATAGTGAAAGAAACCTTCTGTGGAACTAGAAATATGGTTCCAAACTAAAAGATCTATAGTGAGAGTGGCTAACTCAAAGCATTGTAGAATATGACATATTATTCACAAGATATGCCAGGAATAGAAGTGGCACTGTCACTGCGTAGAAAACCTAAGAGGTTCCTGGGTGAACCAGAATGTAGGTAGGTTCCAAGATTATTCTAATCAGAACCATGGAGATGATAAAAACATAGGTTAGATAAACTACAAGATAGGGTTCTAAATGACATTGGGTTTTATCAGGGCTGATACAGACAGTTGGACATACAGAGAGCTAGAATCTCTTTGGGCTAGAGTAAACATGTACCTGTTTTGTTTTACTTTTTATTTTCAGTTGAAAGTGAATCTTGGAGAAATGTTTTAGAAATAAAAGATATTCATAAGACATTTTGTAGCTCTTGGTTATCATTTTTTTCTCTTGGAAGAAGATGCACTGATCACAGAGCTAGGGAAAGGCAACCATGTGTGAATCAAAAGAATTATGGAGGACAAGAATATTGACCTATTTATACTGATGAACTTGAACAAGATATAATTCAGATTTCTTTGGAAGTAACAGCAGTAGGCTTTGTAAATATCTTCTTATTTTCTATATATTAATTTGCAAGAGTTGTACTATATGTTCTGACTACAGCTGAAATTTTAAAAAGAAAAACTCAATGACAAGTGACAAATTCAAAATGCTTTTATTTATACTGAAGTTTAGCAAGTACATTTTTAACAAAGTAAATGTACTTTAACTTAACATATGGTAAAACAGAGAAACCATACATGTAAGTTTCTAATCTCTAACACACTACCATATTTTTTTCCTTGAAAGACAAAAAGCCAAGCTGAAATGAGCATAGAAAAGCATCAAATACAATCAAATTACTTTAGCCATTAGGATTTAGATTCTATTCTTAAACTGGGAAATCTAATGCGAAGACAATGTTTAGATCATTGCCTTTACAATATACACACATTCCTTTCAAAAATGTAACATTGATTGGGTATTTGCTTCAATAAGGAAAGCTTTGCTGATAAACACAACTGAAATATTTCCATGTTGAACAGTTTCAGAGACAAACTGGAATCACAAGCATCTTCATTTATGTAAAGCCAGCAGGGACCTTTCAGGCCGAATAAAACTGTTGTGCCATTGCTAAACAGTAATAGTTACCTCCTTTAAAAAAAAGAAAACAAGTTAGTTCTGTGGAATAATTCTGATATATACTTAAACACACTAAAACTTTTATCTCCAAGAAACAAAAATAAATTAACACAACAGGCTTGATTTAATATAGTGGTAAATTTGAACTTAATGTATGTTAATGTGTCAGTTTTCAAAGATTCTTTGAGTTTCATTCTACAGCTCAGTTTGTCTTTCCACAGCATTGAAGACATTAAAGACTGATAAACTTTCCATAAAGTATGTTACCATGCCTATAGTGAGCTATATATTTTTTCCTTTTCTTTACATAATGTTACAACTGAAGTCTCCATGGTTTACCAAAAACAGTGGATGGAGGCTAATTTTTGATCTAAAATAATGACACTATACATGTACAATTTCCTTTTTCCCAGCTCAACCTAAGACTGTGTATACTGTATGAAGGGAGACTTAGTCTGAATATCATTTTTAGTGTGATGGTGATCGAACCAATATTCATTTATGTGCTGGTAAGCCAAAGAGTCCATTACATACTGCAGTTAGATAACATCTCTGATGTTATCAAAAAGTTACCATTGGAAATTAAAGGGAAAAAATTCCCCATCTTTTTGCCTTAACATTGCTATCCACAAAAATATGAATAATTTAGTAAAAGTCCATTAGCTTTTCTTAAGAAACAGTTAAAATGTACATATTTGTGAATAAATTGTGCCATCATCACATATGACCAAGAGAAAAATACATTATCATGCTAGACTGATATGCCCAGTACAAAATTAACTCAGTCTGCTAAAGCTTACCATTTTAAGGAAAAAACCACATTATTTTAAAAACCTTATGTAAAATTTTATATTATTTATTCCTTTTGTGTAGATAGTATCATGGTAAGTTAGTGAAATTTTCTTGAAAACATCATAGAAGTAAAACTACAAGTGTGGCACAGTAATGGAAGAATAAAAGAATTGAATCTAGAGAGTTGGAGGGCTAGATTTCAATAGGAGACAACCAAATATCTTCCCCAAGAAACCTGTAGAAATCTCCTACATTTTTTCAGGGACCTGAAGAAACACATTTGTGCTTTTGGAAGCTGATCATCTTTCACCCCAGAGAATTGCTAAGGCTCCTTTGTGAATGGAGTTGGATAATATTTCCTGTGATGAAATTGACCAGTTTTAGTTGCTCAGCCTTTCTAGTCTACTTCATCCACTGTATACACAGCCCTCATTTCAAAGAAAAATTTCAACATCAAGTGGCAAAGTCATTTTACCAAGATTGAAATTTATACAACACTGCAAAACCTAGATCATGCAGTACAAATTGTGAACGTTACAAACTTGAAAACAGTAACAAAACAGATTATGTTCTCTACAAAAAGTGCAGAAATACAGTAATGAATGGCAAAAGACAATCACCATTTGTTCCTTACACAAAAAAGAATTTCTGAAAAAATTATTATGCTTAATACTTTTTTAATTAAAAGGCAAACATATCTACCCAGACCCTCCATTAAATGTGCCTGCTTATAGGCCTATCAGAAAGTTTCCACAGCAGCTTGAAAATCCAAAGAAAAACTAGGCTAGCAAAAAGACAGTACTAATGTGATTATTTTAACCTAGAATACAATAAATTAAAATTTCACAGTAGTAACACCTTTCCTCTCAATTTTGAGAATAGTAGCCAAACAGATTTCTTTGGGCCTACTGTTGACATGCATCCATTTACTGTTTTACATATTCCAATCCTGAATGATCATAGGAAGAAGCCAGAATTTGACCTGCTAACTGACACTGATTCTTAGAGCAATCTCAAAATTGCCACATTTCAATTTCAAAATGCATTTGAGCTATAATATGAGTGATTTATCATTTAGTAGTAGCTGTCAAAGTAAACTGCTAGATAAACCAAAAACATCTGGAACCATAAACAGAAGAGAGCTGTAGCTGAATTTTAATCCAAACCCGGCATGCTCACTTCATTAGGAACAGGAAACAGCTAATTAGTAATTTAATGTTTCATGTTTTTAAAAGAGTTTGTACTTGAGCTTCAAACAGAGATGATCTTATGTGCATTCTGGATGTAAACAAGATTAAAGACCAGGAAAAGCAATGAGCAAAGCTTCTCCAGAGGAATGTTAGCAGTTGGGAACTTACAAGGAGAGACACACACTGGCATTTGGGGAAAGCTGGCACAGTTTATTGCTGTAAGATTTATCAGATAGGTAAAAGGGAGAATTTGATATATAAAACATGGTCATTTTTTAAACATACAAATGCAAGCTCATGCAGTCTTCTTAGCATAGCATTGCCTGACATGGGCAGACCCCACAGCAGAGAAGGCTGGCATGGCCTTTTCCATATTGGAGACCTTCTGTGATCAGCTGAATTATCTAGCCTTCAAAGTCCACAACTGGCTTTCCCAAGCCCCAGGAAGTGTGAGACTTGCATCCTGCGTATGTATTTCAAAACTGTGAAAGGAATAGCTAAAAACAAATGTCATAAAGAAAGAAGATATGCTGGAAAAGTCCAGGAAAAAAATAACACCCCACATAAGGCCTACTTATGGTTCAACCAAGTTAAATAAAATATCTCTTTGTAAAGATACAAAAGTGTCTTATTAGCTAACTTAATTTGAACTTGCTGTTTGATTCCTCATACCATTCTATAGATACTGCCTGAATACATAAGGGGGAGATAATTTTAGATATTACATTTTGTTATTCATAATTGTTATTCATTTGATATTTGATATCAAACAAATTTCATTTGATTTGCCTCAGTCCTTCTTCATGACTTCATGACACCAGAAACCAAATCCTGTGCATTTGAATGAAAAATTCTTCAGAGCTTACAGTATCTAAAATGTCACATTGATTTGAATTAAGGTAGTATCTAAGAAATGAGCAGGGAGGGGGATCATTACAACAGAAATTTTACATAATGCAACAGGAAACTGATTATTAGGGAATGGACAAAATCTCAATTGGCTCTTGGCATAAGATGAGTAGAGCTTTTGTCACATCAAAATTTAAATATAACACAAGGTATTAGATTTTGTATGGAAGGAGAGCACCTTTGGAGAGGCATTAAATGATTTGATCATGGAAATACTGCTCTATTTGACTCATAAGAGGCATGAAAATGATGACATATGTCTGCCACTGTCTGTGGCCAGGTCACCACTAGGTAAACAGTTAATATTTCAGGCCATTTCCTGAATTCAAGCCAAATGACCCATTTAGTCCTAGTCACTGAACATGTTAAGATATCTGACCATGTCTGGATTAGAGGGTGAATTATAGAAAATATCCATAATGTTAATAACCCATCATCTGACTTTCTCCTTTCTTAAATGTCTAATAGACTTTCCTTCTGTTTCCTTATTAATAAAAAAACAAAGAAGAAGGACAACTGGGGATAGGAAAAGAGAAGAAAGAACAAAGGAAGTATTGGGGGTATCTTTTCTTTTAATCTTGGCCTTCTTTAAAGGTAAGGAATGTTCTAATATTAAGCAGTTCAATATTTTGCTGCAATATAAAACATTCAATGGAAAATGGAAAAAATCTAGAAATTAGAGCTCCTTATGTATCTTTAGAAAACACAGCAGGCAACATCTTTTTTTCTCCTATAAAAATGAGATTCTAGGATGCAATAAGAAATATTGATCATTTGTACAATTGAAATGCCTCCTGATTTAATTTTTGTCAAATATCATGTTGGACAAATATAAAGCTCTTTCCTGATAACCAAAGCTTAAAGTAGGTGTGATTGCATTTTATTTTCTCCCATACCCTCTAGAAATAGCATTTTCTCTATCTTAAGTCTTCTTCCACCTACTTACCCCATTAGGAGTTTGTTGTGTGGATAAATGTAATGTTTATGAACTCCTTTGGACGAAAGGGGTTAATGAAAGTATTATGTTCAATGACCTTTTTTTAGCCCCTAAAACTTGTAAGGCCCATTCCCTAGCACATCTCCACATCTCTCCTGTATGTGCAAGGTTCTATTGATCATTCATAAACAAATAGTAATTGAAAATTCCATATTATAAGAATTTGAATATGAATTCTAAAGAATTACAACACTAGGTAAGCAGGTAACTGCTACAGCACCCTATCCGTGCCTATGATCAGTTGGAGTTCCGGCATCAGTGTTCATGCTGCACAGAGAAAACAATAAAACCTGGTCAAAATTTCATTCCAACAAAGAAAATTCAAAATCTATTCAATGTACTTCACTGAAAACCAAAAACTCATTTTTATACCATTTTTACTGTTTTATATATGTTTAAAATTGAAGTAAATCTATATGCAATAAATGTATTATTCTATTAGCTCTATCCATTGATCATATATTCACTTTGGTGAGTCACATTATATTAAAATAAAATTATATAAAGGTGAGTACAATTGTAGATTAAGACTTAATGTTATTCTCTAAGGGTTATATCAGTAATGTAAAAAATGGTGTAAATGATATTTCCTAATTCTAAAATATGCTGATGAGCCCCTTGAGCATGTTTGACTGCTTTATAATCTGCAGCAAAATGCATGACTAGCTTAATAAGCTGGAAATTAGGAGCTTTTCTGTTTTTCTCCATGGGCTAAAATGTAAGCAAAGATCTGTTACAGATTCTATAAGTCAAAATCTTTGTTAAGGGTTTCAATTTTCCCTCAGGATGAGATATCCTTCTCTGACAAAAATGGTTATTTGAAAGTAACTGCTCATTTTTGTTTTGTAGAAAATCACTACATGTGCTGTACCTTGTTTTCTGGAAATTTAGTTTATGTATATAATTAAATGCCTTTGTGATTTTTCCTACATGTTTACTTACAAGTGTATCTTCATCACTTGCTCACCTATTTAAACAAGAGGACTCTTTTAAGCACTAATAGGCTTCCTTACAGGCAGACTTTAGGTTATTCAACTTTTCTTTGGTGGAAGATAAGCTATTTTTGAACAAATGGAAATATAGAAACTAAATTCTAAGATGTAGGTTCTTTAAGTTGCTTAATTAAAATGATGAGCACTATATAATTTTCCATCAAGTATGATCACTTCTGGAATGCCAAGTTTTCCTAATCTGAACAAGAAAAGTACATAATTATGTGCAGGCTCCATCAGCATATTTCAGTCTTTACCTTAAAATACATGTAGAATAAATTTTATATACTTTTCACTTGTGGAAATATGTGAGCATATGATATTTTCAAATCAAATAAACAATTATAGATGAACTTATTTAGAGTTCCACTCTGTTTTTAGTAGAGTTGTGTTTGTATGCAGCTATTTATTTGAGAGAAGGAAATGTAGACCATTATAAATTAGAGGTAAATAATAACATAGGGTAGCATTTGCTTCTTTGTTTAGAGACTAACTTAGAAATAATTTAATAACTTTAAAACTTCATTAGTCATTAATTTTAAGTCATTCTTTCAGAAGGGTTTTGCCCTTGTTTTAGAATTTGAACATCTAAACAGAAGTTTCTTTTAAATAATAATCCTTTCACTGTTTTAGACCTAAAAGTTTGGATTTATCATTGAATCAGAACCAAGGCTGGTATAGGTTATCTCCCTTTCTACAAATGCTATGAGATTAGAGATTCAGTCTCTCTTGCTCACTTTTAACTTATTCAGAATTTAAAAGTTTTTTCACTATTTTCACTGAATTTCTATGTACTATAAAACATCATAAAAAGAGCATGGATACCACTGTGTTGTCACAAGGGTTAAATATATAAATACCTTTTCTCTAAGTATGTGTGGAAGAAAATAGATTTAAAAGAAAGTGTTACAAATCAGTTATATGCCAGATATTTCATTTCTGCTTAAAATCACATTTTCAATAGAAATGCTATATTTATGTGAGTTTTATAAGGCATAGAAATAATGATAAATTCTGATTTCCATATATATATATATATATATATATATATATATATATATATATGCCAGAGTTTACACCTAATTTATTTATGAAAAAGGTTAGGCAAATATTTGAATTTGGTTTTAGTAAAATTAAGGTAGGGACATTTCAAGGTTAAGATTAAGTCAATTTTTGATTGAGGACCCTGACTACTTGATTGGGGACCTTTTTGCATTTTAATTGTACTTCCAACATACCAGCTATTAAGGGCTATAAAAACGTATATGTCTAGTACAGGGACCTGCAAATTTGGGGCCACATCACAAATTAGAAACACTTAAGTGGAAATTAGTAGTGTGATAATGGCTAGATACATCAGGAATCAATTTAATTGTTAATGCTATATGCAGAACATTATCTTCTTTCACAATATTCTTGTAGATTATGAAAGTGTATGGTTTTTTGCCTTTATCTTTAAGAAAGCTAAGGTGTTTAGGAAGCAGAAACAGGTGTTGTCTGAAGGAGAGTGGGGATTAAGGGTGGGGGTGGAGAATAGAATGGAAAGTGAATAAAATCATAATACCCAATATGCATACATGTAATGGAACTAGAAAATCTGAGAGAATGAATGGAGTTAGGATATAGGGCAGCAGAATGAGAAAAATACAGTAGATGACACTGATCAAGTTGCATAGTATACATGAATGAACACATTAGATTGAAAGTCTTTCATAGAACTACTTCAAGGTAATAATAGCAATACAACTAATATTAAAGAATCTAAGCTTAAACTATAACTTATAAGTATGTAAGTTAAAATGTTTTATAAAATAAAATTAGTTTTAGATAGTATACATATGGAAATATTTTAATGTAATAGTTAAGCAAAATTAATATGTTGTAATCATTTTGTAGTCATTATTTTGCAAAATTAGTAAACCATAATTTGTATGTTGTTTTAAGTGACAACATCTAATACTCCCTGTAGAAAGTTAAAATGAAAACTTTACTGATCATTAAATGACTGCTCCAAAATGCTATGATCAACATTGCATTCATTAATTTTTATCGTTTTAAAGGAAATAAAAACACTGATTCATGTGTAGGACAATCAGTAAATTAAGAAGATAGAGAAAACTTTATAGAAGTTTCATAAAGAAAAAATAGAAAAAGCTTTATAGAGAAAAACGTTTTATAGAGTCTTTATAGGGAAAACAAAAAAGTTATGATTTTTTGAAAGCTAGGAGGGGAATTGGTAAAAATGTTGTGCTGATAATCACTTGTATTATTAAAAGTATACTGTAGCTTAATATGCCCATTACTATCAATATTAATGTTCACAACTTCATAGTAATAAAGTATGAAAAACAGTCTTTTTTTATTCCTAGTTGATCTACTCTACAAAATTTTAAAGAGAAATGATACTTGTCTACACTTACTAAGAAAGGTTCAAATGATGATTAAATTATTGTAAGTTTAAGGCAATTTTGAGAAATGAGTCCCAAACTACAATCCTCCCTTACATGCACTGTTCTTCATGGGGTAATACTTCTTAATAGATAACCTAGTTCTCCATGAGACAGTTCTTGTTTTTGAATGAATGCTGGAGCTCACACTCAGGGTACTGTACTCTGATTCCAGTTTGTTTGTTTTGTTCGTTGTGGGACTTGAACTCTGGGCCTGGGTGTTGCCCCTCAGCTCTTCAATTCAATCCAAGTGCTCTACCGCTTGAGCCACAGCACCACTTCTGGTTTTCTGGTGGTTAGTTGGAGATAAGTCTCACTGACTTTCTTGCCTGGGCTGGCTTTGAACCGGGATTGTCAGATCTCAGCCTCCTGAGTAGCTAGTATTACAGGCATGAGTCACTGGTGCCTGGCTACTTCCAGTTTTTTTGCCATGACTGCGAAGTACCACTTAAGCCATGCCTCCATCTTTGATGGTTTATTAGCGTCTCACGGACTTTTCTGCCACAACCAAAATATCATGAGTAGCTAAGTTTACAGGACTGAGACAACGTGGCCAGGCTTTATCAGAGAGTTTAAGAATATGGCTGAGTAGTGATATGTAATGAGGGCAGTGTCTAAGTTCCTACTACCAACATAGCAAGCAAATTGACTTCTCTTGGGATATTTCAATACCTACAAAGCTTAGGTTAATCATACATATCCAAATAACCATATAGAGACAGTATTGCTAAGAAGATACTTTTGTTAAGAATGCCACTAAATTCACTGTCCTATACATGTACCAGCAATTGCCCCCTTTCCCCCACTACTTCATTTTTGGTCTATAAATTCCTCACTGCAAGAGTGATAAGCATGGTGGCACATACATGATTAAGAACCCAATAAAAATAATGCTTTTTGTAAGAGTAGTATGGGGATAATACTATATGATTAGAGTTTCATGTGACACTATTGCAAATATTATTTAATAAAATACAAAGTGAACTTGCAAAATAAAATTTCAATTTTAGAAGACTTTCTCCCTCATGCAGTTCCTCAGGTATATATAGATTGTGGTTAGAGTAGGGCAAATTCCCAGTTTAAAATTTGTACTATACATGTAAAAAATGAAGTATAAGATATAACTGATCTAGCAGCCATAAAAGTTGACTTAAACAATACTTCTTAGGTTATAGTTTAAAAAGGACCTGTCAATTAATGAAATGTTCCTATAGACTCGAAATACTGGCTAAAGAACAACCTATCTTGGCTTGCAATTCTCACTATCTTGCTATTATTGTAATTTCACTTGTTATGTCAATGAGATATAGCTGGAATTTTAAGATTTAAATATGTAAGTGACATATTATATAATCAGAATCAGTGAGAAGGTCTTTCAGTTACTACAAAGCATTTTATACCTATGCCGGTAATTGGAGTCAGGTACTCCTTCATAAGCAGGACCTAAATGATCAAGTAACTTCATATCCTCCTAAATAAAAATAGAAGCATCATCTGTGCTTTAGCCTGGCAGGTATTCAATAGCACAGAGGTATGGTATTGTTTGGGAAAAGCATCACCATTCAAAATAAAATCTTGTGGAGGATAAAGAAAGTAAGAGAGTTTTCCTGAGTATGAAAGTAAAAATTGCTATCTGATGAAACTTGCAGGGAAAAACGAAACTGCTACTTACTGGCTCTTTTCCTACAGAATAGCTGCTTGAGCTTTTCCCACTTTGTGAGGACAGCAGCAGTAATAGTTGCCTACTTAGTACCGGGCCTTTAATCTCTGACTTCTATTATCTATCTATCTATCTATCTATCTATCTATCTATCTATCTATCTATCTATCTATCTATCTATCTATCTATCTATCTATCTATCTATCTATCCATTTATCTATTCACTCACTTATTTATTTTTGTTGGTCATGGGGTTTGAACTCAGGGCCTGTGTGCTCTCCCTGAGCTTTTTTGCTCAAAGCTAGGCTCTAAGACGTTGAGCCACAGTGCCACTTCTGGTTTTCCCAGTGGTTAATTGGCGATAAGAGTCTTACAAATTTTCCTTCCCAGGCTGGCTTTGAAACTTCAATCCTCAGATCTTAGCCTCCTGAATAGTTAGGATTACAGGTGTGAGTCACTTGCTCTTGGCTCTGACTTGTGTTATAGAAGGAAATTTTCACTTTACAATGGGAATCTTATAGAGCCTGTGGATATCTTCCAGTACAGCACAAGACTTTGTGAAAAGAGAAACTAACAATTGATGAAGTGAGGGAAAGAAGTAGACAGAAGAACTTCTAAGAAAAGAGCACACTGTGTTAGAAGGGAGTAGAAAAGCCTATTCAATGATTTCTAATTGTTTTGTTATCATTTTCATTTTTCTTATATTTATGACAAAATACTCTTCCAAATTCTACTCAATCACAATCCTATCACAAGGGCAAATTGCCTTTAGTAAATACTTACTTGGGATCTTAAGCTCTTTGGAATAATGTTGTTTAAAGTTACTAAGTGAGTCAAAAAGCAAAAAAACAAAGTCTCAGGGGTCAAAGAATTAGCATGACGCAAATTGATCTTGAGAGAATGGATAAAATATACATGTTTATGGATATTATCCATTGAAATATATTTTATAATATATGCATATTGAGTTATGTTATGAAATACAATGCATGTTTAATACATAGAAATTTTTGTTGTATCTGGCACTTTAGTCACATTGCTTTTAATTCTTTCTTGGCATTTTTCAAAGATAATATATAGGCAAAATTATTAAATTTATTTCCTTGAATGGTTAGCTTATACACCGAATACACTTCTACATGTATTCCTAAACAAAAATGATTCACAAGGAAAAAAAATTATTATGTTTACTTTTATCACAAATTTTATTTTACTTTTGTATTTAGGTTGGATTTCAATATCTAATTCTAGTGTGTTGGTGGCAAAAAGAAGGAAAAACTATTTTAAAGATTCCATCCTATTTATGGAGAAAGATAGAAGAAAAACATTTTAGGGCTTAAGTCATTTTATGTCTTTGTCAAACACATACTAGAATGTAAAAATAGCTCAAAGACATTGACATTCCACTTGAAAAATGAAGTGCTTAGCTTGTATTTTTTTCTTTTACCCAAACAAATGCAAAGGCAGAAACAGCACAACATATCTGGGCGTCCTTGTGCTTTATGATGCTATCTCCCCTGAACACCTTTTTATTCTTTTATTATATAACTAGAAAGTTGTTGAATGTCTATTTTCTAAATGCCTGTTTTCTAAAAATTAGGAATTTCATATTCTGTGGTTAATTTACCTATTATTACTATTAAGATGATAATGTCATTTTTGCAAAAAATAATTAAAATCCATGCACTTTCAATTGGACTTGTAGCCCCTAACAATGAAATATAGTCATACAAAAGTTAACTATGGTATAAACATCCAAAAGAAGCAGTCTCACTGTGATCATAAAATGATGTTATTTTCTGTTCAGCAGTTCATGTTACTGCTGTTCATGCTAATTAATTAAAGGAGCTGTTGTAGTAATGTTCAAACAGGGAATCTGAGAAACTGAGAGGGCTTTTAGGTCTCCAACTGAAGTTAAGTCAATCTGGGCATAGGCAATCAAATGAAATGAAATAACTTGTCAGTGCTAAGCTTGCAAAAACTGTGAAGTTTGACTAGGGAGTAAAAGGATTTTAATTAGATTTCCAATAGGATAATAACTAAATGGCAGAACGCAGTAAAGAGAAAATATTACTTTGTTAGCTAATGGTACTGCTGTTTGGTTTTAGTTTTTATCCACTCACTTGTAGTTGTGCTAATTTAATTTGGTTTTATCAGCAAAATACACTACACAAATGGTACTTGAATGTCATTTGCAAAAATCATTGATCGGAAGGTGCACTTAATGACACCTCGTATGTTTATTTCATGGGAAGCAAAGATTGGTTGATAAGATGGTTGATGTGCTGTCTTGTAGTTCCCCAGCTGAGTTATTGAAACCTGAACGGAGTCATATTAGTGTATATACTTCACTGAAAACTTCACCCCCAGAGATCTCAGACACTGTCATCATACTGAGTACGTATTCACTGCTATAGTGCCTGAAAACGTTCTGGAGAATGGTAAAGAGCTACCAAGTAAGTTGTGCAGATATTCTTTCACTGGAAAATGGATATATGATTTTTTGTCTTCAAAGAAATAATTAAGTATAAGAAAATGAAAGAAAGAAGCTGATAAAGTTGATAATACATATGAGTATTTTGCACTAAAATCTATGTGGACATTATAATAAAATTTGACATAACATTATTGCTACTAAGGGTGGCCAGACAACATTTTTCCAATTCAAGAGATTTTACAGTGGAACTAATTGAATTTCAAAGGGAAAGCACTCGCTTTAATGATAGATTTCTATCCAGCAGAGCTATCGACAATAGAAAGAGAAAGGGCTTCAGTGTTGTCTGAACTGTTTGCTGTGATGGCAATGAGTTTTGGAAATGGCATTGTATTGACATACATGAATTGATTCTCACAAACAGGAAATAATATTCTAATTAAAAATGGATAATTTGGGGAGGTAAAGTACATGAAAACAATATTAAAATATGGTTTAAAACAACACTAAAACAAAAAGATATTAAAGTTCAGATGGAAAAATATAATACACCAAGGCAAAATTCTTAGAAAAATTAGGAAGATAAATGCATTTTATGTTTTCCTAGTATGATATATGTTGTAAAATTTGTTAATAAATATGTAAGCAATCTCTCAACTTGGACTGACAATATTGGGATTTTAATGCAATTATTTGACCTATTTGAACTATATTAGAAATAACCTTCTAATCCCCTGGTTAAATAAAAAAATAACATTTTGCTCAAATTAACTGAATTTTGATATAATATGATTGTACAATCATTTTAACATGAGATATTTATGCAAGTTCCTAATGACATTGAGAATCTTATTACTTGTAGTGCTTAAATGTTGTACTAATTAATGACATAATTCCATTATTATCATAAATAATTATATTGTACTCTAAAGGGCAGATGTTCCATAAGAAAGTATTACTAAATCATATATATATATTTATGTAAATATATGTATGTGTGTGCGCGCACATTGGCAGTACTAAGATTTGAAACTCAATGATTTTTCTATTTGTTGGCAGGCACTTGAGCCAAGCCTCCAATCCCATCATATTTTCTATGAGCACAAATGCCACAAATGCCAAACAATTTGATTTGTATTTAAAAAAAGAAGTCAACTTCTTTGTTTTAATATAAGCTCCAGCCCAAACCATCTAAAATTCTATTGCTTTCTGGTTTGTTAAGATAGACAACAGCCATAGAAGTTATTAAAAGCAAATAATCGGCATGTCTTTCCTTATGCACAAATGAATATACATAAGCCATTCTTTACAAGTATTATAAAAATAAAATTTTGAAGAATAACAACTTCTGCATATATGACCAAAATAGCAAGAAATGAAATAAATTTGGGACAATTTGAATGCTTCCATTTATCTCAAAGTTTGGCAAAACAATACTAAAATGATCTGTAGGCATTATATGTGGAAGAAATAGTAAAGAACGGGATGGAAGCACAGGGTTAAAGTATGACACTTTTTCGTAGTGTGTGTGGTTTACTCCCTCTGATTCTAATATTAACCTTATATCCTACTCAAATTAGAGGCATAATCAAGATCAATATTCCTTGATGACAGTGTCTGAATTTCTGTGTCACTGATTCAGAAAAGATGAATTCACTGTTTCCAGCTAATATATCCCCTACTACATTGCTGGTATGTGAAGGCAACCTCCAATTCCAGGTCCACAACTAGTGAGATTTTCTTCATGAACTTAGTTGCAGCAATTGATTGGTTAAACAACAAATTCCATTCAAATTTGTTTTACTAACATCCTAGACACAGTCTTTAAATTGAGGTTAGAAAGCAGGCAAGCAGAAAATGGATAAGAAACAGTAAATCTTCATTGGCCCACTTAAGTGTGAAGGCTTTCACATCTAACATAGTTAATGCATTAGGTATATACAGGTGCAGCAAAATAATCCATTTCCAGAAGTGGAATAAGCTCTGATATGCCCAAATGTATAAAGATGATTTTCTAAACATTACATAAGTGAAGGTTTCTAAATTTCATGAAACTGTTGAATCTTTAGACAAATACATATGGATCTTTTGGATCACATCTGTTGCCTTCATATAGGTACAGACACACAGTACAAAGAATCAGTTTGTTAAATCTTCCACAAAGAACATATTCATGGACATGTTTGCTTTTTAAAATTAGGAAATAAGTATCTCAGAGAAAGGTCTATTTTTAAGTAAGGATTTTGTTTCATAATAAGTGTGAACAATAAATGCGAACTACATAAATGTAAAGGGCTAGAAAATTGCATTAGTTAATTGCATTGGTTAATTTCTAACAGTCATATGAAATTCCTATTTTTAACGGTTTTCCATTCATGAGATTATATTCATGTATTTCATATGATTTCTTTTTTTTTAATTTTATTTTATTGTAAAGATTCTGTACAGAGGGGTTACAGTTACACGAATAAGGTAATGAGTACATTTCTTGTCAAATATTTTAACCTCCTCCTTCTCGTATGTTTTCTTACTACCAAATATATAAAATTTTTCCAATGATCTAAGTATTAATGGAAGTAATGAATTATGAATCAGACTCTTCATATTTAGGCAGTTTCTTAAATTAGTGTAAAGATTTATGAGTTAAAAATTATGTCTAGAATATCTGTAATATATCAGTAAGTTACAATTATTATATTTATGGCCTTTGCAAATAGCAATTAGTAATGCTTAAAAAACTTAAAAGTAAATTACTATCATAGTTGTACACTTTTAGAATACTTCTAACATATAAATGCATACCCTTTTCACAACTAAACATATAAGAAATTTGTTCATATTGTATATGTGAAATTTGTACTCTAAATGCAATTGTGTTGTTATTCTGTTTTGAAGACACATGAAGTGTATTTTTCTAAAAAATATCAGTGCATGTTGCTTCTTATGTCATATTATAACAACAGTTAAACTCATTCAGCCTCTCTGAATAGTAACATAGGATTTTATTCCCACCTCCTCCAGGGGTTATGTATTAGCAGATTATCGAAGTATGCTTTTTACCATACCTTGCATAGCAGCACTATCATGAGGAGTCCCATTGCTTTCTATTTCAATATCTGGAATTCCAGTATCTGAAAGAATTGGCAATCAATATTTAGATGCAATTCTATATTTTCTAATTCACATTAAAAGTAGTAGTTTTGGCTCACACATGTAATCCTAGCTATTCAGAATACTGAGATCTGAAGATCACAGTCTAAGGCCAGCCCAGAAAGTCTGGGACTTTTCTTCAATTAACCACCAAATATAACCAGAAGTGGAGCTGTGCTCAAGTGATAGAGCACTAACCTTGAGCAAAAAAGCTAAGGGACAGCACCCGGGTTCTGAGTTCAAATCCAAGACTGGCATATATACACACATAAAAGTGAGTAGTTTGGTCCTATGGATAATGCCAGGCCCTAGGTAATGTGTGTGTGTGTGTGTGTGTGTGTGTGTGTGTGTGTGTGTGTGTGTGTGCCTGTGCGTGTGTGTGTTTAAAAGTAGGAAAAATGAAAAATAATGATAAACTGTAGCTGAATTATACAATTGAAATATGTACTTCCAGGGACATAGTAAATACTGATTTATCCCATTTCTTTATGGTGAATTTTAGGATTTTAATCCATCTATAAATACACACTAAAACCATCAGACTGTCCTGACTGTAGAATGAAAAAAACGATGAATATGATTGCAGAAATGGAAGCGAATTTATAAGTTGTGATGGATGATGGTATTATCTTTATGCTAAGTGCAAGTGTTAACCAAAAATTATGGTTTGTGGTCTTTAAGTAGTCCCAGCTTTAGGTTCAAATGCATTACTATTGTGCTCTTTAGATAAGCTACAAAAGCTAGGAATCATCATCTGAATAGATTCTGAGTGTATATACTTATGGGAAAGTATGTGTATTTACTTGAACATTTAATTCAGATTGGGTCAGAATGAGGTAAAATATTGCTACCTGTTTTCAAAATTAAATATAAAATGAGAAAACATTGAAATGGAAAGATTACACAGTACTTCCAAGAATATTCTTAGAGCCAGGCACCGCTTGTTCACACTTGTAATCTTAGCCACTCAGGAGGCTGAAATCTGAGAACTGCAGTTCAAAGCCCATGGAAATTCCCAATTAACCACCGAAAGGTCAGAATGTACCTTTGGCTCAAGTGGTTGAGTGCTAGTCTTGAGCACATAAGCTCATGGTCTGTACCCTGAGTTCAAGCACCAAGACTGGCACACAAAAGCAATTCTTAGCAAACTTTACCAATCACATTCTCTTATTACATTAACATTGATGGAGTCAGAATAAAAGTAACCAGCATCTTAGTGTTGATGAAAATCAACTCCAGCACATATCAACATTAGTTAACATGGATAGATCTAAAACACTTATATTAGTCTAACTACCTATACTAAGTCTGAAAATTTTTCTATTATTTCTAGTTTTTTTTGTACCGACCGTAATTGAGATTATTTGGGTTTGCTTAACTTTAAATTGACTTTTAATTATTTCTGGACAAAGTGTTCATCTCACCCCCTTTTTCTTTTATTTTCATTTGCCATATTTCCTCCTTCCTTCCTTCCTTCCTTCCTTCCTTCCTTCCTTCCTTCCTTCCTTCTTTCCTTCCTTTCCTTTCTTTCCTTCTTTTTCTCCCTCTCTCCCTTCTTTCCTTCCTTCTTTTCCTTCCTCCCTCCCTTCCTTTTTCCTTTATTATTCACCTTTAAATCAGATTTCTCTTTGTTTACATAGAAAATGAAAGTCACTACCTTTCAACATCCTCAGGCCACTGTCATTATTAGTAGTTTGCTTAAGTGCCTGCTCCACTTGCTCCCGACGCTTTGATTCAAATTCCAAGGCTTCCTGCAGTTTTCTCTTGGCTTTTTTCTCCTTCTTCAGGCGCTTTTGCATGGTAGCTGAAATGTGAAGTAATTTACAAATTCCTCATCAATATAATAGTGCTGCAGGTTTTGATGAATTACAAACCACTGATACAGGTGTAGAAAGAGAGAGATAGAAATGTACCTGTTGACATAAAAATAGATATTTTTGGTCCCAATTCTCATTTGGTTCATCCATGGGAATTTTGTTCACTGCATCAATTGCATAACCAAAAACCTCAGTGTAAGTGCAAAGTGTATATGTTCTGTAGTATGCATGCACTTGTATGGTGATGGCTTGCAGAAGTATTTTCTACTTTGATATATTGCATGCATTTAATGACAGTATTAAATATTTTATATTTCTCTTAAATTATTCTTATTCATTAAGTAATTGCTCTTCATGTTTTAAAATAAAAACCCTGAAAATATATTAGGTTACATAACATGGTTATTAAAACAAAAGTGGATGGTGTCTATTTCTCTCAAATACCAGCAGTTTTAAAGGCAAAGATTAATGCACCTATCAGTTTCTTCTTTCTCTCCCTTGTATACACACACTCCACACACGTACAGAATATTTTTCAGCAATGATTATACGACGTTATTAGAATGTCACTACAGCAAGGTCTTTGACAATCGAGAAAAGTCAAAAAAACAACAACAAAGCCAAAGAACAGCTTCTATGCCTCAATTCTAAAAGTTGTATGTTTCCATTAGAAACTTTAAATTGTGCTCATGCAAGATTATTTCTAAACTCTAAACCTTAAATCTATGACATTTCCGCAAATAAGGTTATTGAACTCCATAAATATACTAGCTTATAGCAGTTCTAAGTGGATATGGTATTTTCTGAATGAGTTTTAATTAAAAAATAAGATTCTGAAGTTTTGGCAATAAAATAAATTATGTAACATATGAAAGAAACTTGGGAGTACTGGTTTTGAACTGAATTCTAAGTTTGCTGGGCAAGAGCTCTACTGTTGAGTTACTACTTTAAGTCCTAGATTTTGAAATGTTAAAAGCATTCATATATATTTAACATATTTCAACTTAACTGATTTGTAGGCTAATTTAAATTTCAGTTCTATTCATCTCACAGTCACTGTTTTTTGGGTTTTTTTTCTTTTTTGGGTCCGGTTGTGGGACCTGAACTCTGGGCCTGGGAACTCTCCCTCAGCTCTTCAGCTCAAGGGTAGTGCTCTACCACTTGAGCTACAGCGCCAATTCCAGCTTTTTTCTTTTTGCTTATGTGGTGCTGAGGAATCGAACCCAGGGCCTCATGCATGCAAGGCAAGTGCTCTACCACTGAGCCACCTTCCCAGCCCGACACTGTCTCTTTCTTTAACTAAACTTGAGCAACTTGAAAACAGTAAGTTATAAGTACATTGCCATAAACTTCAAACAAAAATTCATGTCTCACATAGTAACAAAATTGAATGTAGAAAGAAAATATGGTTCCTAGTATTTTTGATGAAAGAGTTGAATATAGTTAAACATAACAGTTCTTTACTATAATCATATTAATATCATTCAAATAACATCAATTTAAGAAGATATCTAGATTTATTAGAATAATCTCAATGTTATTACTCTTTTCCTATTTTATTAGGATATCTTAGGCATATAAAGGTGTTTCATTGTGATGTGTGCACCCATGTATACATTACAACTTGGTAAAACATATTTCCATTGTTTAAACGAGATATCTGAATTTATTGACATTAACGAAAAATGTAACATTTTTCATTATAAGCAATTTTTCTATCTAGTGGAATCAATGATGCAAAATGCTCTATACATTGCATCTGCTGAAAATTACAATCTTGTACATTGTAAACATTATCAAAACCAGCTATATTTTAAAATGATAATAAAGGTAGTTTATTTAGACCCCAATATATGGAACATTTCACTTGAAATATGTGACATGTAAATGTTATGATAATGCTACAAGAGAAGCAATATCATTTCCCTGTCATAGAAGGAAATTCAATCTTTAAGATTTACCCAGTCCTTAAATTTACCTAAGATCACATAGCTAGAAGTTGGTAAAGGCTGAGGACTAAAGGTTTCATATGTGGTTATCTCAGAGCATGAGGACCACAAAGTTTAAACCAACACACAACCAATAAGGTTTCCTAGAGCTCTATATTTGTATGTTTTTCAATGTTTGTTGTGCAAAGGATATTATTCTACATGATATATGTGTTTCATTCAAGCAATACTCTGGCAAACAACAAAAAATTAGCAAGGTAGAATTCTTTTTTAATGTGTACCAGGTTTTGTTCAATTACATTAAAAGGTCAAGTATTCTTTCTATATACATATATATTGTACATGTTATTATGGAGTTTGAGTATGTAATGTTTTATATATTACTAATATATAATACATATGATAAATATGTGCACAATGTTCTTTCCATTGAGGAAACATATAGTTTACAAATTAATATTTTAGTATAGAACTTTTTTATTGTAAAGATGCTGTACAGAGGGTTTACAGTTACATGAGTAAGGTAATGAGAATAGTATTTGTTGAGCATTGTTACCCACACCTTTTTTCTCTTATTATCCCTTCCCTCCCCCACCTTCACCACTCCTCCCCCCACCCTGCCTCCAAGGCTGTGAAGTTTATTTCCAACATAGTGTCTTATGAGTCTCGTTACAATGGGTCATCCTGTGTCCTTATTTCAGAATTTTGTTACTCACTTCTCCTCCCCAAATTAGATAAATGTATATACAAAATGCAGGGTACCAAAATCAAATGCAGTGACAACAGGGGGTTTTCTTTAGTTTCTTTTATATATTCTTCCCCCTATGGTACAAATTAATTTTTAGTGCATAATCCAGTATGTCTCCATTCTCTGCTCTGTCTCCATCTATACATCCACTATCCAGTATTCATCATTACAATTTGCATTATTTCCTTGCTTCTCTTCTTACACTGTATCATCTGGCACCTTTTACTTCATAAAACTCAAGGGCTCTCTAATAACTGTATATAATCTCCAATATATGAAGTCGGTTCTCTTTGTGCTTATACTGATAACTCTGTCTAGAATACCTGTACATCTCCTATGTTCATATGTCCTTATTTAGCTTATTGATCTTTTAATATGCAATCATAATATTCAATGCATATCCCATGAAACTAGGGAAATTGAAGGCAACAGTTGGGTTGGGAGGGATGGGTGAGAATGATGAAAACATTGACCAAGATGCATTGTACTCAAAATGACATGTTGAATGGTAACTCTTTGTACAACTACTTAAGGATAATAAAAATATATTAAAAAAAGATAAAAGCATCAGGAAATATATCTACATTCCCAGCAAGCTAGCCAAGCCTCTATATATATCCCTACAATGTGCACAATTACTTTTTACAAATTTATCTAACAAACAAACTAGTTCTGTCAACCTTCTACAATGTAAATCCCTCAAGGATTTACAGGAACTGAGTTTCACTCTATAATACAAGAATCTAGTACTGGGCCTAGCAGAAGAGTAATTCATGTATAAATATTAATACTTATAGACTATTCCAGATCCAGGTATATTTTCTAAAATTGAGAGAGAATGATGAATACCCATGTTTTCAAATCTGCAAGGGACCCAAAATACAGATCTAATTCTTTTAGCACAGAGACAGCATTCAATTATAACCTTGTGGGTTATACACAGGATTTGATTTGTAGATAGTCATTTCCTCTCAGTATTTCTAAGCTGCCCCTGAGAATATTTCCATTACTATTTCAATACTAACAACATGACATGCATTAAACTTACTTCTGCTTTGAAGCTCCACTGCAAGCTGTCTTTCTAGGTTTTCTCTAATTTCTCTCTCTCTGTAGAGCTCCATTCGCAGTTCCTTCTTTTCTTGCTGAATCTGCTTCTCCTGGATGCGAGCATTATCCAAGGCCACTTTCAGCAGACCCTGTCAAAGTACAGCAAACAGCATGCAGTTCATCTTATCTGTTTTAACTTTGAAAATATGGAATAATTTATGTAGGTGCTAATGTCTTGTATTACATTTATTTTGTTTATAGAAATATTGTTGACCTGAATGTTGGTCAACAGAGTCTCCACAGAGGACAGACTATCAGCAAAAATGAATGGTCCAGGGAATCCAGGGGGCAAGGCCTGCCCAGGAGCCAGCTGGATCTTGTCCAAGGGCGACTTCATCATTGGAATTTGAACTGGTCCTTCTTCTGCAAGATAAAATTAATATCAAAAGAAGTTTTTATAAATTATTAGCTCAAACATTTCACCAGGTCACCTTTAAAAGGTATCTATATAAATTCTGGTCCTGAAACAAAATGATGCACATTCACAATATAGTATACCTATTTTTCAGCTGCCTCTATTGTTCTTATATGATTCAGTCAAGAACTCAAGAATATAAAAGAACAAAGGTAATGGGTAGGAAGAAGTTTTGTGTATATATAATTGATAAAATTTAAGATATATACAAATGACATGTATTTTTATAAATATAATCACATTCCTTTTTTGGAAAACCAGGATTTTTTCCCTCTTTGTATTTACCTATCTACCCATCTATCTTCAATTATTTTAACAGCTGCATTGAGGAATAATTTATACACAAGACTTCACTTACATGAAATTGATCCTCTGTAGTAATTTTGCATTTTTATCTGACCATCACAACATTACAACATACCTATTGTTAAAACTTTGGATCTCTGGTTTTCACCTTGGTATGCATTATTCTTCATTCTGTAATGGTTTGCCTTTTCTGGATATTGTATACAAGTGGAATTATAAAACATGTAGTATTTTGTGCCTGGCTTCTTTCACATGAATTTGTACATGATCTGTCATGCATCAGGAGTTCCTTCCATTTTCATTGCTAAATGGTATTTTATCCCATGAACACACAACCTTTTGTTCAAATATTAACTATTTGGTAGGAATTAGGATGTTTCCCAAAATATATGCAAAGTACGAAAAAATAGGCTTCTTTCTAGTTAGAAATTTCAGTGCCTCACAATATTCGAAATTTTTATTACCTTTAAGTAGTTGTACAAAAGAGTTACAAAGCATTTATGAATTTAACAAAGCATTTTATGAATACAGTGCATCTTGAACAAAGTCCCTTCTTTCAACATTCTCAACCATCCCTTCCTACCTACCCCTTCCCTCATTCTTCTTATATTTGTAGGATATACATTAGATTTTTGTCTGTATTTTCCCCTTTTTTATCTTCATTGGCCCACTTCTTTCCCCTTTACCCCACCCAAACCTTTTGAATGCTCTTTTCCTGTTTTTTTTTTATAAACACTTTGTTTATAATTCCCTATTATTTCTCTATTGAGTGGATGAAACAGATTTGTACTACTAGACATCATCAAGAACCAGTCTGCAATGCTTGGTTTTAAACAATATATGAAAGAATACATGTAAAACTGCTTTGTAAGCAGAAATACCATAACAGGACCAGGAAACATACAAGGCAGAAAATATGTTAGGGATTTTATAATTATTATTGTTCACTAATGTTTAATAGGAATATTCAATTCTTACTTGATTTAATTGGAAGTCAGATCAGCATGCATTGTATTTACAAACTGTCATTGAATTGAAAACCCTTTGTAGAGCTAGTTAAGAATATATAAGATAAAATAAAAATACAAAATAATTTAAAAATTTTGGTTTTGGTCTGGCTTCTGCAGGGATGCAAATATGGATTTACAATATAGTTAGAATACATTTTTTCAATTGCAATCAGCCTTTATATGTGCTACAGAGTCTTGAACCCTATTGATTTTACAGTCACCATATTTTGCTCTGGGATTTCTCTTGTGAGAAGTTGAGGCATGCATTGTGGGAACCTTCATTTAGATTACTTGATGGAATAGAATTTTCTCTGAATAAAATGCATTTAATATACATCATTTTACTATTTCCTATTGTTTTCAAAACCAATAAAGATAAAAATGCTGATTAGAGAATCAACAGTTTTATATTATGTAAATCCCAACATTAGAGTAATTTTTAGTCTTAAAGAATTTAATAAAATGGATAAATGATACCATTACATTTTTTAATGTAAAAATACCGTACATGGGCAAGGTAATGAATACATTTTTTATCAAACATTGTTGCCTCCTCCTTTGTTTCCCCTTACCATCCATTCCCAACCTCACCCCCATTCTTTACTATGAGAAACTTAGATAATTTTCTTAGGAATTGCCTTTTAGAAAGTTTAAAAAAAGACTTTCTGGATCACTGATACATAAGCTTCCTGAAAATTTCATTTACAAATTCTGTAGTTATATGAAGTTGGAATTAAAAGTTAGCTCTATATTCAGTGAATTCTTTTGATAATATGTTTTGTATTATTTTAGATAACTGTGTTTGAACTCAGGGCCCTGGCATTTTGCAGGCAGGTACTCTATGTATGACTTGAGCCACAATCTCAGCATTTTTGTTTCCTTCCTTCCTTCCTTCCTTCCTTCCTTCCTTCCTTCCTTCCTTCCTTCCTTCCTTCCTTCCTTCCTTCCTTCCTTCTTTCCATCCTTCCTTCCTTTTTCTTCCCTTTTTAAAAAATAGGGTCTCTTATTCCTTATGTTAGGACTGACCTGAAATGCTACCTACTATTTATACTTTCCATAGCTGGAATGAAGCCATAACTTCTCCTTCTTCCATCCTCCTTCTTCCCTAATTACTTCCAATGTGACTGGTGGATTTGGAAGAGGTAATGTATTATAGTTATAAATTATGTGACTATATTCACCTACATGGTTTCTTTGGTATATTTTCTCCTAATTTTTTAAACCTAAATCCTAAAACACATTTCTTAGCTAGCAGCTTTACTTTATGTGTGTGTATGGGGCTGGGGGGGGGGGGGAGAGGGGGGAATTGAACATGGGGGCTGGGCACTGTCTTTGACCTTTATCACTCAAAGCCAGCACACTTGATCCACAGCTCCACTTCTGTTTTGTTTTGTTTTGGTTTCGGTGCTTAGTTGGCCATAAGAGTCTCACAGACTTTCTTGCCTGGGCTGGCATCGAACTCTAATCCTCAGATCTCAGTATGACAAGTAGCTAGGATTACAGGAGTGAGTCACTACTGCCTGGCAGCACTACTGTTTTAAAAGTATAGTTCTCAACAACTAGCCAAACAATGTTATGCTTTAGTTGTTATTATTTGATATCTACATTAGGGTATGATTTTGTCTTCTCCATATGAGTGCATTAAGAATGAATCAAATGGGCTGGGAAGGTGGCTCAGTGGTAGAGCGCTTGCCTTGCATGCATGAGGCCCTGGGTTCGATTCCCAAGCACCACATAAGCAAAAAGAAAAAAGCCGGAAGTGGCTCTATGGCTCAAGTGGTAGAGCGCTAGCTTTGAGCTGAAGAGCTGAGGGACAGCGCCCAGGCCCAGAGTTCAGGCCCCATGACCGGACCCAAAAAAAAAAAAAAAAAAAAAAAAAAAGAATGAATCAAATGACTTTATGATTTATCAGCATTTATAATAACCAGAGCCTCTAGATCTTTATATTACTGATTATACATCATATTGTAAGAGTTTATGTAGTATTCAAGATCTACTTTTACAAAATAAACTGTTACAGTCAGAACATTGACTTCATGCTGTTTTATAGATAGCATAATATTTTCTTTGAATGTACATTTTGTATCAGACACAGAGATCTTAAAATTAATGGATTTATTATTATACATACACACACAACAACAACAGTAGTTAGAATCTTAGAAGTCCTTTTCCATAAAGGAAAGAAATATATTCAGTATGCATAAAACAAAATTATAACTACGCTAAAATTGCTAGAAGTCTTCAATTTGATGATGAATGAAATGATGTTATATTGGCTGAAAGGAAAATTACTATTGACTATGAAGATAGGTTGCATGGTCTATGGATTGTAATGTTGCTGTACAGTAGATTGAAGTTTCAAAATAGTATTAGTCTTCTTTAAAGAGATAGACACAGCTGAATTAGGTGTCGCTTGCTGCAGTGAAGAACAAATGCAAAAAGAATCATATTTCATCAGACCTAGTCAACACCAGGAACATAAATAGAAATATAAGAGGTATGCAGGCAATGATTCATTTTGATAATCTGGCCCAAGAGAGACACATAGAGACAGCACACAGATCTAAGCTTCTACCAAAAGACAAATAGGACACAGAGGGTGGGAACCAGGATGACAGTGCAGCAGAGGTCACATCGATTTTCAGCAGCAGTTTTCACACAGATGAGATAACCCTGGACTCTATTTGGCCCATTGTTCATATCCTACCTGTCTCACAAGCAATAAATTTCCTACTCCTAGAAAAAGGGCAGTAAAGAAGAAAGATTCTACTTATGACTTCTTATGATTAAGTTTCTGTGCTAACCAAACATGCTTTTCAGACCAAGGTCACATTGCATGTTAAGGTCTGTAATAGCCATAAGCTAGCAGAAGGATATTATGTTTCAGTGTACATGCATGGAACCTGAGGATATTCATCATGTTCCTTCCCCTTTGATTGAAATCCGCTACAAAAAACGAATGATAAATCTACTAGAAATTGATTCCAATTTTCTAATGGGTCTTCCAATATCCAAATGGCATCTAAGTTTTGCTCAGAGTTCAATTAAGTCACTGTTGTGTAGAAGTTTATTATGCAAAGTTGAGAAATTCTAATTGGCAATGAAACTGAAAATAGGACAAAGAGCTGAAACATAGACTGTCAGTGAAATAAAAACATTCCTTTGTAACCACAAGAGAGTTTTGATTTTTTTTATTTTAAAAGTCTAGCATTCAACATGTGTATATTAATACCCTTATCAGCGCCTATATCGAAATGATATAAACCAAAGGCAGGGACACTGCCATCTATTCAAGGACACAAGCAACCTTTCCATTTATTGAAGCAAAGTGAAGATGGCTTTTATTGAGCCTGTTTGTTAAACCTGCTGTACTTTCTAATAGCACTTGGGAATCCACTTAGAGAACAGGCTCTTTATTTTAATTTCTTGCTTAGGGCCCAGATGAATAGATGTAAAAGTTGACAAGAACATAATTTGTAGGGGGAAAAAGGATAAATATATGGTAAATACTCTGAATGGAAAAGTGCCCTTGAAAATTAAAGTGAAGGCTGCTAGAGACATTTTATATGACCCCACTGTTTATTTTCCCACTTTCTTGTGGAGTTAAGTGTTTCTTCTTTCCTCTCAGCTTTGAGAATTGTAATACAAGAATAGAAACAGAACACAGCTGACTCACTGAGTAGTGGGGGGGGGGGGAATGCAGCTACCTACTGGGTCATCAGTTTTATTCTTTAACAAGTAAATTATATTCCATTATTTGATTTGAGAGCTTTCCCCTAAATACAGCTGGCCCAAGGGACTCTCCTTTGTCGATGTCATTAGTATTACATTCAGCACAAGCAAGACACCTGCTTCCCTCTTCCAAACTGAGGAACAATAACAGCAACAAAATGACCAACTGCTGTGTAGTGAGGTGACCTGCATGAATATAAGGAAGTGTGCATAGTCTCAGTTGAACAATGACTCCTCAAGCATTGCCATTGTCAAATGTGGAAAAGAAAAAAATTGATCTCCTGTTACATTCTTTAGGGAGATAAGAATATCACAAGCAAATGGAAATAGTTAATAGCAAAGAAATAGGAAATAAATTGAGATAGAATACTGTGAAACCTATTCCAGTTCTTTTTTCTTTGAATCCTAGATTATAAACAGCAAAAAGTCTATTTTGTAAATTATGAATGAAAAATTAAATCACTATCAAGTATTATATCTAATAAAAGGCATACTTAGTAAAATGCCCAGCATTTCTCATTATATTATTTTGGAAAAGGTAACTACATTACAGAAGTGAGCAATGAAGCATGAGTTGTTACAGGCATAAATCGCTAACTGCTCCTAGACATTCAAAGAAAGATGACTATGCTCTGGAGAACGTATTTACATTACACTATCCACTCTCATCACAGAAGGGTATCCTCAGTGTTCTTAAAATTTTTTTACAGATTATTAGATTGCCAACATGAAAGTCTTCCCCACTCAAATTTGTGTTTTAAGAAACCTACCTAAACAATGCTAAACAGATTTCAGTAATGACATGATTGTCAGATACATTATTATGTGCTCAGTTTGAATTTCCAATAGAGCAAATCATTTTAAAAATAGATATGTGCAAATATATTCGATGGTTTATCCTTATAAAAATGATTGGTACATCTATCTGAAATCCAAGTTTTAGAGCGATGTTTTATTTGTTAAATCTTTAAAAGCACATCTCAGAGCCTTTAAAATGCTAACTGTAAATACCCTGTATGCCTCATTATACATTGTACACTTGTATCAAAACTGCACGCTGTATTTTTAAATGTGTAGACTTTATGTCAATTATTTTTTAAACGAATTCTAAATACTCATTTGGGTTATAAGTTAAGAAAAGCAACAAAACCACTGATGAAGAGTCAAGGATTCTGGCAAGTCAATGAACGCATATTGCTTTGGATCCAAATTTTGTAATTTGCAAGTTCCTGGGAAAGTTACTTAACCTTTCTGTCTCCATTTCTACCTCTTAGGGTTGCTATCAAGATTAAGGACCTACTCCACATAACATATGGTACATTTCATTTTTGCAATGGGTCCACCTGTATCCCTTAAACAATTTGCTTTTTTCCCTTCCCCTCCACAAATTATACCAACGTCATATACAATGAAAACAGGGGTTATACCGTGGGGAGGGACATACAAAGCAACAAGGAAATCATCTTATAAATATGTTAGAAACAATAGCAAGAAAGAAAAACAATTTGAGTCTTTATCTTGGGGTTCATTTCACCTAACATCAACTTGTCTGACTGTTTCTGCTTGTCTCAGACATATACTAAAGGAACTTTACAACTTTGGCGAGGGAGGGGGAGGGGGGATATGGGAGGGCAAGGATGGTAAGGGGAAGGAAAGGAGGAAACAACAATGCTTGATAAGATACATACTCATTACCTTGCTCATGTAATTTTAAGCACTCTAAGGTATTTTCACGATAAAAAATACATTAAAATAATTTTAAAAAAAGATTAAGGAGCTACTATTTGTAATGTTCATATAACAATGACCCAAAGGAAATGCAATGCAGGTTTTTAAATGAACAAAAATGGGAAGTTTTGACAATTTGAATAATCTCCTCTTGCCAAATGTTCTCAGGGCAGCAAAATTGCCCCTCCGTAAGAACTGTTGATGTGCATGTCTTCAGATGGGAAAATAAAATTGGCCTAAATGACAGTGAAGCCAAAGCCCAGCTCATTCAGTCATTACTTAAAAATGGGTCTTCCCCAACATGGTGCTTCATAAATAAAATGGTAGTTGATGTTTCCGTGGTTAAGTACCTTCTTGTATTTCAATGTCCCGCTTTGGAAAACTTTCCATTTTTATTCGTTTAAAAACCTGTATTGTAAATTGTAAAGTTCGTTTTTCAACATAGTGTCTTGTTTACAATTTAAGTGGGGAGGGCGGGAGGGGAGAGTGTAGTTGTGGAGATGGGAGGAAAGGGAGGGGAGGGCGAAAACAAAGGAGGAGGTAACAATGCTTGATAGGAAATGTACTCATTACCTTACTCATGTAACTGTAACCCCTCCGTACACTATTTTTACAATAAAAAATTCTATTAAAAACAAAACAAAACAGAAACTGATGGTGGAGGAAAGAGTAAGATCATGCTACTGACATCTCATGGTAGAGTCCAAGAATACTGAGGAACCTGTTAAAAGACAGGCTAGCCTTTCCCATCTACAACAAAATAGCACCTGGCCAAATATCAATATAGATTGAAAACTAGTGCTCTAGATCTATAGAGGGAGAGCTCAATGACAAGTTAACTACACCTTCTTTTCTGCACTGAACTTCTACAGTTTAATAAGCTCAACCAGAATATGAGGCCCATCTAATGACTTGTAACTAACAAATGTTTAGGATACTTTTGTTCTCAGCTCAGGGTCCTAGCCTTTGTTCTTCGCTCAACTGTAACTTTGTTGGTGAAATTAATTATGTCCATACAATTCACATGCAATCTATATTTCTTTTCTCACCTCCTAACATATTTTTTCTTTTATAAATTATTTTGATTAAAAAATAAAATTTCTTTATTTTTTTATTGTGAAAATACCATAGAGAGGTTACAATTAATGGGCAAGGTAATGAGTACATTTCTTACCAAGCATTGTTGCCTCCTCCTTTGTTTCCCTTTCCGATCCCTTCCCATCTCCCCCCACTCCCACCTCCTCTCCCCTCACCCCCCCCCCCCCCCCCCCCCCCCGCCAAAGTTGTAAAGTTCGTTTTTCGACATATCGCCTTGTATATCTCATTGTTGTAATGGGTCCACCTATTAATACGATTTGTTTTTGCCCTTCCTCTCCACAAATTATACCAACATCAAATACAGTGACGGTATAACCACTGCTCTCTTTATCTAATTTTATTGCATATTATATCCCACTACAATGTAACTTCCAAAAGATAAGGGACTTTTTGTTTTCTCATCACTATCTTCCTCAGAAAAGAAATTATCCTGCATCTACAACCATTGCAGTGATTTGGAAAAGTAGATTGGGATTTTTTTTCATATAAAAATTATCAAGATTTTTTTTGTGAGAATACCGTACAGAGGAGTTACAATTACATGGGCAAGATAACGAGTACATTTCTTTTTTTTTTTTAATTTTCCTGAGGTTTCTATTAAATTACTCAGAAAATAAACATTCAATTTATGTTTAGCATTACTATTAAAATCATGGTATATTGATTGATGTTATTCTTTATTTTCCTAAATTTTACTTACACATTAATATCTAGCAATGGAAAGAGATGATTACTGTTTCACAAGTTTTTATGACAGTTGAATATATGGATGAGAGAGGCATACAAGATATTTGGACTGAAAATAGATACGTGCAAGCTCTTCACATAAATAAATGATAGTTGAAGAAGCTGTGGGCATGTATGAAGTAAACTAAAGAAACCAGCAAGGAAAGATAAGGTATGATTCTGGAAAGCACACAATTTTGAAAGAAAAAATAAACAAGGAAAATATGTAGCTTTTAGTAATAACTTTGTAAACCACAGACACATTTTGTTCCTTATTTATACTCTGAGGCATTTCAGTTAAGTTTATTTTACAAAGTTAAACATGATTGACAATTAATACTAACTAGCTTCTGTCTCAGGTAAGCAATTATTCTAGCCAGGGGTATCTAGAATATGTATGAGTCAAGCAGAAAAGGTCAGATAATGTGATGTTAGGAAAATGAACCTTTAGATATGTATTTAAATGTTTTTTTTTCTTTCATGCATTTGTTTCTAACGCATTTATAAGATTATTTCTTTGTTGCTTTGTATGTCCCTCCCCCACAGTATAACCCCTGCTTTCACTATATTTGATGTCGGTATAATTTGTAGAGGAGAAGGGGAAAAACAAGTCATTTAAGGATACAGGTGGACCCGTTGCAACAATGAGAAGTACAAGTTGTCATGTCAAAAACGAACTTTACAACTTTGGTGGGGGGGAGGATTGGGTGGGGGGATGGGGGAGGGGGGGGAAGGGAGGCTGGGAAGGGATGGGAAGGGTAAACAAAGGAGGAGGCTGCAATGCTTGATAAGAAATGTACTCATTATGTTGCCCATGTAATTGTAACCCCTCTGTACAGTATGTTCACAATAAAAATAAATAAATAAAAATAAAAAATCAATGCTGACAACATGACATAAAAATTTTCTAAGTTTAAAACATTCTTTTAGACAAGTTAAAGAAATCCTGAGAACAAGTATTTTAAGAATAATTTCAGAGAGCTTGAACTCAGGGCCTGGGTTCTCTCTCTGAGATTTATTACTCAAGACTAGTGTTGCCACTTTGAGCCGCAGTGCCAGTTCCAGTTTTCTCGTGGTTAATTGAACAGAAAAGTCCCACCAACTTTCCTCTGCAACCTGGCTTTGAACTAGGATCTAGAGATCTCAGCCCTCTGAGTAGCTAGGATTATAGGCACGAGTACATTTCTTATCAAGTATTGTTGCCTCCTCTTTGTTTCTGCTTCCCATCCCTTCCCATACTTCCCCCTTCCCCCCATCCGATCCTTCCCCTACCCCCCACCAAAGTTGTAAAGTTCTTTTTTCGACATAACGACTTGGGATTTTTATACAAGAAAAGAGTTTATATTTTAAGGCTTGTAAACTTTTGAATTATTATATCAATTCTACTATTTCTACTCAAAAAGATAGATTATGCATAAAACTATAATCTGAAATTAGTCTTTAAGGATGTACATAGAGTGTTTCTGGTTTACTTTCAGATGTTCCAATAAAATAAATTATTCTTAGCTACAAATTTTAGGACAAATTGAAATTTTATATTTTGAAAAATAAATTATACAGTTTTCATCAAATGCTTATGATACATTGACTATTATTTTCAACAATTCATAGATGTTGAGGAAAAACAGTGTTTCTAGTGTAAGATAGATTTTTCCATTGTCCTTTTAGATGATACTAAATTTAAGAAGTTTTACTAAATAAGCTGTTCTATATATTTAGATGTTCTAAAAATTAAGTTATAATTGCATAAAGATGTAGAATAGACCTATTTTTAACCTAGAATCAAGAATCCAATAGTAAAAGACATGAGTCTACACAAGAAAAGTCACAATTTTCTTTTGTATAAATAATCATAAAGTAAGCAGAAATTCTGTTGAATTGTAGTGAAGAAAAACTGAAAGAGATGATTTGGGCAAAAGTAAAACTAAAAATCAAAGGTGATTGAAAACCAAGCGAACAGGGTTGCAAAAGTAAACACGGCAAGAACATTCTATTTTACAAACAATTTACAATTTATCATTCCTTTAAGGTGTTTTAATGAGGAATGTATAAATAGTTATATATGCTTGGAATTTATATAAATATGCTCACTAATAACTTTGCAATTACACTTATTTATCATGCATGCATATTGATAGCACCACAGAACTAATGTTATAAAATAAAACTTGAAGTTCCACAGTACTATATCTATGATAAAAAGCTTCAAGAGGTTTCCTAATAGATCAATATTTTCTAATCAATCATAAATATAATATTTACTTTACAGAGCTCAATAATTTATTTTTCAAAGCTGAATGTTTTAAAATGTACTTTCATTATTATGTTAAAGAACTGTGGCCAGGCACTGGTGGCTCAAGGCTGTAATCCCAGCTACTCAGGAGGCTGAGATTTGAGGATTGTGGTTCAAAGCAAACCTGGGCAGAAAAGTCCCCGTGAGACTCATCTCTGATTATCCACTCAAAAATTGGAAGTGGCACTGTGCCTTAAGTGGCAGAGAGCTAGCTTTGAGCACAAAGAGGCTTAGGGACAGAGCCCAAGCCTTGAGTTCAAGCCCCACAATTGACAAAAAATTTGTAATTTTGATATTTTTTTTCTTGCCCTCATCATTTTTCTCCTCAAAATTTGAAGTTTCATCAAATAAGCAAGCATCTATTAGCAATTAACAATCTTCATCAAATGCACAATCCTATTTTTATACGTTGTCTGTTGCCATAAGATTTTATGCCATCTGATAAACAGGTTAGTTTCTGGTGAAAACAGTCATAAAAAAATCATAAGATATAGGCAGGAACAAGGAGAGTGAAAGAGAAACACAAGGTTGAACACTGAACACTGGGCCTTCCTCATTTTCATTTCTAGTTAGTTTTGTAGGGCTTGATTCATTTTACTTTTCTCTATTTCAATATTTATGTCTTACTAATGGCTCTTTGTTTACTGAATTTTTCAGTTATTGTACTTGTAGCATTAGAAACATAACTCAGTTTCCCTGTGTATTGGGAATGCTTTATTTCTAAACCTCAAATGTCCCTATTTACAGAACAATAAAATCAACTCCTATATTGAAGTTTTCATGTTAAAAATTAAGTAGAAGCATCTAGTATGGCATTTAAAGCAAGCTCCTAATAAAGACTCGAAGATTCTGAAACTATTCTAGACTTCCAGACTTCTGGACATGGAATATTCCAGAAAGGGAATTTTACTAAATATATATTAGTTTTTAGGATTTTAAAATGAAATTTATCTTTTAATAATATTTCTGGAAAATAAACTGCAGCACTTAACTAATGTAACAGCAGCTAATTAATTTATAGAATAGTATTTTGTTTCTTCAATAACCAAAGACAAACTTGTAATTTTGTAAGCAGTTTGTCTGGATTAATAACAAGATAGCTGGAAGACTTCATAGTGCAATTATTTGTGTTGCAATTTCCCTTAAATTTTAAGTTTCATTTTTTCTCATGAACATTTGCAAGTTTAAAGTTAAACAACTTTCTACTATGACAATAGGCCATGTTCATTGTCCTAGTGCTGTCTGCTCACTGCCTCTGTGTCAAGTGTTCATTATTCACTTCTCATTTTGCATCTTTCCAGTGTGAATGTCATATTTTTTTCACACAAAACTGACATGGCTTGCTGATCTTAATTACTCTCAGTAGATTCCATCTTACTTTCAGTTAAAATAGTTGTATCAACAAATGCAAAATATGCTGCAGTAAGGCTCTTTCTAAAGTGCCATTAATATCAGTGTATAAGACAAATTTACAAAAAAAGTCATGCAACAATCTAAACTTATCAACTACTATTTCTGATTCAGTCTGCACATTGAAAGAAAATTATTAAGGAATAAAAAGTAAATATAAGATGATGTGTGTTGCTTTACTGCTTAGGCTATAAGATTCCAGATTACTCCTTATAGGATACTGATGAAGTATGTTATGCTCTTCCTACTTGCCTAAACAGTCGAGTCTGTGGACAGAAATTTTTTTTCATGGAAAAATGGATTCTTAATTATTGAGTGGGAAGACAATTATCCTTAATAGTATAACACTGAAAAAATTGTAGCACACAATCTCATGAAAAACACCAATGCTATATAACTAAAAACCCCAGCCATGGTGTGCTGCAGAAAGTCAGTCCACAAAATTGTCATCGCAACCTGTCAATTTGGAGATTCAAATAAGAATAATACTACATAACTGTGTTGAAGAAAGAACCAATTCAAGAATGTCATTATCTGAATACACACATTTATTGTACTACCATTCATACCCACATTTATTGTATTACCATTCATAATAGCCAAGCAATGGAAACAGCAAAGAAAATAATAATATTAACAAGTGGTTCTTTCTGGCATTGTCTGTTTTAAAGCACAAAAAGCAAAACGCTGAAATTTCAAAAACTGCTATCAACCGTGGCATATCTACATTTTTAATATTATGCTATCACTAAAAATAGTTTTAAAAAGGACAGAAAAATTCTATCAGTGACATCTCATGGCTATTTAAAGTTTATCATTCTTCCAAATGTTTGAAGTACATATAGGCTACTTTTTCCACTCCTGATTACTTATTTCTTATTCTTACTTCTTACTTTCTTATTTTATATATATGAGAAATGTTTACATTATTTCTCCCTGGCTTACATATCACAAATACATAATCACACATCATAACTGAAACAAACTATATACATGCATACATACACACATGCATGCATACATACATACATACATACATGAATTAGTAACATTATCTTCAGGGAATAAAATTCTCCTAATAAAAATAGAGATATCAATGACTTAGGCCTACTTTGAAAGAAGAATGGCATTAATTTGTATTAATTATATTCCTGATATGATGCTGACATTTCCTTCGGTAATCTCTAAATATAGTTTCAAAGTAGTCTACCTTGTTCAAATGGCAAGCTATGCTTTTAGGCAGTGCTGGGATTTGAACTCAGGGGCTATCAGTTGGTCTACCACTAGAACCAAACCCTCCGCCTATTTAGGGTCTGGCATATTGGCAGTCTTTAGAATGTTACCCTCCTAGCTATGCTATCTGCATAACTGGGACCAGAGATGCACACTATCATTCCTGATTTACTTATTGAAATGAGGTTTCTCTAACATTTTACCCAGGCTGTCCTTGAACTGTCATCTCATAATCTCTGCTCCCAAGGAGCTAGAATTACAGGGGTGACCCACCATATCCAGCAGGCATGGTATCTTTTGCAATATTGTTTGTGTCCAAACACATACAAAGTTTGTGAAGAATGCATCCAGGGAGCTGTAAAGCTGGTGGAAAGTGCACTCCTCACAGCATTTTAGTACTTGGAAAAAATACAATAGTAGGGCAAAATGTTTTTCTGTAAATATCTTAAAAGCCTTATGAAGGCAATGGCTTCCCACAGCACCTGTTTAAATAATTTGAAGAGAAAGAACAGTTTTTACATACCAAAGCTCATTTTTTAAACATTCCGGATTTTCTTAAAGCCTAGCTTTTGAAATTTTAAAAGAATTTAAGGGCAATATAATCTGTGTGCCACTATGATAATGAATAATCTTGCTGCCAATTTGGAAGATTACAATATTTTCCAAAATGAAGCCACAAAATGCATTTTCCCCTCTGCAGAGGTTTTACTCTTGCTGAACAGTGTATTTGATTACTATAATTTAGAAAAGAAAAAAAATAACATTTTACATGCTGTATATTTTTGTGTAAGGTACAAAGAGCCAGAGAAGAAAAAAAATGCTCTGAAGGTGGAGAACTTTAGCATTTAAATTAAAGTTTGGAAGGAGGTAGAGTTCTGAGAATATTTGCTTTGGTGTTTATGCTTTCATCAATCTTTAAAAATTTAGGAATTAAGAAGTAAGTTCCTCAGTAGTGTTTGATGGTGGTGGTGCTGACTGTAATGTGTATTCTTGTGTGATCATTTAAGATAGAACAAAAATTTGTTTTCTATACACTTTATTTCAAAAAGGGCATTTTTATATTCATCTTATTCATCTTCATAATCTTTCTCCTTTGCTCTCTTTTTCTTTCTTTCTTTCCTTCTTTCCTTCTTTCTTTCCTTCTTTCCTTCTTTCTTTCCTTCCTTCCTTTCTTTCTTCCTTCCTTCCTTCCTTCCTTCCTTCCTTCCTTCCTTCCTTCCTTCCTTTCTTTCTTTCTTTCTTTCTTTCTTTCTTTCTTTCTTTCTTTCTTTCTTTCTTTCTTTCTTTCCTTCTTTTCTTTCTTTTGCAGTACTGGGGTTTGAACTCAGGGCCTTGCACTTGCTAGGCTATTGTTTGACCATTGGAGCATTGCTTCCATCCTGGCTTTTTGATGATTATTTTGCAGATTAATTCTACCTTGTTCTTATTTCCTTGGTGATTAAAATAGTATTCAGAAAAAAAAAACTGCCTCTGTTTCTATCTTCAAGTGTTTTTGAAAAACATTACTTTATTCTGGCCTCCCTTTAATTCTTGAGAGTTATCTCAGTCTTCTCCATACTCATCAACAACAGACTGTTTATAATTTATACTATAGGTATTATTCAATTTGATTTTTAAACATTTGAAAAGCTGAATTTTAAATTTGTATCCTTTAAACATTTTGTACTTTCTCTTATTATGAAAAACAAAACAAATATAAGAAAACACAAGTAATACAGCTAATACTTGAGCTGTATCTATATATACAACAACATTGACTATTTTCATTGAACAATTTTGGTATAAACCATTTAATAAATCTAGAGATAAAAACAAATCAAACAAATCAACTTTTCTTGCAAAACTGACATGTATGCAGATTGAATTTATTGTCCAATTCAATTTTAATCACCAAAGGGCATACATATATATGTGTGTGTGTGTGTGCAATAGTCAAGTGCTTAGTTTATATCCAACTTCTTAGTATCTACCAAAAAATATAGTACTTAATTGTTTTCTATATAAAAGTTAATTTGTGTACTACTGAAATATGCCCCAAACTGCGTTTGAAATGAAAAAAAAATCAACTGTTACTGTTTGTTATCTTTCAGTTAATTCTACAGTTTTACTCTCCTATCCTTGAAAAGTTGTATATGACATGTGAAATACATGATATCAAATTATATAATCTAAAGAGAAAGATAACTTTGAATGTTTTTGGTAACATTCATTTATTCAGGAAAATAGTCTTCACTTGTCTAGATACAATCAAGGCACACATAAATGTGTGTTACTGCCTTTTATCTCATTACAATCTTTCAATCTTGTCATTTAAAGAAGCAGGATAGAATTGTATATTATTATTCAGAGTTTAATAGATGTGAGATAGTTTTTATTCACTTTCATCAAATACAATATTTTGAAATTTTTCACTAAAGATAATTAAATGGTGGCAAGTACATTTCCAATTGAAACAAGCTGAAACGAGCTCCATATATTATTTTGGGATTAAAAGAATTATTGATGAAACGTAACCTTCTTGGTTTCAAGCTTCACAAGGGGTTGTTACAACCTAAAAATTATGATTAATGTATTTGTATTACCCATGCAAACAAAACACAGTCTAAATAGTCAACCATCCTTTAAAAACCTCGGCTGCAATTAATGCAGAAAGCTGGGAAGTCATGCAAAAATAACCATCATAGATAAGGCTAATTCAGTCCTTTGATGTGGAAGATAAATATACCTCTTGGGAGTCACTGTCTTTATCCATTATTGAAGCCACAGAGAAGCTCTAAATTTTAACCATTCAAAATAATAGGAACAACATTGTTCTTGCTTCATGAATCAATCATGATCATTACCCATATTGTATATACATGTTAAAAGTGACCTAGAGCTACAGAAATTAAGAAGGAAAATTTGGGCCTAAGAAGAAAAACTGTTAAAATGTAAATGTATGACTTTTACATTTAAATCCAAGAGAATGTCAAGAGATATAAGTGGAAAAACTACCATCACATGTAAGGACAAAAAGAATTAAAAAAATGTACTTTGGTGTTCATCCAGAGGAGAGCTGATCTATGTTAAGAACAAATAAACAATAAAAACTTTCTAAATATTGTTTATAGCAGCACTCAACTTTGAATATAAGTGGATGTTTTATCCAGGAGCTTATAAGAAAAAAAAGGGAAAAACATAACTCAGTCTCTAGTGACTCAGACTTACCTCACCTTTGTGAAGAAGTATAAATTTATTTCACTGGTTTATTGTTTAGGAGGTATGGTTGTCTCTTCCCTTTTGAAATCCAGATATGGGTATAACTGCTATCTTTATTAAGTAACAGTGAAGAGAAGGGAAACAAAATTCACCTTCATTTCAAATGTTGGTATTTATTATCAACAAAGATAATTGATTTTTATTAAGCGTAGATGGTATATTTACAAATGATGCTTTATACCAATTGCAATCCAAAAATTGTGACAAGACCTGCAATATATTCAAACAAATTCAGTTCCATTGACAGAGAAGTCAAATAACTTGGTCAGTTATAAGATATATTACTTTTATAGTGATGGGTTTTGAAATAACAGTAACCACATACTAATTATTATTTATCATATTCTGGTCAGTACATCTATATTTATTTTATTTTGTAGTATAACTCATACATATTTTGTAGCCCTGGCAGAGTAAATTGAATCTTTTAATTTTCATTCAAAAGTGTCACAGCATAAAATTATTATTTTTTCCATATAAATCCCTAGAGACATTTTTCTCTGTCGACGCTAGATTTTGGTGACATTGTTTGAAGATTTATTTTTCAACCCTTCATTAAAGGCAATGATGATGAAAGAAAATTGGTTTTGGAGCAAAATACTGTTTACCTCATTAGTAGTAAATTTGTTCACTGCTCCTGTTCATTAAATTAAAACAAAATCCCCAACCTAATAGCCACAATAGCATATTACAATTGGGCATCTTAATCCTGTTAGCAAAATGTTACTTACAAATATTTTATAAGTGATTTGCACACAATCTACTGTGAACATTTGAGATGCTACTGTTCCTTTATCATAAAAATCAGTAACAATTTTCATCAGACCTTTTTGGACATGCTATTTTCATCCATCTCCTCATTCATCATTTAGAGTAATTAGTTTGGCTGCCTCCTCATCATGATGATAACCATGACACATGCACTGACTGCTGTGGCTTGGTCCCTGCAGGTTGCAGATGTATCAGCTGTGATATAATCATTACCAAGCACTCACAACCTAATGGACAGCAGCTTGCTCTTTAGGTCATTCGTGCATGAGCATCTCTATTTCTTTACTTACTATCCCAGCAACTTCTGGTACTGCTTTCTCTGTTCCAGTCTGAAGGGAGAGGAAACAGATCTAGATGTGTATTGTGTTGATTTAAATACTTTCACCCTTATTCGAAATAGGTGTCTATTCTTTCGCACTCAGCCTCCTCCCTCCTACATTTCATATATATTTTTATTGTAAAAATACTGTACAGAGGGGTTACAGTTACATGAGTAGTGTAATGAGTACATTTCCAATTGAGCATTGTTACCTCCTCTTTTGTTTTTCCCCTACTATCCTTTCCCTTCTTCCTTTCCCTCCTTACCTCTGCTACATGGTAGCAGAAATATTAGGGAAAATTAAGGATATCTATGGTAATATGGAACTGAAATTTTTCTCTCCTTAGCATCTACTGTATATTCTTAGAAAAATTTCTCTATTAGGAGTTGGTTTTACGATGTGACTGTCAAATTCTTACATAGAAATAAATCAATCATGCATTGCATGTCCAGGACTTAGGTATCTTTGTTAGCTAATCTTTAAAAAAAAGTGTTTTTATTGTGAAAATACCATACAGAGGGGTTACAATTACATGAGCAAAGTAATAAGTACATTTCTTATCAAGCATTGTTGCTTCCTCCTTTGTTTTTCCCTTACCATCCCTGCCCTCCCATCTCCACGATTACACTCCCCCTCCCCCAGCCAAATTGTAAAGTTAATTTTTCAACATAAAATTTTGTACATCTCATGGCTGCAATGGGTCCACCTGTATCCCCATTTAAACGATTTGTTCTTTTTCCCTTCCCTTCCCTAAATTATACCAACATCAAATACAGTGAAAACAGGGTTTATACCATGGGGGAAGACATACAAAGCAACAATACAATTACTTTATAAATATGTTAGAAACAATAGCAAGAAACAAAAAACCACTTGTGTTCTTATCTTGGGGTTCATTTCTCCTAATATAATCTTATCTGTTAGCTAATCTTTTAAAACAATCATTGACAACATTTTGGAGAAGTATATATAAAGAAGACATGACATATGAGGGCTAGAGGAATGGCTGCCAAGATGGCAGCCAATGCCAATGCAACTGCCAAGAAAGCAAGAGATCCTGAGTTTAAACTTTAATACTGCAAAGAAATAATAAACAATATAAAAATGTAGATGGAATATATGAAGCAACACTTCGAATTCTTAGTAGTCAAACTTGTTACTTAATTCTCTGTGCTCTTGTTTTAAATGATAAATAATGCTTTTAATTTTTTTCATATATATTTTTATCGTAAAAATACTGTACAGAGGGGTTACAGTTACATGAGTAGGGCAATGAGTACATTTCCTATTGAGCTTTGTTACCTCCTCTTTTGATTTTCCCCTACTATCCTTTCCCTCCCTCCCCTCCCTCCCTACTTCACCAATTCCTCCCTCCCCCACCACCAAAATTGTAAAGTTCATTTTCAACATAATGTCTTGTACATCTCATTGTTACAATGGTCAACCTGTATCCTTATTTAAGCATTTTGTTATATCCCTTAAAAGTGGCTCACTGGTAGAGTGCTTGCCTTGCTTCTAAAATTTTTATACATTATACACTATACCCATATAATTGCTATATTATTTGTCTTACCACTTATAGCAAAACTCCTTGAAAGTATTATCTATATTTCTTTGATTCTCCCATAAACTTGCTTCAATTAAGCTTTTAGTCTCATCTCTTCATAAACACTAGCCCTACAAAGGTGGTTAATTAGTCATGTTACTAAATCTAGAGGTCAATATTAAACTCTTAAGACTTCTCAACAGCTTTCGACAATTGCTTTTTTTTTAATTTAATTTAATTTTATTTGTGAACATACTGTACAGAGGAGTTACAATTACATGGGCAGGATAATGCGTACATTTCTTACCAAGCATTGCAGCCTCCTCCTTTGTTTACCCTTCACATCCCTTCCCAGCCTCCCCCCTCCCCCCCATCCCAATCCTTCTCCTTCCCCCCCCTTCCCCCCCCCCCCCCCCGCACCGACATTGTAAAGCTTGTTTTGGACATGACAACTTGTACTTCTCATTGTTGCAACAGGTCCACCTGTATCCTTAAACAACTGGTTTTTCCCCATCTCCTCCACAAATTATACTGACATCAAATATAGTGAAAGCAGGGGTTATACTGTGGGGGAGGGACATACAAAGCAACAAAGAGATAATCTTATAAATGCGTTAGAAACACATGCATGAAAGAAAAAAACATTTAAATACATATCTAAGGGTTCATTTTCCTGACATCACATTATCTGACCTTTTCCGCTTGACTCATACATCTACTAGATATTACAAATAAGGGAAACCATGGGACCTATGTTTCTTTGGGCCTGGCTTACTTCACTTAATATAATTTTTTCCAAGTTTTTCCATTTCCTAACAAATGGGGCAATGTCATTCTTTCTGATGGAGGCATAGAATTCCATTGTGTATATATACCACATTTTCTTGATCCATTCATCTACTGAGGAACATCTGGGTTGGCTTTTGATGGTTGATTAGGCCATCCTTTTTAAAATATCTTCTTCATTGGAATTCCAAGACATCCCTTTCTCTTAGTTTTTGTCCTATTTTATTTACTGTTCCTTCAAAGTTTATTTCACATATTCCTCTTCATTAGCCAGACTTATTTTGCAATGACTGAGAGCTAAGTCCTTGGGCTTCGCTCATTCATTTTTTTCCTTATTATCTTGACAACTTTGTCATTTTATGGCTTTAATGACATCAATAAGCAGATTTTTTTTGAAAATCTCCATCTCTAGCCTGTTATCTTTCTTTTAAATCTGACTTGATCTCACTGCTTACTCAGTATTTTCACAAGGTGTTAAGCAACTATTTCAACATTTTCATGGTCATCTCCTTTACTAAAATATTATGTACACACTGATTCATAATGTTCATTTTATAATTCACTTAATTCACACGATTGGTTCAAACTTTATTTTCTTTAGTCTTAACAAATAGGCAATTCATTTTAATTTAACATTGCATGTCTTTGATTTATTTAAGTAAGTGGTAAATTTATTGGAGAAAAGACTATTCTTCCACTTTCTTATATTATCCTTTTGGTGGCTATACATATCATGCTTAATGACCATTGATGATGCACGTGACACAAACAGGCTGAAATCCCTGTTGAATTTTAGTCTTTTTTTTGAACAAAGATTGGACTTTGACATTTCTGTATTCATCTGAAGCATCCTTATAGATATTGTCTATTTATATTCATAGTAAAATAGGCATTATTGTCATTAAAGTTATAGTGTCTGGCTATTCAAAGGAATGTGGCAGGGCTGACAAGCAGAAAGTGGGTTTGACAAGCTATTTATTCCAGAAATGAAAACTGAAAAATTTCTATGTAACCCATATAAATATGCCATTTTTGTTTAGAAGGAGACAAAAACTAATCAAACAGACACTTGCTTAACCTCTTTAAAAGGCATAAAGAATATTAATCTGAATGTGTATGTACTTTATCTGTGCCCACAGTTTCTTACATTTTCATCTATATTGACATTTAAAGAAGTAAGAAAAAATAGGAAACAAAAACTACAGAATCTTTTAATGTCAGGAAATGAAAGTTTAATTTGCAAAATTAATCATGCTTACTCCTTGGAACAAGTAATAACCCTCTTTTATAGAATTTTACTTTTAATGTGCAAGGAAGAGGATGGAGGTATGCTTAAACTCTGTAATTCCAGACTTGTTTTCTACAGTAAAGGGTAAAGTCTAAGAATATGTTTAGCTTCCCATTTATGTACTATCCTCAGATACCTTAAAATGTATATTATGATCCATTTATATACTGAAAGGCATCTGGGTTAGTTCCATATCTTAGCTACGGTAAATAATGCTGCAATAAACATAGTTGTGCTGGTAGCTTTAGTGTGGCCTTGTTTGTGGTTATTTGAGTAAATGCCCAGAAGTGGGATTGCTGGGTCATAGAGGAGCTCTATCTTTAGCCTTTTAAGGAACCTCCACACTGCATTCCAGAGTGGCTGAATAAGTTTACACTCCCACCAATGCAGTAGAGTTCCCTTATGGCCACATCCCCTCCAGCATCTGTTGTTATTAGATTTCTTGATAATGGCCATTCTAACTGGGGTGAGGTAGAATCTCATGTTGACTAAGCAAAATGAGCTTGAAGATATGAAAACAAGAGGGTTGGGTTTTTTGTTGTTGTTTTTGTTTTTAATGTACTATGTGATTTCTTTTTTCTTTTGTGTTTTTTTCCTTATGGTTTATCCCCTGTTGTCACTGTATTTGATTTTGATACACTGGGGATTGTATAAACATGTATCTGAATTAGGGAAGGGAAAGGGAACAACAAAATGGTGAGACAAAGGACAAAGGGTGAACCAATGCAACAGTGATACTCACAAGACAGTATGTTGGAAATGAACTGTACAACCTGAGGGGGGGTGATTGGGGGTAGGGAAAGTGAGAGAAAAATGAGGGAGGGGCTAAAAGATTCGACAAGTAATGTACTCACTACTTTATGTATGTAACTGTAACCCCTATGTACATCATCTTGACAATAAAATTGTATTAAAATGCATATTATGCTGAGGTGACACATCTGCACTCTTGGAAATTCATAGGTTGATGTATTAATCCTCAGTGTGATGGTATTTCATTCTGGAGTCATTGGTAGGTAATTATGTTCTGATGAAACATAGGTCTAGAACTCCATTAGGGATGAATGGTTACTTTTATAATTGGATCAAAAGATAAACAGACTTGAATATATGTATGCTCTCTCTCCTTCCAAGTAGAGAAAGCTGGAAAAAGTCCCTCACCAGACACCAGAATCTGTTGAGGCCTTATTCTTGGACTTCCCAGGCTATATTACTATTAATAATGTTTTAAAAGTCACCTTATTAATGCTATTCTTGTGACAGCAACCTAAACAAAGGACATAATAGCTTTGTGTTTCTGTGAAAAAAATTGCGTGATTTTCTTTATCTGCTAATTCTAGTGCCTAGGCCAGAAGACCAGAATGCAATATTCTATAGTCATGAAACATGGAAGCTGTGGATCAGAATATGTTTTGTATTGTTTTAGATAACTGTGTTTGAACTCAGGGCCCTGGCACTTCGCAGGAAGGCACTCTCTGTATGACTTGAGGCACAATCTCACCATTTTTGTTTCCTTCCTTCCTTCCTTCTTTCCTTCCTTCTTTCCTTCCTTCCTTCCTTCCTTCTTTCTTTTTTGTTAGTCCTGGGCCTTGAATTCAGGGCCTAGGCACTGTCCCTAAGCTCTTTTATCTTATGGCTAGTGCCCTACCACTTTGAGCCACAGCAACATTTCTGGCTTCATGCTGGTTAAGTGGAAATAAGGGTCTCTTGGACTTTGCTTCTCAGGCTGGCTTTGCATGGTAATCCTCAGATCTCCGCCTCCTGAGTAGCTAGGATTGTAGGCCAACATTTTAACCTACTATGCATTTATTGTGTTACCTGAAACAACTCATGTCTTCAGTATATTGAATCAAAACATGCTCACCCTTCAATACTCAGCTCAAGTCCTCCATCTTTTATAGAGCCTTTCAAAACTACATAATCCATTCCTCCTACACTCACACATTGATTGCCTCTACCAGTCATTTTCAAAGTAAACCTTTCCTACATTGTGACATTCTCTTTTTTTGTGCTCTTACTTTTCCTAAACCTATTATAAGTTACTAAGAGCAGGGGCTCTTTCTATTCCTATAACATGAAGACAATTTCGGTATAAATATGGTAGGTTCACAATGTATGATCATTGATTATATTTTACTCAATTGATTTTTGCATATAGTATTATTTCATAATAAGATTATTTCAATAAAGTTCAAAGGAACTTAAAAGAACACAATGGTGTCATATATCCATACTCAGCAGACACATATGCATTGTGTGCCTATAAGCATATACATACACTTTTAAAACAATGTCGTGAATGTATTTGCTTTTCTGAATGAACTCCATGAAAAGAGAAAAAAGCAAATGCATCCCACTTCCACTAGAAATACACTTTGTAGCTTGTTAGTATGATAGTATTGTATAAAATATTAAGAGCAACAGCATTCAGAAATGCCATTGATTATCTTTATTGCTAGAATTACAATCCTTCACCCTATAAAATACCAAGTAATATTATCATTGCCCTTGGCAGCACCATTAAACTGGGCACAGAACTACTTCAAATAACTGTGAATGTTAAACATTAGTTCAGCCTTAAGTAGGCTGATTTTAACAGCCAAATATGCACTGCAGTCTATCTGAACATTAAAAGCACCTTTCAAACTTAATTTTACATTAATGTTAATGACCAGAACAAACTATTGAAGTCAAGAGGAAAAGTAATTATTTCAACAGATGAAAGGAAACAATAAATGAGGGCTCACACTTTAAAAGGAAGTATAACATCTCTTTTAAAGGAAATATTCTGAGCTCAAAACACCATGAACACATTTAAGCAGTTGTTTACATAGGAATTATATTCATTTGCAAATACAACTTTTATGGAGAAAATTAATAGCTTTCTAAATTTGAATTTTCAGTAAATCACTATGGGATTATTTGCTTTCAGAAGTTATTCATTTAGTTTCTAAATGCCTGTTTGAATCATTTTTGCAACATTGAGAAATTGGAATAAGTAACAAAAATTTACTGGTATCATCAGAATGAGAAAAAAAATCACTAAAGCTTACAATGCCAAAATTCTCTCATATTTGGTGATGACATGCAGCTAAAGGTGGTGATTATTAGTTTTTAAGTCCAATTAATTTCATTGTTTTTCAATATCTATCAATGGATTATTTTGAGAATGTGTTTAAATGTGAAAAGAGTTGAGTAATGATATAGAAAAAAATTAGTTTTGGAGTTGTTGTCATTATTGGTATGATGAAATTACAAGTTCAAGGTAAAAATTTAATAATAAACATGCCAAAATAATAAAATCATGACATGGTATTGAAAAGTACTTGGAAAGAAAATGAGCAGTTATTTCTTAACACAATATACAAAATTACATTTCAGTCAATGAAGGATAAACAATATGGATCAAATACAAATAAATTTCAGCAGCCTATTCTATTAGAATTTTTCCTTTAAGATCAATATAATTTTTCAACACTAAAACTAAAATCTATTAATTATTCTGCAAATTCCATGAAGGAAAGCTAATATCTAAGTAGTCTTGTTTCCCAGCCATTTGTACTTGTGTTAAGTTTTATAATTCCTATTTAAATAGAATGAAAAATGTAGGTACCACTAAGTTGCCAATAAAGATAGTGACGTTATTTTCGGACACCTGAGTGTATTCTAGTAGCTTACAAAATGGAAATCAAGGGAACTGACCACAATTTAGCTAGGTTCTTGGATTAGGAGGAAGAATAGTTATAAATAAGTTAAGGTTGGATTTGTGGAGCAAACTTGGGTTTCCTCAGTAAAAGATTTCATTCCTGGAAAGCATGGAACTGAGCTGTGTGGTTCCCATACTTCTGCAGAAGCAGCTAATCAAATGCCCAATATCTGTGAATTTACAGTATGTTTTCTTTATATACTAGCGTATATATTACTAAATTATATGGCAAGAAAATATGTCCTCCAAGGGTTTAGGAATTCTATAAATTTCATTTGCCAATTATGATGTGACTTTCTAAAGGCAACTCAGCTTAAGATTTCACTTCACACTGAGTGTTTAGTGAAGCCATTTCCAAAAACTAATCATCTACAATGGGAGTAGAAATATACATTGTCATATTTCAGGCAATTGAAAAGAAATAACAACTCTGTCAGTGTCTTTTTATTCTATCATTCCTAACATATATGTATAGATGAAGAGAAAAATTTTTATATTTTATCACATATATTATATCAGATATATATGTATATATATAAAATGAAGATTAATGGTTACTTTGCATTGCATTATATGAAATGAACACTTCTATAAGATTAATTAAGAACAGAATGTAGAAACATGTTTTTTTTTCTTGAGAGGAATATGAATAGAGGGAAGAAGGGTGAGCAAATGCAGTCATTATATGTAATGCACATTATGTAGGAATAGAACAATGTAAATTTTTTCCTTTTAAATTTAACAAGAAGAAAAATTTGGCTTGTAAACTGATTTTATATTATTTATTTATTTTTGTAGGTCGTGGGGCTTGAACTCTGGGCTTGGGCGCTGTCCCTGTGCTCTTGAGCTCAAGGCGAGCAATCTACCGCTTGAGCCACAACACCACTTCGGTTTTCCAGTGGTTTATTTTTTTTTTTTTTTTTTTTTTTTTTTTTTTTTTTTTTTTTAATTGTATTTTATTTTATTTGAGAACATACTGTACAAAGGGGCTACAATTACATGGGCAGGATAATGGATACATTTCTTACCAAGCATTGCAGCCTCCTCCTTTGTTTACCCTTCACTTCCCTTCCCCGCCTCCCCCCTCCCCCCACCCAATTTTACCCCCCTCCCCCCACCCAATTATACCCCCCTCCCCCCCCCACACCGGCATTGTAAAGCTGGTTTTGACATGACATTTTGTACTTCTCATTGTTGCAACAGGTCCACCTGAATCCTTAAACGACTTGTTTGTCCCCATCTACTCCACATGTTATACTGACATCAAATATAGTGAAAACGGGGGTTACACTGTGGGGGAGGGACATACAAAGCAACAAAGAAATAATCTTATAAATGCATTAGAAATACATGCATGAAAGAAACGAAAACATTAAAATACATATTTAAGGGTTCATTTTCCTAGCATCACATGTTTATTGCAGCATTATTTACCATAGCTAAGATATGGAACCAACCCAGATGCCCCTCAGTAGATGAATGGATCAAGAAAATGTGGTATATATACACAATGGAATTCTATGCCTCCATCAGAAAGAATGATATTTCCCCATTTGTTAGGAAATGGAAAGGTTTGGAAAAAATTATATTAAGTGAAGTAAGCCAGGCCCAAAGAAGCATAGGTCCCATGGTTTCCCTTATTTGCAATATCTAGTATAGGTATGAGTCAAGCGGAAAAGGTCCAGTGGTTTATTGGAGATAAAAGTCTCACGGACTTTCCTGCCTGGGCTGGCATTGTATCACGATCCTCAGATCTCAGCCTCTTGAGTAGCTAGGATTACAGGCGTGAGCCACCGGCGCCCAGCCCTGGCTTGTAAATTTAGCAGAAATATCTTGGAGTGATTTCTAGCTACATCATAGGAGAATTAAATGTTCTAAACCAAATCGTGGTTTGGTATATGAATTCAGTCTTCAAGCACATGTGTTTGTTTTGTTGAGCATAATATTGTATAAGAACAACAGTAAGAGGAATGGTCACCAATTTCTGTGTTAAGCAATTTACACTGATTATCTCAATCTTCATTCCATTAGCATAAAATACTTACTGTTATTCCTCCCACTTTATGGCTGAGGAAATACACTATGACAGGTTTAAGACATTTGCCCAAACCACACAGCCAAAATCAGGAGTAAATTCTGTTCTGTTTAATTCAAGTTTCTAGGCTAATAATGCTTGTCTCTTAGTTACATGTTGCTCATGGCATGCTAATCTAATACACCAACAAGTAAAATAGTATTCTGGAAAAGAATAGACAATAGGATTATTTTTGTGTAAATAGGCAAAGGCTTTCAAGAAGAAAAAGCACATTTATTTAAAAACAATGTAAAATGTTTTCTTCCCCAAAGAAGCAGTGTCATGAGAAAACTTGTGTTTCCAGTTTTGTAAACGCTGCATTTTCAGTATTAGGGTGTCAGTCTTCATTCACTCTTTGACGAGGTTGTCAATCAAATAGCAATCCAGTTTTGTAAGACTTTACACAAAGATCAAAGCAATGATACTGCTGAGTTAACATTATCTTTTCACTTAAACACTTTCATACTTTAGCATCAATATTAACTTCAAAGTTTTTTTTAAAGCAAACAAAATTGTAGGAAATTCAGTATCTCCTTTGCCAATAGAAAACCTAATTTCTAGATAATTTCCAGGTAATTCTGGAACTAAAATGAGAATGCTGAATTGATTCCTTTGTTATAGTTAAAACATAATAAAATGTATTAGTGTTTTGAAAAGTAAAGAATATAGCGATGATCCAGAGTTTGACCTTGTCACCTGATAAAAATTGTCAAGTGAGACACAACTCTGGCCATCTTTGAGTAAAGGAACTAATGAATTTATAAGTGTATCATTTATACTAATGTAGTGTTTAAAGGTGAGAATTGGGCAAGAAGGAAAGACAGAACTGAACTTCCTGTTTACAATTTGCTAGTAAAAATGACCTCATTTGGTATGAGGAATGCAGGCAATTCAAGTACATTGTTTACAATTACATTAAGTCAAATTATCCAAGAGCCTCCAAGATTCTTCAAAAGATATTCTGAAACGAAGGACCTAATGTTTGAGTATCCTTTAAAGTATTGAATTTAGGATGCTGGATTAGGTCACTTAGATTCTTAGAGTTAGGGAAAACTCTCTACAATAATTATGCTGTGAAAATGGTAGCTACACACGTGTGTATGTAGGCATATCTGTGTCTGAACAACAACAAAAAAGAACACTGGGCTCATATGTAGTCACCGACAAAATGTTTCAGTGAGTATGTGTGCTTAGCAATTCTCATGACTTCAATGGACATTTTTCCATAAAAAATGAGGGCAGACGAAAGGGTCACTGCAATTATAGTTTTCTACCATTGGAGAACCAGAAGAATCTCACAGACCTTCCTGGGATGTCAAAGTCAATAAGAGCATCTTGTCATTAAAATAATAAATATGACCTTTCAGGTGAAATGACTTTACCCCTCCTCTGATATTATCAATAACATGAAAATGTTTGTCTTTGATTCCAGAATGAGTATTTCAGTGCAGATACATGCTTCTAGAATTTAAATAAAACCTCATAAAGCCATATTACAATGTTCCAGCTCAAAAGTATTAGTAATACACATTTTCATAACCATTAGTTAGAAAATATTCAAAATAATATAAGAATCTGATTTATAGATTGTTGTTCGAGTCTATTTTTTTTTATCAAAAACCCATTGAACTTCTTGCAATATGAATATTTTTTCAAACAGCTATAAGCAAATTCTTTGTTTGGATTGTACTGAATGTTTTATTCTATCCAATAAGAAACTATTTGAAAAGCACAAATTTGATTTTAAGCACACTGAGAGTGTACACTTTTATCTAGAAGGAAACTGAAAATTTTGCATACTTAAAGAAACACAAATATTTACAAAGATATCATTAATCACAAAAGTATGTGGAACATAAGATCTGTCTTTTTTTGTTCTGCTTTTCATTTAGGGATTGTCTAAAATCTTTTAAGATCTTTTTTATTGTAAAGGTGATGCACAGAGGGATTACAGTTACATAAGTCAAGTAATGGGCACATTTCTTTTTGAACAGTGTAAACTCTTCCCTTGTTTTTTTCCAGTTATTTTCCCCTCAGCACTCTCCTCCCTCCCAAGTTGTAGAGCTCATGTCCAACACAGTGTCTAGTGAGTATCATTGCTGAATTAGTTCAACCTTTGCTAAAAATCTTTCAAACCTTAAAGAAAAGTATAAGCTAACTGTACAAAGGGGTTTCATTTTGACCTATACAACTTGGATGTAATGTACTTTGATCAAATTCACCTAATCTGTATTACTCTTTCTTAGACCCTTTCCCTTCTCCACATTCTTTTAAAATAGGTTTTGGTACATTCATTGGGCTATTTATATAGCTATTTATTGAGATACATTTGTGTTCATACCCTTTTGAAATCTTAAACCTGATAAGAGAATTCATGCTTAAGTCTGCCTTTAAGTTATGGTTTATTTGTTACTTAGAATTATTATGCCATATATTTAATCTACAAGGAATATATTTTATGATATAGAACCAATTCTAAACTGTCTATATAAATGGAAGATGCCAATAAATGGAAACTCTGGCACGGGGAATAATTTAAAGTAATGAATCTTTTTGATTGTAGAACACATGACAAGACTGTTGTCATTGATTTGCTTAAACTAGAAAAGGCATCCAAATCTCAATCTCTTCTAATCTATGCCTCAAATGACTATTAGATTTACCTTCTCAAAACAGTGCTTTGAACACATCTCACTAAGATTTATAAGAAAGATATTTACCACTAATGTTGCTTCTACAGTTGAATCTCTACAACTTTTTCATGAATAAGAATCCCCTCTAACAATGAAAATATAGCAGGCTTGCTGTGTGGAGCATATCTTACAAAGACGCTCAGGCAGTGTGCTAATTGAATCATGCCTGCATTCATATCTTCATGTTATTTTTAATAGCTCTATTAAAGTGAACAAATTTCCTAACCTTTCTGGACCCTAATTTTTTCAGCTCATTCTTCAAACAGAACTCACCAATTTACCATTTTATATTCATCTGCTGATTCCTTAAGTAATTCAATGCAGATAAAAATAACTTGTACCACTGAGATTGTCAGAGATTTGAATTTGCAAAAGAGAATTCACTGAGTGGCAAATAGCAGAAAAGGTCAAATTAAGAGCTGACATCAGTACATTACTCTATAATTCAGCTAATAGTACCAGAAGGAGAAATGTCTAAGAGACTGTACTCTAATTATTTACGCAAATAGCTTTTTAAAGTACCCACGTACCCACATTTCTAGCAGGTACCCTCTTTTCATGATCCTTTCTAGGAAAAATACAAATATCATTCGAGTACTTTAGAGAGCTTTCTTTGTGATATTTTTTTGAAATATAGGTAAAACAGAGACATATTAAACAATGACAAAATAAAATACAAATTAAAGCATTACCATAAATACTATTTTAGATGTTCTAGCCAATAAAATAACTCCTCCATTCATATAGCACCCAACTTATAAGTGGATACAACTCACATTCTTGAGCTTGATTTCTGTATTCAAGCCTCAGTGATATGGATTTTTCTATAATAGTAAAATTCTATTGTCAAGTAAATAGCCAATGCAAAATTAATTGTTACAATTGTTTACTGCATGGATTCATAGGCTCCAGGTCAGGTCTATACAAGATTATAAAACTGGTTCTTTTGAATATATGTGACAGTTTTAGGAAAGCTGTTTTGTTGCTTCATAATATAGGTAAGTGCCTCATGGACTTTTCTGCTCAGGCGGCTTTGAGCTATGATTTTCAGATCTTAGCCTTTTGAGTATCTAAGCCACTGTAACCCAGTTCATTCAATAGTTTTTAATCCAGTTTAGTTCAGCAAGAAGAGATAAGGCTAGAGATAGAATGGGAATATATGTGGCGAATGCAGTGGCCTATGGGAAATCACAAATTAACTTGAGAGAGTTAGTATCTTTTCTCATGTCTATGTTTTGTGACATCATGCTATTATCTTGAAATTGGTCATTCTAGGAGATTGTATAGCACATGCTAAAAATATACTTTCGCTTTTTTATGTATGTATTTATTGTAGAAATACTTTACAGGGGTTACAGTTACTTGAGTAAGGCAAGGAGTACATTCCAGTTAAGCTTCCTAACAAGAGAGTTACTTGCTACTTCCATTTTATCAATCAGGTAACCAGGGGTAAGAAATGTTTATCTAAGTTCATTCAGAATTGTTTCTCTTACAACATATTGCTTCATGTCTTCTCCATTGTCTTATTACTTATTAAAATACTGTCTAACATCTAAATTTGATGTTTTATGTGGTTTAGGGGCATATTAGAAGGAACTAACTGTGTTGTATAATGTGTAATAATGAATCTATTAATTTCATATGAAACATGGCTCTTCTTTATGACTTTTGGGTAAGAAATTTAATTTCTGAGTCTGTTTTCACAATGTAAACAAGAACAGTGAAAGTTCTTAACTTAGAGAGTCTTTGTAAGGATTTAACAAAACAAATGCATATAATATAATCAACAATGCATAGCAGTCAGGAAGATCTTAAGCAATGTAGGCTACAGTAATTATCATAACACAGAAAACAAGGAATATTTGTTGATACTTAAAAGTTAAGTGTGTTGGTGGAGTGGAAATAAGATCTTTTTGTATTGATTATAGATGTATGAATTACACAAAACTATTTTTTTATTTTTTCCATTCCTGGGCACTGTCCCCAAGCTTCTTTTGTTCAAAGTCTAGCACTCTACCACTTAAGCCACAGAGTCACTTCTGGTTTTTTCTGTTTATGTGGTAGTGAGGAATCAAACCTTGGGCTTCATGCATGCTAGGCAAGTACTCTTTCACTAAGCCACATTCCCTGTCTAAAACTATTTCTTGTGTAGAAAATTATAAAAAAAAAAGAAAAATATTTCCCTTTATCTAATAGTTCACCTTTTTAAAATTCCATTATTTCAGTAAGAATATCCACAAGCATTGGAAATTGATTTAATCAGCATCTAAATACAATTAGGCATTGAAATAAGAAGAAATAATATTCCAATGAAATTATAAGACTTTTTCTGTCCACATAAATACATTAGAATGATTTCAAAATGTTTACATATGCAAGCAGAACTACTTTGTACATATGGAATAAATCTGTAATAATTTGAATATGGTCATTATATGAAATAAAAAAGAATGGAAGCTTCTAGAAGCATTTTGGAAAAACTTTTTCATAGAAAACACAATTACTTAACATTTTTGAAAGTAGGCCAATTGTTAACAGTGGAAATGCACAAATTTTATCTCAGAAAATACAAAATAGTAGGCTCTCTTCTTTATAAAAATCAGTTTTGCACCCATGTTACACGTTGGTCAAGTTTTTATCTCAAATCTCATGCAGTGTTAACCAGATCTTTCTCCATAGCTCATTTGGTTTATATATATATATATGTATATATATATTATTCATATTATATATATAATATATATACTACCAGAAACTGACTAAACATAGAGCATCCCTATGACCCAGAAATGCCATTCCTGGGCATTTATTCAACTGTCCACAAACCAGGCTACCCTAAAGCTATCAGCACAACCATGTTCATTGCAGCATTTTCTACCATAGCCAAGACACAGAATCAACTCAGATGCCCCTCAATAGATTAGTGGATCAAGAAAATGTGATATATACACACACACACACACACACACACACACACACACACACACACAATGGAATTCTACTCACCAGAAAGAATGATATTGTACCATTTATACAGAAATGGAAAGACTTGGGAAAACATTATATTAAGTGAAGTAAGCCATGCATGGTTTCCCTCATTTGTGATAATTAAAATGTGCCTATAAATCTACAAGTAAATTCACTGGATGGTAAACTGACAAAAAATACACCAGGATGTGATAAATTATACAGGTATCTACATATTCACACAGTGAGAACAAAAGAGGATTTTCCTAGGAGAGGTTTACAAAGGCTCATTAGCTATGTGAATATAATTATATAAAATAATATTTATTGAAATGAACTCCCAGACATGGAAACAAGAGGTTTTGTTGTTTTTTCTTTATCTTTTGTCTTGTTTGTAAATTTATCTGTTTGCGGGAGAGTAAGGGAGAGCACAGAAATGGTGGCACAAAGGGTGAATAAATTCAGTAGTGATACTCTCTGCACACTATGCTGAAAATGAACAATATAAGTTGTGGGTGGGGACAGGAAAGCAAAACTGGGAGAGAGTGAGGGAAGAGGTGACATTGTTTGAAAAGAAATGTATTCACCTGATTTATGTAAATATATCCCCTCTGTACATCACCTTTTCAGTAACAGCAAATATATACTTTTAAAGAAGAAAATATGTAACTGTCAAATTACAACATTCTTATCTGTTATGCATTTTATTAAGGAAAATATACATAATTACATAGAATGGATCAATTAAAATATATGAAATGACATGCACTTTATTTTTTTAATTTCTTAAAAATTTTATTGTCAAGGTGATGTACAGAGGGGTTACAGTTACACAAGTAAGGTAGTGAATACATTTCTTGTCAAAATTGTTATCCCTTCCCTCACTTTTCTCCTACTTTCCCTCCACCTCAGCTTTCTTTTTTTCTTTTCTTTTCTATTTTTTTAGGATCACTTTTAATTTTGACCAATAGTGAAGCATTGAATTTATTTCTATAGGACACTTGAGTGTTTTGTACCTCTTCTTTTTTTTTTTTATTGTTTTTTGAGACAAGGTTTTGCTGTGGAGCCCAGATTGGCTTTTTTAAAAAAAATTTTATTGTAAAGATACTATACAGAGGGTTACAGTTACATGAGTAAGGTAATGAGTACACTTCCTATTGAGCATTGTTACCCCCTCCATTGTTTTCCCCCTACTATCCCTTCCCTCCCTACCTTCCCCGAGGTTCTTTTTTTTTTTTTAATTGTGATTAAGTGATTACATAATTTCCCAAATGACATGCACTTTAAACAAAGTTGGAAACTATTCCATAGGCCTAATCATAAAAACATTTGCTTTATGGACCACATGTTTACCAGACAGCCTGGCTAGAAGGTAGGAAAGATGTGACAAGGGCTTGGAGTTTTAAATTCCAAATGTACATTTGAGAAGTTATTAGCTTGCTTCTTATAATTTTTTTTCATTTCTAGAAATGAAAAAAAACTAAAAATTTTATTTTATATGATCAGAGGCACATAGACATTGTTTCTTTGTGTTCCTCCCCTAATAGTATCCTCCTTTGGTCTCACTATTTGTAGATGACTAGAGTCTTTGCAGTAAATCTTTTAGTCTTTGAATAGGAAACATCCAGTTTCTCCATTTATTTTGTTTGTTTTTGTTTGTTTTTTTTGTTTGGATTTTTTGGGGATCCGGTTGTGTGGCCTGAACTCTGGGCCTGGGCGCTGTCCCTCAGCTCTTCAGCTCAAGGCTAGCGCTCTACCACATGAGCCTCAGTGCCACTTCCGGCTTTTTTTTTCTTTTTGCTTATGTGGTGCTGAGGAATCGAACTCAGGGACTCATGAATGCAAGGCAAGTCCTCTACCACTGAGCCATCTTCCCAGCCCAAGTTTCTCCATTTATCTGGGAGCTATCTGATTCCAAGAACTAGCAAGCACCAGTCTCAAAGATGAGTGGGGATAAAATTACCCAACTCCTCAAATTGCTGTATCTACCTATGAATTTACCCAGAATTATAAGCAGCTACAGTGAATAAAATGAGCTCTGAATAATTATTTGAAAAAAATGTAATCACTTCTCCCTTTCCATCCATTTGCAGTTGAAAGTTTATAATCACTTGATTCTTTTTTTATCTATGTTTACCTTTCACGTATGAGTAAAGAAAGAAGGCCTTTAAAAATATTTTTTCATGCAAATCAAAACAACATTGAGATACCACCTCACCCCAGTTAGAATGGCTATAATCATGCTGGAGGGGATGTGGACAGAAGGGAACCTTACTTCATTGTTGGTGGGAGTGTAAACTTGTTCAACCACTTTGGAAAGTAGTATGGAGGTTCCTCAAAAGACTCCACATAGAGCTCCCCTATGACCCAGCAATTCCACTTTTGGGCATTTACCCAAATATTTACAAACAAGACCACACTAAAGCTACCAGCACAACTATGTTTATTGCAGCATTATTTACCATAGCTAAGATCTGGAACCAACCCAGATGCCCCTCAGTAGATGAATGGATCAAGAAAATGTGGTATATATACACAATGGAATTCTATGCCTCCATCAGAAAGAATGACATTTCCCCATTTGTTAGGAAATGGAAAAACTTGGAAAAAATTATATTAAGTGAGGTAAGCCAGGCCCAAAGAAACATAGGTCCCATGGTTTCCCTTATTTGCAATATCTAGTATATGTATGAGTCAAGCAGAAAAGGTCAGATAATGTGATGTTAGGAAAATGAACCCTTAGATATGTATTTAAATGTTTTTTTTTCTTTCATGCATTTGTTTCTAACGCATTTATAAGATTATTTCTTTGTTGTTTTGTATGTCCCTCCCCCACAGTATAACCCCTGCTTTCACTATATTTGATGTCGGTATAATTTGTGGAGGAGATGGGGAAAAACCAGTTGTTTAAGGATACAGGTGGACCTGTTGCAACAATGAGAAGTACAAGTTGTCATGTCGAAAATGAACTTTACAATTTTGATGCCGGAGCGGGGGGGGGGGGGGGGGGGGGGGGGGGGGACGGGGACTGGGAAGGGATGTGAAGGGTAAACAAAGGAGGAGGCTGCAATGCTTGATAAGAAATGTACTCATTATCTTGCCCATGTAATTGTAACCCCTCTGTACAGTATGTTCACAAAAAATAAAAATTAAAATTAAAAATAAATAAAAATAAAAATTAAAAAATTAAAAAAATATGTTTTCATTTCCATGACCTTTTAGTATATAATAACTGAGGCATGAAGAAAGTATGTCAGAAGATGAATAGCAGTCTTCATTTATCTTTCAGTATATATGTTTTCACTTTCTTTTGCTTGGAAGGCAAGGATATTTTATTAACAGATAGATATATCATTTCTCTCTATCCAAATCCATGCATATTAACCTTCATTACCAGAACACCCCATATCTTCAGGCAGAGTAACTGGTTAAAACTCATGTTTAAAACTGTGCAAATGTCCAATATAATTTTAGTTATTTAACTACCAACTGTTTTCCTTGAGGAAAAATGTATTCTGTCAGATAGAATATTGATGCTTGAATTCTACATGAACCAAAATAGTAAAAGAAGAAAAATTGATAGTGTTTTCAGAGCAGCATGAGAAGTTCAAATTTCATCAAAGGAACATGTTAAAGATTAAAGTAACTGAACTAGTAATTGGCACTTTAGCTTCTCTCTTCAGGGGCTTTCAATTTCTACACCATTTTAAGAACTATAAAGATTATTTTTTCATACACTTTTTCCACTTGGCATCATTCTCTGTACCTGTCTAATTTATGATGTCAATAATTATATTCAAACAAATAGATGTTCCATAATGTGTTCATAGAAGTAGACCATTAAGCACATCAATATTACAAAATAAATCCATGATAAGAATTCTAAATGCACAGAGAGAACCCCATGAAATTAATCCAGTTGAGCTATTAAAGAGTTATTAGATACTTTTCTTAGCCTGATATTTGAGTATAGCAAACATTTAGTGGAACAAAGTATACTTACTTTATACTTAGAAATACATTATTTCCTTACAATTATGTATAACTGTCAATCAAAAATGTTATGCTTCTTTGGAATTTTTTGGAGGGAGGGAAGTTCTGAGGTTTGAAACAAGGCTTCACACTTGCAGGCATTTCTGCTAGTATTTGAGCCATGCCTCCAGCTCCTTTACTTTAGCTAGGACTTTTAGTTTCAGTAGGCTCTCATACTTTTGCCTAGGGTATCTTTGGACTAAGATCCTCCTAATCTAAGGTTCCTGCATAGCACATTACATATGTGAAGTACAATTGTCAGATTCTTTGTTGACACATACCAAAATTTGGGCAGTAAATTAGTTGAGTGAGAAAAGTCAATCTCCAGATGAGCAATGGTGGCTCATGCCTATAGGCATGAGCTAGGACTATAGTCCTAGGTCAGGTGTCTGAGATCTGAGGATTGCAGTTCAAAGCCAGCCCAGGCAGGAGTCTCTGAAACTCCTATCTATATTTAACCAGAGAAGAAGCCAGAAGTGGACCTGGTGCTTACGTGGTAATGCACAAAAGCTCAAGGAGCCACTCCACAACAGGAGATTCAGAAATGCCAATACATACCACTGAGTATCTTATGAAAATCAGTTCCAGTATATCTGAACTAATGTTCCAGCTGATTTTTCCTATGTCACAGCAGTGTATACCTGAGAGCTGAGGTCAGTCCTAAATGCCATTTTTACTTTTAGGCCTGGCAGTTCCAATGGAATCATATTCTCAAGTACAGCTGGGATTTTCTTAGAAAATCTACTTTCCTACTAAGCTGTCTTTCAAAGAGTCATGATGTGGTAAAAAGAAGGGTGTTGGTCTCAAACAGGGTTTGGTTATAGATAAAGATCCATCTATAACTAGAATTTCATTAACTGTATAAGCGTTTGGGTAGTTTAATGTACTGAAATCTGACTGCTTCCACTCGAACAACTATTATGAAATAAGTCATGTATAGCTTGGAGCTCCAGAAGGGCTAGCCTTACAGTGTCTGCCTAAGAAGACTAAACATGTGGCAAGGAAACCAACCATGAATCAATGAAATTAAAATCATACACTATTTCAAATTCCAGCTAAAATGCTTATCTAGGTAATTATGCCTTGAAAAGAAAAGAAAAAACTTTCTTCATTAAATGTTCAGCTTATTGATCCTTTTTTTCTATCATAAATGTCTTAAGTAGATGTAGATATAGAAAATATACTTTCTGGAATAAGTACATACCATCTGATATATCTAATAAATTGTATATTAGCTACTAATTCCTACTAGCAGTAATAATTCACAGCTTATAACATATGATGATATATTTCTTTTTTCAGACCTTTTTAGCTTTTAAACAAGTAGAACTCAGCTTTCATTTTGGAGAGAATATTTTTAGAATTACTTTTCTACCTATTTTCCTTAAAGTAATAGGAAAGATAAAACTGCATATTGTATAGAAGGAGCAATGTACATCAGCAGATCAGAAGTTAGGGCCAGACTGTGTCTGCCTATAGACTAGGTCTATATTTGATTGATTATCTTGATAATATTTCATAGGAAACGTCCAAATTATCACATTGTTTGTAATTGCTTTTTACTGTTGACAGAAGTAGCCCTCCTGCATGACAGCAACCTACATTAAATATAGTTAATAGAGAACATAGTTATCTATTATATATATTTATAAAATGTGTTAATCATAACACACACAAAATCAAAGGGCAAAGGAGAGGAACAGACAAATTTCAGGCTAATATGTAATTTCTGACACTAAACAAAATGCTCCAGATAGGTATCACTTTTTCCCTGTTAAAAGAACATATCCAAAACCAGATAAATTTCCCTAAATAAGGACAGGAATCTTATCACAATTAGGGAAATATCTATGCAATATAGATCAGTGGGATATTCATTGAGTTGTATCTGACCTACATAAGGATATCAAATAAGCAAAAATCATTTTACCTTTATTATCCCTTGGGAATTTTTTGATGGTTGGTCCATTATCCTGATCAACAATAACTTCCTCTCTGTTGCTAGGCATCATAACTATAAATAAGAGATTTAACTGAGTAATTTTCTATACAAAACACCCACGAGAAATGCAGATATATGACTAATATTGTTCAATATTCTACTAATATGGATTTTTATATACTTCAATTATAGTAAAAGTATCTGTGCTTATGGTTGTGCAATTTAAAAATCAATGAGAATGGACATGGTAAATTGTAACCCTTTTTATAACTATTTGAAAATAATATACATATGTATTCTTAAAAATCAATAAGATGGTTAATTATGTGAATTTAAAGTAAAATTATATTGCATTCAGTTGCCAACTTACCATCTTTAAAACATTTACAAAGGTTCCATTTTCAAAATTCATATTCAGATTAGTATTTGCATCCATGATTAATAATATATTTCCAAAAATGCTTCTGAAAAGATTTTTCTCACTTAATAGACAATGAGTGTAAAATAGTTACACACTTAACTCACTGTGGAAGTTTTTGATGATAGCATATATGCAAAGACCGCCAGATTCAAATATAACCTTCTGGTCATTGCTATGAATCTCCACAAAACATGGAAAGGGGTAAAACTAGTATTTATATGCTATTTTTCAGTTTGTGATTTCATTCTCTATAGTCAAAAAGCCAGAAGTTTTATTAAAATATTATACCTCTCTAAAATAAGTTATGATCACTCAAGTCATCCTTTTCTTTTCTCTGATACAAAATCTATCTTTGTAGTCCTGGTACTGAATTCTCAATCCTCCTGATTTTGCCTCCTGAGTGCATGGATTATAGTACTGTACCATCATACCTGCTGGTTTAGGAACCATCAAACCTGTTCCCTTGTAGATAATTTCCTACCCTGATTGGACAGCTGTAGAATGTGCATATATAACCAAATTACTGCTGATGATAATTGAAACATGTATATGTATAAGCATATATGTATATACACATATATAGATGTAGATGTATTTGCACATTGCCAGTTCTGCAGCCTTAACCCAGTGTCTTGCTGTGTCATTCTGCTTGCTTGTTCCTGGTTGGTGTTCTACCACTTGAGCTACATCTCTAGTCCAGCTTTTGGCTGGTTAATTGGAGACAGAGTTTCTTAGACTTTTCTGCTTGGGCTGGCTTTAAATCTTGATCCTAGATCCTCCAGATTTTAGTCTCTTCCTCTCCCCTCCTCCTCCTCCTTCCCCTCTCTGTCCTCCTTCCCTGTCCTCTCTCTTCCTCTACTCCCTCTTTCGCTCTTCCCTACCATCACCGGTACAAATATTATTGCTACAGAATAAATGCTTAGATTTTCTTCCTTCCTTCCTTCCTTCCTTCCTTCCTTCCTTCCTTCCTTCCTTCTTTCCTTCCTTCCTTCCTTCCTTCCTTCCTTCCTTCCTTCTTTCCTTCCTTCCTTCCTTCCTTCCTTCCTTCCTATCCCTTTCTCTCTTTCTTTCTTTCTTTTCTTCCTTCCTTCCTTCCTTCCTTCCTTCCTTCCTTCCTTCCTTCCTTCCTTCCTTTCTTTCTTTCTTTCTTTCTTTCTTTCTTTCTTTCTTTCTTTCTTTCTTTCTTTCTTTCTTTCTTTCTTTCTTTTTGCTTGCTTGCTTGCTTGCTTGCTTTCATCCTTTCCTTCTTTCTTTTTTTCTTTCTCTCTCTCTCTCTCTTTCTTTTTTGTACTAGCATTGGGGTTTGAACTCAGGGCCTGAACACTGTGCCTCAGCTCTTTTCATTCAAGGTTGGTACTCTACCACTTGAGCAACAGCTCTACTTCTGGCTTTTTGATTGTTAATTGGATGTAAGAGTCTCACAGACTTTCCTGCTTGGTCTGGCTTCAAACCAGGATCCTCAGGTCTCAGCCTCCTAAGTAGCTAGGATTACAGGTGTGAGCCATAGGGGCCTGGCAAAACTTGAATTAAATTTAATCTCTAAGGGTTTTGAGTCCCAACTCGAATGCTCTGGCTACACATTAGAATCTTCTGAGCTGATACCAAAAAGCAAAGCAGAACACTGCTCCCAGTATTTTAGATGAAGAGAGCAAGACGCTGAGTGTATGGCCTGGGAATCCATAGTTGTAACAGTTCCATAGGTGATCGTAGTACAAAACTAGATTTAATAATCACTGAGTTTACTAGAAATTGGAGACCAGAAAACAATATATAAAATTGACAGGCTAAATATGACTTAGATGAATGTTGACATGTGATGAATTGCCATTATTCATCTCCAAGAAAGATCTATAACACAACACTTTTCCTAATTCTTTAAATTCTTGTTCTCCCCGCAAAACATGTTGTGGATGATAAAAGCAAGTACTGTTGTAAAAAGCAAGAACAGTTATAAAAACCTAAAATATATTCTGCTAAAGGTAAAGCAGAAATCAATTTACTAAAGGAAAAGGATAAAAAGAAATTTAGATTGTGTAGGTAGAGAAGATGAATGACTTTCCTATATCAACTGATCCATCAACATTATACACTTAATTTCTATACATCTAAGTAAGAGCAGACAGCAAGAGGAAATAAGCAACCAATGGAAAGCCACATAAAGAGAAATGATATCCCCTTGTATTTCCCTAGAATGTAAAATTTCTGAACTATTTTCCCACATATTTTGCTAATTATTTTCATCAAATAAGCAAAAAAATTCATGGTGCTTAAGCAACATACCCAAGATGCTCTGCCCACTTAGTACTAGACCTATTCCTAGACTTAAGGATCTGGCATGCCACTTTAACACAATTTTTTTGGAATGGTGTCTATGGTATTAGACGTTTGAGACAATTAAAAATATAGACAATAGCATAGTCAATATCCCAGTTCCAAATTGTTGAGAATGGGGCTTATCATATATAGATTCTGTTTTTAAGCACTCTTAAATGACCAACAGTGTGATTCTTACACTAGAAGTTGCATAAATACTTAACACATGCCATGCCTGGAGTTATTCCCATGAAATCCAGTAATACATTTATAGGAGGAATTGAGGAAAATATTTCTGAAGGTTTGTTTCAATTTATTGATCAAATGAAAACTGAATGTTTCTAAAGCCACATATATTAAAGAAGTATTACCTTTTCTTCCAGTTGTTTCTGTGTGTGTGTGTGTGAGAGAGAGAGAGAGAGAGAGAGAGAGAGAGAGAGAGAGAGAGAGAGAGAGAGAGAGAGAGAGAGAGAGAGAGAGAGAGAGAGAGAAGAGAGGGGGGGAGAGAGGGTCTCCTAGGCTCAAAGACTCAGTACAGTTCCTGAGTTTTCTTATGTGCTTGAGGCTAGCACTCTGCAACATGCACCACAGCTCTACTTCTAGCTTTTTGGTGTAGATAAGAGTCTCATGGACTATCCTTCCTGGGTATTCATACAGCCATCCTCAAATCTCAGCCTTCTGACTAGCTAGGATTACAGGTATAAGCTATTAGCATCTAACTCCCTCTTGTTTCTTTCTCCAAGAGCTATGTCCTAATGAAGAAATTCCTGAAAGGATATTTTCCAATTATTTTTTAGGCAAAATACTCACTCATTCTCTCAGAATGATGATCCATCTGGGAGGGAGAGCTTGACACACTGCTACTGGGGTGAGAGGAAGTCTGGCTCCCAGGGCGATGACTTTCTTCCAGAGAGGGAGCTGGAGAAGGACTCTCTGGGATGCGTTCCTGATACAAAGTAAACACAAAAGGAAATGCCATCTGCATGTGCAAGATTTTTCATGATGGTTGTGATATGGGATTCGATTTCTAACTTAATATGAAAGTGTCTAATTCCACACTAGATCATAGGAAATATGTGTCATTAAATAAAATCAGATCTTCAGATCTTGTGAAATTAACTGAACGTTGTAACAGGTGAATAACAACAACAACAACAATAATAATAATCTACAGAGTAAGCCAGGCACTAGTGGCTCATGACCTGTAATCTAGCTCCTCAGGAGGCTGAGATCAATGACAGCCCAAGCAGGAATGTCCATAAGATACTTATATCCAATGAACCACCAGAAAACCAGAAGTGGCACTGTGGCTCAAAGTGGTAGAATTCTTAAGAACAGGGACAGTGCCCAGGAGTTGAGTTCAAGGGCCATGACCCCCCCCCTCCCGTCCCAAAAAAACAAAACAAAAAAAATAACCCAAAGCAAAAAATATCCAAAAACTAAAGACACATTGAGGAGGCAAAACTCATAAGTCATTATCAGAATGAGTGTAGAATGAAGATTATTGCTATTATTTTAAGCTTTAGACTGATGTAAAAATCAATATCAAGGTGTAAGGAGTAATATTTTATCAGATTAAAGATGTATATCAAATGTGCAAACTTGATAAAAATGGAAAAACTTACAAATGTTGCTACTTAATACTTGTTTAGTTTTACTGCACAGGCAAAAATTGTGGAAAGGATATAATTTCAATTTATCTGAAATTAGGAGCGCATGTTGAATTCAACCAAGAAAATGTTTTGATATGCACATGACACAAAGACTCCTTAATATTGATTCGAATTTCATATTTCTAGATAATGAACATTGAATATTTTATATACTATGATCATCCATTGCTCTTAATACATTTATGGAGCTATTCAATACATTTATGCAACATAAATTGATGAATAAATTTTGATCATTGTGTTAATTTTAACAATAAAATAATTAAATTGCAGTTTTTATGCACATATGCAATAAATTTGAGTATGTTATAGACATGTTGAAACAGAATTGTTTGTTCTATAAAACATTTAATTCAACCATAATAAATTCCTTAAATTAAATCTTCTATCTAATTATAATTGCATCATCAGAGTTATTCCAATAATAATTAGTTTAGCAAATGGGTGTTTGTATATTTTTGTATTGATTTTTCATGAGAAACCCCAAATAAATAAATTCCCTAAATAGAAGTTGGATATATATAGTGCAAACATAATAACCTGAGGGTTAAAAGTCACTATATCATTATAGTAGTTATTATTTTTCAGTGTATCTCATTTCAGCAGGCAGAAATCATGCCCCCATGCAAGCTGTCCAGTTTATATCTTAATTGCCAAAAACTGTGAGTATGTCATATGACATAGCCAAAGGGACTTTGCAGATTTGAGAACCATAAAATAGAGGGATTATATTGGATTTATATTGGATTCCAATCTCAATACAAATGTTCTTAAAATCAGAAGATATATTGGTGATTCAGCATTGTGAATGTTGAAGATGGAAAAGGGCAACATAAACCAGGAAATGTGTGAAGTTTGTAGAAGGTGGAAAACACAGGTAATACATTTTTTTCTTGGAATCTAATGAAAGGAATACAGTTCTGCCTGAACCTTGCTTTTAGTTTCATCAGACTGAAATATCACTGTAACCCACATAATTATAACATGTACACAAATTATTTTAATTGTAGTCATTTGTTACAGCCACATTAGAATACTCATCAATGCACTGTCTCTAATCATGTTTTTATTACTGTTTAGTATTTCATTAGCATTCAATAACTTTAGTAATACAAGAGCCTTTGTGTATATTAGTAGTAATGTTGTATATCAGTTAAGTACAATGGTAAATGCATAGTATATTTTAAAGACTTTATAACTGTTGTTATGTCTTGAAACAATATTTTAATACAGACTAATTTGCTAATATATTAATTTATATTTACTATGCAAGAAAATGTCTAGTTATAAAAAATGGATGTTAGATTGTGAAAATGGCAATACTGCCAAAGGCTATGTACAAATTCAATGCGATAGCTATCAATATCTCAACCTCATTCTTCAAGGAAATAGAAAAAGCAACCCAAAATTCATATGGAACAATAAAAGATCCCAAATAGCAAAAACAATCTTTAGCAGAAAAAACAGTGCTGGAGGAATATCAATATCAAACTTCAAACTCTACTGCAAAGCCACAGTATTCAAAACAGCTTGGTATTGGCACAAAAACAGAACTGAGGACCAATGGAGTAGAACTGAAAACCCAGAAATGAACACGCAGACCCATAGCCATCTAATGTTCGATAAGGAAGCTAAAAAATAGAATGGGAGAAAGACAGCCTCTTCAGTAAAGGGTGCTGGAAAAATTGGTTAATCACCTGTAGAAAACTAAAGTTAGATCCTTATGTATCATCCTGCACCAGAATCAACTCCAACCAGGATCAAGGACCACGAAGTCAAAGCAGACACCCTGAAAACATTACAGGAAGGAATAGGAGAAACTCTAGGGTTCCTAGGTTCATAGGGTGAAATTTTTTTAATAAAGATCCAGAAACACAACAAATCCAAATGTTGGACAAATGGGATTGCATGCAACTGCTTCTGCATGGCAAAGGACATAGCTAGCAAGATCAGTAGAAAGCCCATGGACTGGGAGAAGATCTTCACTAGCCATAAAATGGACAAGGGTCACATGTCTAAAATATACTTAGAACTCAGAAAACTAAACCCCCCAAAACAAATCCTCAAAGAAACAACTGCCTGATTAATAAATGGGTGAAAGACATAAAGAGAGACTTCTCTGAAGAGGAAATAAGAATGGCCAATAGACACAGGAAGAAATGTTCAACTTCTCTAGCCATAAAAGAAATGATAATCACAACAACATTGACATTCCACTTGTACTTGACATGTACTCTTTACCTTACTCATGTAACTGTAACCCCTCTGTACAGTAATCTTTACAATAAAATATATACAAAAAAGATTATTTGGAGCAATCTGAAAAAAATGGATGTTAAGCACATTCGAAAGAAATGCATAAGCAGATCAAAAGAAATGAATTACTTTTCCCCAAGAGTTTTAGTTCTTTTGGCAGGATGGTGTTGGGATACACAGGAAGATGTATTTATTCTTCCTACCATAGATAATTTCATTTTGGAGAGACCCAAAGGTCATCACTTTATAAAATCTAAACTAAACTTTCATAGTTAGAAATATATTCTCTATATTGTATATGTATATTTAAACACATATGCATATATAGAACATCCATTTAGCCATTTTTGTCCATTCACCATTTTGCAATCTCATTGATTTCATGTTTATAAGGTAGAAAACATCCAGTATTTTCATTGAAACTCTGCTGCAAAAAAAATAAATAAATAAAATTAAATGAACTTCATTTCTCTAACTCTTTTTGGCTACTAAAAGAAAGGATAGGTACAAAACCCAGAAGTTATTGTATGAAAATAGAAATAAAGAACAAAATCAATGTATAGTGATAAACAGGAATCACATACAGCATCACATGCTTTACAATAGCAATGGAAACTCTTTCAGTTGGGGTTGTTGGCCTAAGTCACAGAGCAACTGCTTAGCAAGCACAATGTCTAGAGTTCAAATCCCAGTACTGCTAAGTAAGAAGAGTAAAAGAGCATTGAAAATTGATGTAGTTCATGATCTGCCAAAGCAAGAGAATATAGATGACCATGACACTTGGTTTTGTACACTGTGTTTAACAAAAAATGCTAGTACCCTTTTTTATAAAAGGTTATATAAAAATTTACACAAATTGAAATTTTTATTAAGACAATGTTCAATGCTGTAAGTGATTTTTCCAGTATGTTCAAAATTAGCATATGATCAGATATTATGTACTTGAATAATTTAGCCTCAAATTCCTTCTTTGCAATTTTCAACAGCTTATTATATGAATCAGTAAAATAACTTGGAAAACATGATTTTGACAGTGAATATTAAGAGTGACAGTAATATTTTGAAGAAGCATTATTTCTGCTATAAGATTTTGTAGCTGTATTTGCCAAATCCAATCAAGGTTCAGTTCACTGTTAGTATTTTCCTAAGGAATATGTGAGGTCAGAATTTTTTCACCATGTAAACCATGTTAGAGGAGCCCAATGTTTCATATTGATTTAGAATTGCATATGAATTTTTAAGGTGTGGAACAAGAATGTTCAATTTCTCCTCAGATAATGATAGGTCTTTGAACAATGTCTTCTTTCAAGTAATCAGGTCCGTTTTTCAGTTCTGTAATCAGTATGCATCTATTTAGCTGCTTAACTGTAATGTGTTTTGGTTCATTAGGCGGCTACTGTTGTGCCTCAGCCTAGTTAAAATCTCACAGCAAGTTAATCTGTTTTATTACAAATGAGAACACAAGTGATAATGTCCTCACCACTTGCCAAATACAGGGTTAACGGTATTTGCAACAAATCAATAAGGACATTTAAAAAGGAAAATTGCAAATCTTAAACCCCAATCACTTTATTCATTGATGATTTCATTTTATGTGGCATTTATGACTTTTACTACCTTGTTACTCTTCATATATTTCATTCGCGTCCTATCAAAAACAGCTGTAGCTCTTGGGCAACACTGCAGAAGTGAAGATTCAAAGCAGTGAAGGAGGGAGAATTCCAAAATTCACTGCACTGACTCAGTGCAGTTAGTATAGCCTTCAGATTATCACATATACAACTCCAGGTTTACCTTAAAAAACAAATCACTATAGGAAATTATATTAATTACTACATACCTAAACGTTCTCTATCATACCACTTCCTTTCTTTTGTGATATATCACAAATTTTCAAGAGACTTATCCTATTAAGTTGATTCAAATTATTGTATATATATAATAATTTATATATATATATATATATATATATATATATATATAGAGAGAGAGAGAGAGAGAGAGAGAGAGAGAGAGAGAGAGAGAGAGAGAGAGACAGAATAAGAGCTGTGATTAGAAAATTCAAAGTGGTTCTTTTTTTCCTCCCAATCCTTGGGTTTGAACTCAGGGCCTGGACACTGTCTCTGAGCTCTTTTTCCCAAGGCTAGCACTCTATCACTTTAAGCCATAGTTCACTTCCAGTTTTCTGGTGGTTCATTGGATATAAGTTCCTGCCCAGGCTGCCTTCGAACTGCAATTCTCAGATTTTAGCTTCCTGAGTAATTAGGATTATAGGCGTGAGATACTGGGAACTTGGCTGGGTTTTTTGTTGTTTTCTTTATTTGTTTTTGTTTTTTAAGTAGTTTTGTTTGTTTTTCTAACAATCTATATGCTTTAAGACTTGGTATATTGTATATTGACACAAAAGGATCAATTCTGAACCATTTTCATGAAGACCTATATTATTTTACTCCTTTGGAAATATGGCAATAAACATAAATTTTATGAAGCACTAGTAGATGTCCATTAAACATGTCTATCACGTCTGTCCATGTCTGTCCATATGTACATCATTGCCCTTTAAAATGGCCACCTAAATGTTCAAGTGTTGTCTCTGGTATTTTATTATATTGATTTTTACCAAGTATTCAGTGGGATTATATAATAGACAATTTGTCTTTTTATTCTTATTTAATTAGAATTCAACACTTGCTGTATTATTACTCTTCCAAATGTTAATCTATTAATGAGTTCCTAAAGGATTTAATGACATTTCACTGCTGAGAGATTGCATTTTGAAGTTTATCTGAATGCTAGCTATTTTATTCATGCATTTGTCTTGCTATTTCATATTTAATTGATGTGCCACTTCTGTATAGTCAGCAGAGTTCTGCAGAAGCAGACTGTAAGTTAACTAACTTTAGTAATAAAATTAGTAACAGGAATACAAAGTTGGTTTGTTGTGTCTATTAACTTGGTTTACCACTAATTCTGAGAGAGAAATTTATATTCAAACTTAGTTTGTCTACATACCATCTACCACCTAATGCTTTACAAGTGTTTATTAAATAAACAATCATTCTGTGTTCCAAAATAATCAGTTTATCATTGTATTGAAGTTACTGTAAGTGAATATAATAGCTGTAAATTTAGAAGGAATCCGACAAGGAGAGTATTGAGACTATAAAGCAAAAGAGAATTTTGAGAGGAGTGACATTGATCAAGATGCATTGTATTCATGAACAGCTTTTTAAAAAAATGTTTTGTTATTGTAAAAATACTGCACAAAGGGGTTACAATCATATGGGCAAGGTAATGAGTACATTTCTTATCTAGCATTGTAGCCTCCTCCTTTGTTTCCCCTTCCCATCCCTTCCCATCCTCCCCCCCACCTAATCCTCCTCCCCCCTCCCCCCCACCTAAGTTGTAAAGTTCGTTTTCAACATAACGACTTGTACATCTCATTGTTGCAATGGGTCCACCTGTATCCCTATTGAAACAATTTTTCCCCTTCTGCTCCCCAAACTATACCAACATCAAATACAGTGAAAGCAGGGGTTATAGCATGGGGGAGAGATACACAAAGCAACAAAAAAAATCACGTGGTCCCTTATAAATATGTTAGAAACAATAGAAAGAAAGAAAAAAAACACTTGTGTCCTTATCTTGGGGTTCATTTCGCTTAACATAATTTTGTCTGAACTTTTCTTCTTGTCTCAGATATATACTAGTTATTGCAAATAAGGGAAACCACGGGACCGATGTTTCTTTGCGCCTAGCTGACTTCACTTAATATAATTTTTTCCAAATCTTTCCATTTCCTAACAAAAAGACTACACATAGAGCTCCCCTATGACCCAGTAATCCCACTTTTGGGCATTTACCCAAATGATTACAAACAAGACCATACTAAAGCTACCAACACAACTATGTTTATTGCGGCATTATTTACCATAGCTAAGATATGGAACCATAAACAGCTTTGTTGAATGGCAAGTCCTTTGTACAACTATATATATTTATTTATATACAAATATCTATTTATATATTTACACTTAAATATATACTTAAATATATAAAATATTAAATATATACTTATACATACTTATAAGTATATATACTTAATGTATTTATATACTTATATACTTAAGTTAGATGACTTACCAATCAAAGAAAATACCATCAAAATTGAGTTTCTTTGTGTAGGGATGTTAAAGACACAGTATAAATGTTGAATTATAAAAGAAAAATAATACTATGCATAAGAAATGAGGCCAGATAGAAACGAGAAGTGGAAAGTAGAACCATGAAATAATCCACATTTATAAGCACACCCTGCATGTAACCTATGTGTAGCTCAGACAAAGACTTCTCACTTCTTCAATGTGATCACTTTATCCTGGACAGGCCTCATAGATTACAGGGATCAGCAATAATATATTCTCATAGCATGTAAATGGCCTCAAGTGAGTTCATTTGGTGGGAAAAAAATGAATGACTTTTAAATGAGGTCATAAGTTTGGAACTCTGACACCCACCTTGCCAAATAAAGAAATAAACATAAACACAAACAGCCCCAATTCTGACTCAAAGCATCTCTATCTCATGTTCTAAAACACAGCAATAGCTTTGTCATTCCATAAAATTGTTAGAATACTGATTCAAAGAGTGACTCTCAGTGAATTTAAGTTATCACCAAAATATCCCTCTGTGTTGACTAATTTTAATACCAGATGTTCATATGCTAATGCCACTGCCTGGTGACCATTTCCTAACAATTCATTAATTTCCAGATGCTCAACCAAACAAGAAACACAGATAATCAAATGGTATTGGTAAAGAGCCAAATAATCTTTTTCTGACTTAAATTTATTTCAAATAAAACTATGACACATTGATATTATAAATTATTCCAAAAATACAGAAAAATGTGGTATAAGATATACCCCTAATTGTCCACTATGGAATAAACTTGCATACCATTCAGCTATTTTATTAATATTTTCTTCGGAATTTCACCATATCCAGTGAGTCAACTAAAGATTGACTAGTCTGGAATGCTTAATGATCATAATGCAAATTACAATACATATTATGGCTGTATTAGTTATTAGCTACACATGCTAATAGTTGAGCCAACAATAAAGAGATGTGATCCAAAACTAAAAAATGCTATAAATTTGTCATAGAAATATTCCCAAAGTAGTTTCTGGCAATATAACAACAGCAACAAAACCCCACATTTCTTTAAAACCTCTAATATTTTTTCCACTTTTGGATTTAAAGAGTATATCAATCACTGGTTATACTGGAAACACTCTGTAAGCTTAAGAATACTTAAGCTTCATCGCTATATTAAGGTTCAATATTGTGATTTCACTGAATCGTGGGTTTAAATACAATATGTAAATAGTGATCCCTCACCTATGGCAGGAGTTATATTCCAAAGAACACTCAAAATAGGTGAAAATCTGTGAAACAGAAATAAGTGAACTTCATTATATTTTTACCTATCGCAGTGCTCTCTGGAACATAACTCCTGTAATAGTTGAGAGATCACTGTATTTAGAGTGTTGAACATATATCCCATTAGGTATAGAAGGCCAATGGGTGATTTCACATGGTGTGTGGATGTCTGCACTCCAAAGTAAATATTAAATACTCCACATGTAAACATTCTAAGAAGTACAAATCAGGTCAACTTTGGTAGTAAAATAAGCATTTCTCTCCAACTCCCACCAGGCTTCTAATCTATCCTTTGTGGTAGCAATTTCAAAGGTGAACAGATACTCTCTTGAGACTCACATTTGTAAATTATTCTAATGTTTGGAGCATCCTTGGTATTGGTACTAATAAGATGCTCATAGAAGAACCTACATTAGATCAATGTACCTCTGTCTGAGGATAGCTCTTGACCATGGCATTGGCTCCTACTTATTAGTATACTATACAGATACTGGAAAATGAAACAATAATAAAATAACATCAGCTAATGTACACTATGTCATGCCAACTATTATTTTAAGTGTTGCTACATGTTTTATGACTTTAGACTTTACAATGATGTGATGAAGTAGGTAAAAGTAACAATTATCATCCCTATTTCATGGAAGGGGGACAAATTAAGACACACATAAGGTCCTTGGTTTGCTTAAGGTCATATAACAAGAAATGGAGAAATCAGGACAAATATACAGACACTCTTAATGTAATCCTGCCTCCAACAAAACCTGCTTCTGATTGTACCTAACTTTGTGAGATAACAATGTCAATTATTCAGAATTGACATATAATTCTTTGAATCCTTTTGTGTAATCCTAAATGTATTTTACTTTTGTATTTCTAACAAGGTAGTATAACACAGTCCACTTTATATGTTAAGCATTTGTAAGTCAGTGAATTGGACTTACTTTGTTTTCTAACAGAAAAAAAAATTAACATGCATCCTGTAACAAATATCCTCTCTTGGTAATTGTAAAGCAAATGAATGTCCTTGTGAATTGTTAATGAGTACAATTGTTTTTTTCTTTTCAAAGATAACTGATGGTCATGGATCTTTAATTTAGCCTAACTTCTTTCTACAATGACAGAAATGTTCTATACCTAGACTGTCTAATGAAGCAGCCACAAAACAAGTGGCTATTGAACACTTGACATGTGACTAATGTTTTTTGATATCTAAGCTCCTGAAAGTGATACTACCTTTCAGAATTCTAAAATTCTATATTTATTCCTCCTAGTGGGTGAAAACCCTATGGTAGTTGGAACTACTTCAGCCAGGTCTATTCTCTCTCTGTTAGTTTTTACTGTTTAAGAGTATTTGCAAGCCAGGTGCTGGTGGCTTACATCTGTAATACTGGCTATTCAGGTGGCTGAGATCTGAGGATTGCAGTTCAAAGACAGCAGAAGAAGGAAAGTCCATGAGACTCTATTCTCCAATTAACCACCAGAAACTGGAAGTGGCACTGTGGCTCAAAGTGGTATTATGCTAGCCTTGAGCCAGAAAGCTCAGGGACAGTGCCCAGACCCTGAGTTCAAGCCCTACAACTGACAAAAAATTTGCAAGATATAAAAACCCCAAATCACAAAACTATTTTTCACCTTAGGATGGACCTATTTACATACTGACTGAAGTAAATTGTCAAATGCAATGATTTGCAACTACTACTTTCAATTTTGACATCATTCTGTGCAAAATGAGTATAATTTAATTGAAAAGCAAACTGCATATTCATTTATATTATACAGATTTCTCAAAGTTTTAATTTATGTTTTTCTGACAGATGAACTTGTTTGAAGGTTTTGTTTTTGAAAATTAATGTGAAGAAATTAATATAGATTTTCATTTGCTAAGTATATCATATTTCTGACAATGCTTAAAAGCAGTGCTGTCTTACAACCTATTTAGTACAGAGCCAATTGTAAGTATTTCATAATTTTGTGGGCTATTTGGTTCAGCTGTTGGTAATTTGAAATCAACCATGGTGGAAACATTTATATCACCAAAATTGGCAAATATTAAAAGTTGGGTTTCCTTTTTAAAACTTTGCTTTGTTTTGTAAGAGCTGATTTACAGGAATATCAGAGGATAATGATGCATATATAAAATCTAAAACATTGACTTTACAAGTATATTATAAGAATCTGAGGTTCTCATTTTATACTAATACATTGAGTATACTATTGTTCAACACTATTTGAGCAAGCAAATGTTATATTCAAAAATAAGTACACTACATATTGTGTTCATCTGAGCCATGAATATTCACACAAATACAAATGGACTGTCACATTATAAAAAATGCATATATTTTGTGAATATGCACTCAGATACCATAACTTGCCTTTTAAATTCCTAGAAAACTTGAGACAAACAGCATAGTAAGTACTGGTAAAATTTAAGCACAGGAAAAGGAGAAAAACAGAAACTGCTATCTGTAGTTTCTTTTTCTCTAATGACTCAAAATGCTTCATTTAGTAAGATACAAGAGAGAGCATTCTGCTATGCTTTCAAAGTAGGATATGAGTTCAGTTTGTCTATTTAAATTTTTACTCAAACTTATTCACATATTGTATATCTTTCCCCTTTAAACTAAAATACATCTACAAATATCTGATACATAATAAGACAAAAAACACACACAAACTACAGAAGGATCCATAAGCTTTTAAAATCAGAGCAGTATTTTCTTTTAATTTACTTCACTATCTGAATGAGCTGGCTAATAAATTAGCATTTGGTCTCATGTTAGTAAAAATGAAGGATTTAGATAACAAAGTAGACTACCCAATTTTCAGATGAGGGACTATCTTCATAAATATGAATTATATACTTAAATATAAAACAAGTGGAATCTATTTTTTGTTGGTTGTGGGTCTTAAACTCAGGACCTAGGTGATGTCACTCAGCCTCTTTGTGTTCAAGGCTCTACCACTTGAGCCACAGCACCACTTCCAGTTTTTGAGTGGGTAATTAGAGATAAGATACTCATTGGGATTTTTTTTTTGCCTTGGCTGGCCTCGAACCGTGATCCTCTGATTTTAGACTCCTGAGTAGCTAGGATTTCAGGTGTAAGCCACAAGAGTCTGGCCCTAATTTTTAACAAAAAGATTAGAATAATTATTCCCAGGCACTTTCACTAGAAATGGTATATGCTAGAAATAAGTATGTAGTTTATGGCTCAGTCATTCATTGTTTTGATATCACTTATATATCACATAATTCTAATATTCAAAATTTATAATGCACAATTGGTTTCCAGTGGGAAAAATGTTTAGCCTCATGATTATCAGTAACAAGAATGACCACAGGCATCAGCTTAGAACAAGCCATAGTAAACAAGAGTGGCACGGGTATAAAACATGACTCTGAAAACTTGTTTCATTACCATAGTTATTGTGCTTCATTTTCAATCCAAAAACTTTATAAATAAAATTTTCAAAAGAAGACTTTGAGCTGGAGCCAGCAGTTCATGCTTATAATTCTAGTTATTAGTAAGGTTGAGATATGAGAATCTCATTTTTGAAGCCACCTTGTGAGAATGCTATTTCCAATTAACTAATTAAAAAGCCACAAATGTAGCTGTGGATTAAGCAGTAGAGTGCGAACTTTGACTAAGAAAAAACTCAGGGACAGTTTTCTCTGAAACTAAAAGAAAAAAACAAACAAACTTGTAAACACCAAGCCAAATATAATTAAGCATATTGTAAATTTGATAGTTCTATGTTTAATTATGACCAAAGACATGGACTCTTTTTGTAATATGTACTATTCTTAATATGCAAAACATATTTTGCAAGTATCATTTTAAATTGATTCAATCAGGCAGCAAAATGTGTTTTGTAAACCAGGCCATGTGATTAATTAGAAAGAAATCAAATTGTACAATTTAAACAATACCACAAAGTTAATGCCTCCAGCCCTATTTTTTCACTGATTATTTTTACCATGAGGACCATTTCCTGCACAAGCTCATGCCTGAGTCTTCTAGAGGCTTCCTATCACTGCATGATTCACAGGCAAGCTGCCACTGAGCCAAGCTTCCCTTCTGTTGTCAAACTTACATCTCAGCTGGCCTGGCACTGGGATTCTCCCAACCTTATATAGCTTGGAATGACATTGCAGCCAGTTGTGAATTGAGAAAGGGACTCAAACTTTTTTGCCACAAGCTGTCCTTGAACCATTATCTTCCCATTTGTAGCTTCCCAAATATCTAGCATTAAGAAGCATAAAACACCAGCTCTGCATTTACATTCCATTACAAATAGTATATGTTACCTTTTCAGATCATGAAGATTTTGGAAGGATAGCTTATCTCTAAATGGTAAATAGTTATGAACATCATGATTAACTAAATACAAGTATTTCTTTTGTAAAGTAATGAGCAACACTAATGCAAAAATTAGGGGGGACTTTTTTGGTGGGGGGAAGGGATTGATTGTGGGTCTTGAACTCAGGGCCTAGACAATATCCCTGAGGTCTTTTGTTAAAGGCAAGTGCTCTACTACTTTGAGTAACAGTGCCACTCCCCGTTTTCTGGTGGTTAAATGTCATGTCAAAACCAGCTTTACAATGTCGGTGTGGGGGGGGGGGAGGGGGGTATAATTGGGTGGGGGGAGGGGGGTAAAATTGGGTGGGGGGAGGGGGGAGGCGGGGAAGGGAAGTGAAGGGTAAACAAAGGAGGAGGCTGCAATGCTTGGTAAGAAATGTATGCATTATCCTGCCCATGTAATTGTAGCCCCCCTGTACAGTATGTTCTCAAATAAAATAAAATACAATTAAAAAAAAAAAAAGAGTCTCATGGGTTTTCCTGCGTTGGTTGGCTTTCAACAGCAATCCTCACATCTCAGCCTCCTGAGTACCTAGGATTACAGGGGTAGTCTATCAGTGCTGGCACTAAGAAGTTCTTTTTTTAAATTTCAAACTGCTAGGAAAAATTAATTTTGCAAATGTAGAAAAAGAAAATGCATTTGCCTCAATAATTCTTTGAGCCTACAAATATTACTTCCAAATGAATTCCCAATACTAAGTTTGCCTGGTACCTACAGGGTGCTAATAGACTGGCTTGACCAAGAAGCCCAGTAAAAACAAATTCTCTTGAAATGCAAATGAGAGTATGCAATACCTATCTTTATAACTAGGTAGCATGTAATTGGTATCATATTATTAACTTTTTCAAAGTACTGTGATGCTTAAACAAAGAAGATTTTCATTATGGTATTGCTGAAAATTATTGTTTTATAAAGCTAATAAATTCCTATTATACAAAGCACTTTTGACAAATGAAACTATTAATTTTATTAAAAATGTTTTGCTAGTAACTGAAATCAAATACTTTTACTTTTTTCTTTTTTAATATATATTTTTATTGTAAAGATACTGTATAGTGTGTTTACAGTTACATGAGTAAGGTAATGAGTACATTTCCTATTGAGCATTGTTACCCCCTCGATGGTTTTCCCCCTACAAATTCTTTTTCTTTTTGATAGAGTATCACTATGTTGCACACTCTGAAGTAACTTTGTTTTTATATCTTTATATATATATATATATATATATATATTCATATTCCTGACTTCTGTGAGTTTTCCTGACCAGTATTTGAATTAAATACATTTCTTTCAACTTATTCAAAATATATGAAAGTACTTATAATTGAACTCGATTATAAAATGTTTTCTATGCATTTGGCAGGACTTTAATAAGCTGGTAATCTGCAATTGTAACGATTTTCCTTTTGAAAATGGTTACAAATGAAATAGACTAATCAGCAATAAACAAACTTACAGTTAGATGAAAGTTAAACAAGAAACAGTATTTGAATTAAGGAGATGCTGCTTATCTTTTCCATTTCTATGACCATAATCACTGCCATCAATGCCAAAATGGCAAGAATGAGCCCCTAAATTCCAAATAGTCTACAAAGAGTAGCAAATCCAGTCTGAATAACAGTTCTTTTGAAAACTAATCAAATGTAATTTTGAGGAGTCATAAACATGCTTATATTACCGTTTCCTATTATTATAAAACAAGTATGACAATATCATTTCTTTAAAGTATGCTTTTGTTTTTTAATAGACTGTTTCAATTTGCAATTAGGTTATATTTTCTTAACAGATGTCTATTTTTGAAAATCACAGAAACTTATTTCGTCTTTTAAATAATGCCCATGGGTAATTTTATTTTTTAAATAAAATTTTATTGTAAAAATACTGTACAGAGGGGTTACCGTTACATGAGCAAGGTAATGAGTACATTTCTTATCCAGCATTCTTGAAAATAATTCTAATAATCAATTTAAACTCTGGATCAGTATTCGAATAACTAGGATATATACTAACCCATCAAAACAATAACATAATTAGAGACTTTGATGATTAGAACATATTTAGAATTTATAGAAAAAAGATGATCAAATTTTTTCCTAGCCTATGAAGTTTATGCTTTACATTTTCTACAATGGTTTAGAAACCCCAATCCTAAACCAGAAGCCAATTTTAAAGTGGCGGGGGTGGGGGTGGGAATGCTCAGAATACCCACCTAAAGCATTTCCTGATCCCAGACCAATCACTTTTCAGGGTAGTGATCATTTGTCCTTTTAAATTCTTTGGTTGTTTTTGCTTATTATTCATAACATTGGGGTTTTCTCTCCTTCACTTTGATGTTAGAACTCAGTGCCTAGTGCCTGCTATGTCACTGATCTAACACTGGAACTATTTCTCTGCACTTTTGCTTCTTTTTTAGTTGTTAGATAGGGTCTCTGGATTAAGCTGGTGTTTTATCCCAATTCTACTACCTCTGCCTTTCACATAAATGGGATTACAGGCATGAACCAACATACAAGCCCACAGTAGGCATCCTGTGTACAAAAGTCACATATGCTCTGTGAGCTCTTAGAATCTCTTAGTATGTTCTACTTATCAGTTTCTCACATGGTCTAATATAATAACATGTAAATATAAAGATCTTAATATTTGTTGAATAAACAAGGAGACAAGAGGATATTGATGGGGTACTATTGATTAACTGTATGCATTAGATCCTACGCATATCATCAACTCAACAAAAGAAAATAATATTTGAAAGTTTAGTTCATGTAGTATTTGGGAAGATAGAGACTGTGCAAAAATAATGGGAAATACAGTAATTATAACTATTCTTTGTATTTTGTTGTCCAATGGCCATAATTCAGAAAAACATATTCTAAAGATGATGACGATAAGATATATTATATAGATAATAAAAGGTGATAAATATTATAAGTATTTGTTCATTGATTCACAGGTTTTAGGAAATACTAGCACCCTGGCTGGGAAGGTGGCTCAGGGGTAGAGCTCTTGCCTTGCATGCATGAGGCCCTGGGTTCGATTCCTCAGCACCCCATAAGCAAAAAAGAAAAAAGCCGGAAGTAGTGCTGTGGCTCAAGTGGTGGAGCGCTAGCCTTGAGCTGAAAAGCTGAGGGGCAGCTCCCAGGCCCAGAGTTCAGGCCCCACAACCGGACCCCCCCCAAAAAAAATACTAGCACCCAGCAATCCCACTTTTGAGCATTTACCCAAATGTTCACAAACATGACCCCACTAAAGCTACCAGCACGACTATGTTTATTGCAGCCTTATTTACCATAGCTAAGATATAGAACCAACCCAGATGCCCCTCAGTAGATGAATGGATCAAGAAAATGTGGTCTATATACACAATGGAATTCTATGCCTCCATTAGAAAGAATGACATTGCCTCATTTATTAGGAAATGGAAAGACTTGGAAAAAATTATATTAAGTGAAGTGGGCCAGGCCCAAAGAAACATAGGTCCCATGGTTTCCCTTATTTGCAATAACTAGTATATGTCTGAGTCAAGCAGAAAAGGTCAGATAAGTTGATGTTAGGGAAATGAACCCTAAGATATGTATTCAAAAGTTTTTTTTTTTTCTTTCAGGTGATTTTTTCTAACACTTTCATAAGATTATTTCTTTGTTGCTTTGTATGTCCCTCCCCCACAGTATAACCCCTGCTTTCACTGTAGTTGATGTGGGTATAATTTGTGGAGGGGAAGGAAAAAAACAAATTGTTTAAATAGGGATACAAGTGGACCCATTGCAACAATGAGATGTACAAGTCGTTATGTGGAAAAACGAACTTTACAACTTCGGTGGGGGGGGAGGAGAATTGGGTGGGGGTTAGGGGGAGGATGGGAAGGGATGGGAAGGGGAAACAAAGGAGGAGGCTACAATGCTTGATGAGAAATGTACTCATTATCTTGCCCATGTAATTGTAACCCCTCTGTACAGTATTTTCACAATAAAAAGAAGAAATACTAGCATTGTCTCCAGAAAACTAATGAAGTGAGTGACATGGATAATTATTATGCCCTTCATTTTACAGTGGAACAATCCCATGTGCGGGTAAGTGTGTCTCTAAGTGTGTTATCCAGCCAATCAGCCATAAACCAAAATTGAGATGCAAGTCTGACTGACTATAAGTCCTGAATGGTGTATCAGACCTGACAAATTCCTATCAAACTCCAGAAGAGTGCATAGTCTTTATTTCCCTCCAGGAGTGAGAATGGTTTTTGCACATTGTTGTATTCAGTCATTCATCTGGCGATGCCTCACACATAGTATGATTTCTACATAAGAAACTAGAATAAAACGGAAATTTGTGGCTAGATAATTAAAAAAAAAAACAGCAATGAAAAAATTTAAGAAAAAAAAAACTGGCAGGCCTAGTCAGAAACCAAACTCAAGAATTTTAACTGAGTCAATGAGCTGTGTGTGCTAATGAATCATCAGTGGTATAGCTGGCATTTTATCTTGGTTTTAATGTAATTAACACTTCTGATCTCTTCAAAATAATGATTCTTACCTTTATAACAGAGGCACCAGCTCTGGAAAGTGGACTGTGAATCTGGGCTGCAGCAGCCATGTTGGCAATAGTATTAAGATGGTTCATCTGATTCATTGCCATGGCAACTGATGCAGGAGGTAGGCTGACTGGAAGTAGAGGATGAGGCATCATCATAAATGGCAGATCCAGCCCTAAAAGAGACAGTGCACATTAAAGTTCGTATGCTATGATGCTCAGAAGTTGGTTTTTAAATTTATTCTTGTTGGTTTTTTAAAACATCGTCTTGTTTTATCCTAGTATCTCTTTGGGCCATGAATAATATCTATAGGATTTTGTTTGTTTAATATTTTTTAAAATGTTCCCACATTCACAAACTTTAACACGTAAGTATATTTTGGTATTCCTTTTCTCAAAATATTTATGAGATGCAACATTTTTGCCTAAAAATTAAGCAAAAATATTTATGACAAATATTGACATTTAACAAATGGCAATCAACTTCCTTTTTAAATCATTATACATACATATTTTGATCATTTCTAGCCTAATTTTTTTCAAAAGTCTAGTAGGGTGCTGGCAAGGCAAGATGATAGTTAACATATTTGGAAAATTTTTAACCTTTAGATGCAATATAGTTATCACTAATTTGGAAGGTTTTGTTGGCAAAATTAATATTCCTGGGTCTGGGAAGGTGTCTCAGTGGTAGAGTGCTTGCCTTGTGTGCATGAGGCCCTGGGTTCGATTCCTCAGCACTTCATAAGCAGAAAAAAGCCAGATGTGGCACTGTGGCTCAAGTGGTAGAGCGCTAGCCTTGAGCTGAAGAGCTGAGAGACAGCGCCCAGGCCAAGATTTCAGGTCCATGACAGACAAAAATAAAATAAAAAAATAAAAAAATAAAAGAATTAACATTCTTATCAAAATGCAAAACTGTTTACCATGTTAGAAACCAATATCAAGGGGCTGGGAAGGTGGCTCAGAGGTAGAGTGCTTGCCTTGCATGCCTGAGGCCCTGGGTTCGATTCCTCAGCACCACATAAGCAAAAAAGAAAAAAAGCCGGAAGTGGTGCTGTGGCTCAAGTGGTAGAGAGTTAGCCTTGAGCTGAAGAGCTGAGGGACAGCACCCAGACCCAGAGTTCAGGCCCCACAACCGGACCCCCAAAAAAAAAGAAAAAAAAAGAAACCAATATCAATATTGTCGAATTCTATATGTTTTCTTAGTTAAATTGTAATAATTTCAACATATTTTAAATACACCCAGAGATATATTGTCATGTAAAAGGTATCAAATCAAAGTCATCTTATATATTTATTTTTTATTAGGTACATGTTTGCTAGAGGAAATCCATTTAAGCATAGTCGAGAAAAACATAGTCTAATATTCTAGATACAAACATGGTTATAAATAACTCATAGCATTCCACAATATATTTTAAACTACTGCTTTTATGGTAATATTGCCTTATTTTGGACAGAAGCCCAGAAACTAGTAATCTTTAACAGATGTTTGAAAACATCTTTGTCTACAATTTTTCTAAATTATTACAGGCTATAGAAATTTTGTGATAGTCAACATTTATGTTGGCTCTACATGCAATCATCAACTATTAATAATATCTAATTTTCTTCCTTTTCATCTTTTTTAGCCTGTCATATCACAGCAGAAAGATACTGGAGGATTTATAGGAAGTGTTTTCAGAGGCTCCTTAAATCTCATTCCTCAGAACAACAGCTGAAGTAATACCATCATTCAAAACACTTATTTTTAGGACAAGAATTTTTCCCACTCTCTAGTTCTTTTTATTCTCTTAACAGTATGTTTCATAGAAAAAAAACTTATTTTACATGCAATGAGTTTTAATTGAGGCAAGAAGGAAGAATTGATGTTAATTTAAAAGTCCATTTCCTAATTGCAACAATGATAGTAGATTTCAAACTATAACGAAATGCATGGAGAATACTGTGATATATAAATCTATCTATCTATCTATATCTATATATATATCTATATAGCACACCTCCCATTCTGCATGAATGTGATCATCCCCATTAAAGGAATTTCCAAGATATGTAAACTGTCCCCATTGTTTCTGACAGTCATAAAATGTACTATTACAAGTGGTTCATAAGGATCAAAGAAACTTAAATTCTGCGTGGAACAGTAACATTTTCTTCTCTCTAACTCTATAGCCCATGGAAGATCAAGAAAATTCCCCTATCAGTGTACACTTATGTCTCCCCAACTCAAAATTGTTTTTAGATGAAATCTTCTAAACCAAATGTATCAGCTAGAGGAAACTGTTCCCAAATTAATAAGTTATCAGAGAAGTTTCTAATACATGGCTTACAATACTGAATTCAAAATTTTCTTCCCAAGTGAAAAGAAGCCATTACTTGAATTGCCCATTTCATTCAAGTTCTTCCTTTATCATCTATGAAGATGTTTGAAATCATTGTCTCTAAGATCAATTTTTATTATGAAGCTGAAGAAATGACAAGCACTTACTTTAAATGATATTAACTTTTAACTCAATAATAACTATATAAATGTCCACAGTACATCTATGTAATCACCTGCTATACTTCATTATCATAACTTAACAAAGGCAATAGAAAGTTGTTGCCTGTTTACTTAGCATATACCAGAAAGGGAAGTCTTGTTATTTTTTTTAATGGAGAAACTGAGATTGATGAAATTGTTTTCACTAGATCATCTTGTGACTTAAAGGTAAATGCATAGTTTGGATAAAGTAAGTGTAATGTCAAAGCTCTTATATTGATTCACTCTGCTATTGGCTTAATTCCACAAAATCAGAGATAATTCTCTTATCACTTTTTGGGTACTCATAACCTGTGTGAACTTTCTGCTTTACTCCCTTATATCTTTGATCTGCATGTGTTCTTGAATCTTACTTGCAGACTTACCCAAGCTTATTGTTCCCTCCATTGGCTTTCTATCTTTGCCTTCTGAACACTCTTTAGTTTGGCCAGTTCTTCTCTCAACCAAGGGAAAAAATACTACGTTTTAAAATTCCTTGATATAGTTCTAATGATGCAAATACTGATATATTTCATGTGCTTTCTTCCAAGTCAGACGTAGTCAAGAAAAATCCACCTTTATATTTTACATTGCCAGAGCTGAATCTCAGTTGAAAGCTGAGATTCTTTTTGTTATATGTTTTGCATAAATTACCAAATCATAATTTCTGTATTTATGACTATTAACTGATATCATAATACATGTATGCATGTACATATTTATGTATATGTATGTGTATATGCATACACATATATCTAACATATGCATCCCTCCTAATAATCATCATACTGGGAGCCATTATGCTAAGTGAAATAAGCCAGGCACAAAAAGAGAAACCCAATATAATCAATTATATACAGAACTCACTCTGTTTGTTCTCAGCCAGGTAAATTTACTTAGATGAACATGTTTGTTTATATGTTTTACACATCATACAGCTTATAGTATCATGATAAAGTTATTTCAGTACACATAGTAAACATGGTTTATCTTTCTTCTAAAACCTTCACATTATGCTCAGTATAAATACAATTATCCAAATACGTTTCTGCATAACACTCTTATTTATCTCAAACCTAAAATAATTTTAGACTTCTTCTTTACATATCCAGGATTACAGTCACAGATTGATCAAACTATAGATGGAAGGTGGCCATCAGTGTCAAGGTTGCCATTCAAATGTTTAAATAAGTCTGTTATTCACACTTCCATTCACAATGTAATAATATTTCCTCATTCACCAAACATTTTCTGAGACACACAGACACCATCTGGTCATATCAAGAGATATATTTACTTAGAGACCAATTGACATGCAAACCAAATACTAACTACAAACAAAATTTAACAGTCCAATTACAGTTTTAAAAATATAATCCATTTGGCATTTCAAATATCCACAAAGAACATTCAAGTCACAATTTTGAATCATGATCTGCAATAACACCATCAATTGACTATAAGGTTCAAGATGCCAAGCTAATATTTATATTACAAGCCTGTTTAACAATGACCTTTCATGAGTACTACATATAAAGCATATACTAATTGCAACTATATTAACTGAAATATGGGGGATTCAATGGAGAACTCAAAAGCTGTAGTTCCTTAGAAGGGTTAATTTACAGGCTAACAAAATAAACACCAGAAACACGTACTTAAAAGGGGAGGGAGTAAATGAATAAAGAGAGTAAGATGGAGAGAATACAGTCATAAACTTTAAAACATATTCTACAAAACTAAGAAAATTGGGAGAAGGGATGGGTTGGGTTCGACTGATAATGTCAAACAAGGTTACATAGACAAAGATGCGTTGTATTCACATATGACTGCTAAATGTCAACTCCTTTGTACAACTGCTTAAATATAAATACACATTAAAATGAATAGCAAATTATACAAATCAGGCATTCCTTAAAGCTGAAGACACTGAATTAAAATCTATCAATAGTACACACCCCCCAGTAATCTGGCTCACTTATTCATATGTCAGATGTGTACTAGACTTTTAATAGTTTGCTAATGGTGACAAATCTTTTTATAAAAAGTCATACAAAATGGGTCATTTCATTCAATTTAACCCCAAGGACATTTTATAATTTAGTATGAACTAAGTATTATATAAGTTAATATTCAACTATTCCTATCATTTCATGTGAAGACATAAAACCAGCTCCTCCTAGCCATTAAAAGTATAAAATCAGTAATTCTCTAATTCTCTTTCTATATTCTACTTTGATTTGATTTGGTTGTTGACCTCCAAAATGTCTTTACATTTCTGTAGAGATACTAGGCATCATAACTTTCAATAGCACCACCCTGTCTTCTTCAACATACTTCTTGTGCCTTTTTGTTTACCCATGCTGTCCATTTTTAAGATGTCTATTGTCTACTTCCTTTTATTAGAATAAAATACAAGTTTTTTTTAATTTTTTAATATTATTTTATTTTATTTGAGAACATACTGTACAGAGGGGCTACAATTACATGGGCAGGATAATGCATACATTTCTTACCAAGCATTGCAGCCTCCTCCTTTGTTTACCCTTCACCTCCCTTCCCAGCCTCCCCCCTCCCCCCACCCAATTATACCCCCCTCCCCCCCCACAGATATTGTAAAGCTGGTTTTGACATGACATTTTGTACTTCTCATTGTAAAATACAAGTTTTTTGATCTCACACAAAATTACTTTATCATTATCTCATTATACCCCTCTTATGTATGTACACATGTGATCCCCATAGGATTATTCACAGTTCTTTACAGTTTTAATTCATTTTTATCATTCCTTTAGGGCAATATCTTTCTGTAGTGGCTAAATCTCTATGTTTATTTTCCTATGGTAAAAGTTCTTTTCTTTTTACAAATTAACAGAAGAAACTCTACTGGGCAGTTAAGCAACTGCTCTGCTTTCAGTGTATTAGATTAGTATAGTATATTAATTATAATTGACAAAGATTGATAAATGTTTATTGATCAGAGTCCATAGTTTTTTTATTTCTATTGTACACATCTTCAGGTTTATGTAAGTATGTAATATTATCAGATACCATATTATGCAGAATAAGTCCACTGATTAAAAATAATTTGCGTTTTACCTATTAATCCATGTATTTTCCATAATCTCTGTCAACTACTCATCTTTTTACTTTGTTTCAGCCCTAGGGTTTGAACTCAGGACCTGAGCAATCTTCCACAGCTTTTCTGCTAAAGGCTAGTATTCTACCACTTGCGCCACATTTCAATTGTTGGTGTTATGGTTATGGTGTTAATTGGAGGTAAGAGTCTCACAGACCTTCCTGGCTAGGCTGGCTTTTAATTGTGTTCCTCCGATCTCAGCCTTCTGAGTAGCTAAGATTACAGGTGTAAGCCTTTGGTACCAGCCACTGGGACTCATCTTTTAACTATCTCTTTACATTTGCCTTTTCCTGAATGTCCTAACTTGGAATCAAACACTATTTTGCATTTTGAAGTAGGCTCTTTTCTTTTTCTTTTTGTTCTTTTTTTAAAAATAATTTATTATTTTACTGTAAGGATGACGTACAGAGAGGTTAGTTATATGAGGAAGGGAATGAGTATATTTCTTGTCGATTATCGTTCCCCCCAACTTTGTTTTTCTCTAGGATTTGAATTCAGGGCTTTGTGATTGCTAGGCAGTTGCTCTTCTACTGAGCCATGCCTATCAACTTTCTCTTCTGGTTATTTTGAGAAAGAAAATTTGCTTTTTGCCTATGCCAAAATGGACCATGATCTTACTTTTCATTATTCCTTACCATAGCTGAGATGACAGGTGTATATCACCAAACTAAGCAATTTCTGTTGAGATGTGATCTCGTAAACTTTTTTTTGCCAAGGTTGGCATGGAAGCAAAATCTTCTGAATCTTAAACTCCCAAATTGCTGAGATGAAAGGTGTGAAGCATTATATTCCACAAATGGTTGGTGTAAGGTATTGTGAGCTTTTGCTTAGTCTGGTCTCAAAATGTGAACCTTCTGATCTCTGCCTTCCAAATAGCTAGAATTACAGGTGTAAGCCACCAATACTCTGCTACATTGACTTTTTAAACTTAAAAATATTCATTTGTTTTCTTTTCTTTTTTTTCTGGTATGGGAATTTGTACCCAAGGACTTGAACTAGGCTGGCATGTTACCCCTGAAGCTGTGACTCCAGTCTTGTTTTTGATTTTTGTTATTTTTTAAATTTAGGTACTTACTTTTCTTTTTTATTTTTAATAAATTTTTATTGTAAAAATACTGTACAGACTGGTTACAGTTACATTTCTTATCAAGCATTGTTGCTTTTTGTTATTTTTGAGATGGAATCTCATGGACTTTTCTGCCCAGGCTGCCCTCAGAGCAGTCTCATTCTCCTAAGTATATAGAATCGCATCTGTGAGACAATCCTGCCTGTATAAAATGGGACTATTGTCTGTTAATCTTCTTCACACTTCAGACCAGAAACTAGAAATTCTCTAAGTCACCCACTCCGCCACAGATCTAACTCTGACATTCTTATAATGGAAGGATTTATAAAATTAAGGGCATTAGTTTTATTTTTAACTACTCTGCTATATTGTCCACCCAGACCTCCCAGCTACCTCCATTCTGTGACTCTTCTACTTTGAAATGAGTCCAACTTTACCTCCCCTTATGATTTCAAATCATTAAACCTTATTGAAGGAAAACAAACCAATCTGTGTTAGCCAAGGGATCTAGTGGGTCTTGACTTAGATTTTTCTCAAATCATATATTTTGGAAACAAGTGTACATACGATTGGTTAGCAGGTGGTTCTGCTGCAGTGGATTAAGGGTGGGAGTTCCTGCAAGGCCTGGCTGGCCAGCCAGTGCTGCATGAGTAATTCCATGTTGAGGTCCAGGAGGAGCAAGAGCAGACTGCATCTTATCCTTATCCCAGGAAGATTCACTTCCACCTGAAAATGCAGACATATGAACATATTTCAATTTGAGAATTTTCCTCAAGAATTTCTTTTTCAATTTGTTTTTTACAATTGTAATCATTAATATTTCCTTGAAAACAATTAATATGATTGAATATTGGTGAACTGAAAGCTTTCTGGGGATTTTAGCAACCTCTCAAAAGACTGAAGCTATTCTCACCAATAATGTAGGTCCACTAGCCATACTGGTTGTCTCACCAAACATTGAATCAGAATGAATAACACTTAGAAGCATATATGACCACTACTGCCTCCCATATCAAACTTTTAATACTCATATGCTTAAAAAACACACTTATAAAAGCATAGGAACATGCAAAAATTTATAGTAGGAATCAGAATTATCTCATTCTTGCAGATTCAGCTCTCAAAGAAACAGTTTCATTATAGCAGAAGTTTGTAAATTCATTTTGCCAAAATATGAAACCTTGGTTTCTAATTTTGAAAGGATATTTTCCTTGGATTACCCACACTGCAAAGCACAGAAAAATGTGCATAAAGGCAAACTACTATATTTTCGTAATCCACAGCGGCATTGCTATTTTTTTTGGCAACTAGGGTACTGTGTGGGCAGACTATTTCTTAAAACCATATAGGAAGCAGGTACTGAATGATATCTACTACATTCTTTTAAAGAAAACACTTTAAACAAAAGGCTAAATGGTTAAATTGCCATCACTGCAGTAACAGACTCTCTGTGTTTAGAGAACAGAATGTTTTTGTAGGCAGCTCTGTCTGTGTCCTTGATGTGCTCCATTCATTCAAAGGTTAGTGTTTCTGCCCTGTTTCCCATGCTGATATTGTGACATTAGCATCTCCACCTGGATGATAGAATCCATCTGCTGCCTCAAATACTGGCCTTTTTATGTATGGAGTTTAGAACTGGGCCCCTGGGTTATGCTATAAATTATATGCATTTACTGTTTAAAAAATGATAGAAAATCAACGTCGTCCTATTTTCAACGTTCGATATCATAGTTAATTTTACATCTTTTATTACCTTCCAGGTTTTGTTCATATGAGTGCCTCTTATTACAAAGTAAACACTGTTACATAGCTTTAGGAACCATATTTATAAAATGTAATAACTACATGCAAGTCTATTTAATTTATGTACTATATTAAATATTGGACTTAAATTTTTCTTTCAAATTTATCACTATTATAAAATTATGTTGTAACAAAAGACCATTGTAAATTATTTCATTACAATCAATTAATTCCCTGGAGTGGGAATTCAGAACCTAACAAAATCTTTCTTTTTTTTTTTTTGTATACATATCTTTCCTAAGTCCATACATTCTTTGATGGGTACCATATCTGGGTCCATATCTTAGATACTGTGAATAGTATCACAAAACTTATTGAAATTTACAGGTATCTCTTTGCTATGTTGACTTGATTTCCTTTAGATCTATACCCAGGAGTGAGATAGTTAGATTATATGGTAATTCAGTATTGAGTTTTTAAAATAATCTCCCAATTGTTCTGCATAATAGCTATACAAATTTACATTAAAAGTTAGAACTTCAACTCAGGTTGTTCTAAAATATCTAATAATAGAATGCTTACTACAGTCAGTTGTTTGAAAAGTGATGGTTTTATGTCATTATGATCCATTTTGAACATATTAACCTAAGCCTACAAGCCAGTACACCAAAATATTTCAAGTGGATGTGAAGAAACCCAACAGTGAGAGGAATTGTACTCATTTCTTTACTTACATAACTGTAATCCTTTCGTACATCACCTTTACAATAAAAAGAAACCCAACAGTAATACTCTAAACACAAAAAAATGATTCTTAACCTCAGATCTCTCATATTGTCTCTACATATTAATTGTGCATTGCTTATAAAAATCATTAAGGAAAGGAATAAAATATTCACTGAAATAACAATAAAAAAGATAATAAAACCAGTTACTATTTTCTATTCATAGTGAGCTGTGAAAGTTTTTATAAATCCAGAAAATACAATACCTGTGGGGTTGACTATTAGTCTTAAATGGATTATCTGCAAGGATTTCATACTTTGAGATCTCCATTTCATAAACTAAATTTGGATATGTCTTTTGAAATTGGAGAGCAACAACAAAGCAAAAAAGCTATTAGAATTTGGAATACACACTTTTAATGGCTACTTCCTAAGAAAATATATAAGACAGCACATTTAAAAGAATGGACTTAAATTTTTTTAAAAAGTTATAAAAATAAGCTGTACTTACTTTTTGAGGTTTTGCAGCAACAACCAAACAAGTAAGTCATATTATTTGAAAAGATAACTTGGAAATGATTTTTTCAGTAATTCTTATATACACAAAGCAAAGAACAAGCAGCCAAATCGCAAGCAATTTATGCAGCATATTGCAAAAATCAAGCTTCTCTTAGTCATACAATACTTTGTTTAGTTAGAATTTTGGATGAATGCACATTGTTTCATAAGTTTAAACACCACTTAGCCTTTGGAAGTAAAATATGTTTTAAGTCATAATAGTATTATATTAACTGAAGGTTTTTTCCTCTACAAGTAATATGGTATCTACAGTGTTAAGCAGTGTATAAACACACACACACACACACACACACACACACACACACACACACAGATATATGAGGGAGAGAGAGACAGAGACAAAGACAGAGAGACAGACAGAAACACAGGAAGAGAGAGAGAGAAGAATCCAGGATTAAGCACATTACATTTCTTTTTGAACAATGTCACCCTTTCCCTCATTTTTTCCCAGATTTTCCCTCCTGTGCCTTCATTCAAGTTGTATAGGTCATTTTCAACATAGTGTCTAAGTGAGTATCACTACTACATTTGTTCAAACTGGGTCCCATCCATTCTGTCCTCCCCACCCCCCACAACCACCACTATCCCAAAGAGAGATAACCAAACAAGAAGAAAGAGAAAGAAAATGGAAAACAGCAACAAAGACAAAACTTCTTGTTTCCATTTCCTGGAGTTCATTTTGATACATATTATGCTACATGATCAGATGCACATAAATATTGTGCCTTTTGTGTTTCTCTCCTAAGAATATCCTCCTTTGGTCTCACCATTATTTTAGATCTGAATAAACACCACTGAATGTAAAATTTAAAAAATGTTAATATATGAATGGAAAACTACATGAATATACAGGGATTCTATAATCTATAAATTTTGTCATATTTTATTTTCATTTTTTTTGTCAGCATGGGGCCTGAACTCTGGGCCTGGGCGCTGTCCCTTAACTCTTCAGCTCAAGGCTAGCGCTCTGCTACTTGAGCCACAGTGCCACTTCTGGCTTTTTCTGCTTATGTGGTGCTGAGGACTCGAACCCAGGGCCTCATGTATTCAAGGCAAGTAGTCTACCACTGAGCCACCGTCCCAGATCCTTCATTTGTTTTTTTTTAAATAGGTATTCAATAGATAGAATATTTCATATTGTTTCAGCTTGGTCCAGGGAAGTACTGCAATATATATGCTATATCTAGAATTCAAGTTGTTGTTCATATAAGAAAAAAACTTGATAGCAATTATTCTCCTAAAATGTCAAGTTCTACTAACCAGTTTGTTTAATTTTTGCACTGAAATTTTGCACAGGAACAGCCACATTCTGGGGTGATGGACCCAGAGTTTCAAGGTTAATTAGAAGTACAACAGAAGTTCTTTGATGGTCCTCTGGGGAGGCAATTGTCAATAAAGAAGTCACATGTCACATATGATTATTTAAATTTAAACTTAAAATTACTATTGAAAAGAATAAAAGTTATATGACTCAGTTGTATTAGTTAAAATTAATACTCAAAATTCTTCTAGCTGGTGGTTACTGCTGGGGGAAATGCATATTTCTAATACTTCCTTCCTTTCAGGAAACTGTATCCAACAATGCCAGAGTACAAGTAGTTATGGGTGGCTTTGTGTAAAATAGTACAGCATCTTCACTTTAATTGTAATTCAATGAACAATATTATGAGCTTTTCTTCCGTATTTTAGGCATCATTGTTTCAACTGGTAATTGCTAAATTTTCAATATCTCTCTGGTGTTAATCTCACATATTGAAAATGCACAGATAAAATGGGGGTGCATGAATGGAAGGAGGAAGAGTGAACAAATGCACTCATATTCAATGAATATTATGTAAAAAATTGAATTACATAATGAGAGTAGGGGGCAGGATGGATAAAGATAGAGGAAAACAATGGAATGGGTGACATTGATCAAGGTGCATGGTCCTCATAGCCTGACTTCTGAAATTCAAACTTCTTCATACAATAACAATAAAAATAAATAAATATTAGGAAAATATCATATCTATATTGAGATACTATCTATATTAAGCTACCAGCTCTGCCTTCATTACTTCCCCCAGTCTAATATGTATCATTGCCACCTCTGTACCTTTCAGTCCTGGCTGAACTTGGAATTGACTTTTCCTTCTCATTCACACTGTGACTGTGCTCACCTACACTCTTATGACTCTTACACTCACCTCTAGAGGCCTTGCCCTGATTTTTTTTTCTTGGTCCGGTCGTGGGGCCTGAACTCCGGGCCTGGGCACACCACTTCCGGCGTTTTTCTTTTTGCTTATGTGGTGCTGATGAATTGAACCCAGGGCCTCATGCATGCAAGGCAAGCGCTCTACCACGAGCCATCTTCCCAGCCCCCTTGCCCTGATTTTTTTTAAATTTTTTTTATTGTGAACATACTGTACAGAGGGGTTACAATTACATGGGCAAGATAATGAGTACATTTCTTATCAAGCATTGCAGCCTCCTCCTTTGTTTACCTTTCACATCCCTTCCCAGCCTCCCCCCCCTACCTAATCCTCCCCCCGCCCACCAAAGTTGTAAAGTTCGTTTTCGACATGACAACTTGTACTTCTCATTGTTGCAACGGGTCCACCTGTATCCTTATTTAAACGACTTGTTTTTCCCCTTCCCCTCCACAAATTATACGACATCAAATATAGTGAAAGCAGGGGTTATACTGTGGGGGAGGGACATACAAAGCAACAAAGAAATAATCTTATAAATGCGTTAGAAACAAATGCATGAAAGAATAAAAAACATTTAAATACATATCTAAGGGTTCATTTTCCTAACAACACATTATCTGACCTTTTCTGCTTGACTCATACATATACTAGATATTGCAAATAAGGGAAACCATGGTACCTATGTTTCTTTGTTGCCCTGATTTTTGTAGGCACTTGGCCCATCCAGTTCTGGCACTGTTGTCAAAATAAGTTTCAAAAACAAAAATAAAAGCCAGTTATGATGACGTAAGCTTGTATTACTAGAAACTTGGGAGTCAGAGATTAGGAGATCAAAGTTAGCCAACATTCTTAAGCAAAAAAAAGTTTGAGAGACTCCATCCCAACCATTGGCTGGGTATGGTGATGTGTTTCCGTTGTATCAGCTACAAGGGAAGCAAAATGCCTGGGTGCACATCTGTCATCGCTAACAACCAAGTAAAACACCAGCTCAAGTTGGCCCATGAAATGAAGGTTGACCTACATAAAAAATAATCAATGTAAAAATCAGCTGGAACCATGGATTATATATAAATCATGTATGAGGCTCTGAATTCAAACCTCAGGACCATTAAAATCAATGAAGAAAAAAAGCAAAGGAGGGAATGAGAGAAGAAAGCACAGGGTATCAGAAGGAACAATTGGAAAGTAGGGAAAAAAACTAAGTAGAGAATTATTCAGCAAGAAAGGAGTAACTTGGTTCCATGTTTAAATAATGATTACATTAAATATGACTCAAAGGAATCTAAGAACTACACGAAATCTCTGGAGCTGTGGTTGCTAGAACAAACATGTCAGATAAGTGTAGTGTCAATATATCAGCACTACCTTGAAAGACAAACAAACCTATAATTTTAGCTTCACCATCATCCTAAAGGGTCTGCAGTCAAGCTCAAGAGCTTCAAAAATTAGTAGGTGTCAAATGAGTTTATTTCTGGATATTATAGGAAATCATTTCTTAAGTGTACCCAACAATTAAAAATTAATTATTCACCAAAGACTTGCTCAAATAAATTGTACCTTACTCATTCATTATTCTAAGACTTAGGCTGACAAATTTCACTAAGTAATCGTAAAACTCAAAGTCCCAGTACATTTGTTTCTAAATTAAAATGCTGCAAGATGTAAGTATTCCCTGCATGCCATTTTAAGACACAGTAACTAAAACCTGAACAATGCATTATTGAATTTCAAAGATTAGTTTGGATGTACAGGGAATTAAATCACATGGAATAAAGGCACAATGCTCAACTGTATGACCTACTGAGTAACTCTAGAAATGGCAAGAAAATTGTTTCTTCCTGACATTATTACCAACTATAAATGATAAAGTTAATCAATCTCCTGTGGACACCACAAATTTCATTACTTGCAATCATCTTGGTTTTGTATTGTATTTCATTGAGCGGAATTGGTTGGTAAAATATTGCTCCATTACATATAACCTCTATGTTGTAGCTAATGTACAGGGTGCATGTACATGGGGATATATCTGTGTGTGTGTGTGTGTGTGTGTGTGTGTGTGTGTGTGTGTGTGTGTGTGCATGTGCATGTGTGAGACAAGGCACTTTTTTGAAGTTGGTTTACTGTTAGTATATTACAACTTGACAACTGCTCAAAACTAATATAAGTTCAAGTCAATGACAGTGTTTTCTTATCCAAATATGAATTCATTCTGTCATCCTTAATCGTATGTGGTCTGTCTAAATGACAAACATATTACCAACTCATTTTGCAGTAAATAATTATATAATACCACAACTTATCTTTCCCCTTTGTCTTATTTCTGAACTATTTAACATCAACTGCTGAGTATACATACTAAAATTTATTTTGAAGAAGGAGGTCCTAAAATTCATGAGCACTGACTGACATATGCTCTTCTGAAAATATACCTCAAAAGGCAGGTCCCCGGAGAAAGATATGCTTTCGTAACAAAATACAAAGGATGATCTGAATACCAGCTATAAAGATAGAGCAAGAGCCACATTCCAGCTGCTCACGCCTGTAATCTTAGCTGTTCAGAAACCTAAGATCTAAGAATCATGGTTCAAAGCCATCACAGACAGGGAATCAGATGTAGTGCTGTGGAGCAAAAGAGCTCAAGGACAGTGCCCAGGCCCTGAGTTCAAGCACCACAGCCAACCAAAAAAATAAAAAATAAAAAAGACAAAGACATTACAATTTGAACCTCTATTATATTTTAAATAAAAGGAAAGTTTCTCTTAAGATATTGATAGCCACACCAGTCACTCATGTTGGGAAATTCTACCTACTCAGGCAGATGAGATCAAGGATCATAATTCAAAGGCAGCCTGGGAAAGAAAGTCCCTGAGACTCTTGTGTCCAATTAATTAGCAAAGAGCCAGAAGTGAAGCTGTGGCTCAAGTGGTAGAGCACTAGCCTTGAGGAAAAACCTTTTGGGAGAGCATATAGGCCTTGAGTTCAAGCCCAAGAACCAGCACACAAACACACACACACACACACACACACACACACACCAAACAAGACTATTGATCTCCACTAATGCTTCTACCAATCAATTATTAGAGTAATCCTAAAGAAAGAATGAATTCTGAGTGAGGTACCGTGAAAATTTCATTTGTGGTGCCTTCTGTATATGTCCAATTGGGTGGATCCAGAGGCTACATTATTGTTAAGTAAAGTATAACTCCCTAAGTATGAGACAATACCTCAATCTGATGCTACTAATGCAAGCCCAGGAGTTCAGTAATAAGACAGCAGAGAAAAACATCTAAGCATTTTAGGAATACGTTGCAACTTTTATTTAAAATGAAAACTAATAGGAAAGTCATTGACAGTGCTGTATTGATCACATTATACTTGTTGATACAATACATTTTAAACATATACATTGATACGTTTCCAGTCTAAGCAGGAAAATCCGTGAGACTATTATCTCAAATTAATCACCGAAAAAGGGGAAACTGGAATGGTGGCTCCAGTGGTAGATTGCTAGACTTGAAGAAAAGAAATTGAGGGACAGAGCCCAGGCCCCGATTTCGAACATCACAACCTGCGAAGAAGAAGAAGAAGAAGAAGAAGAAGAAGAAGAAGAAGAAGAAGAAGAAGAAGAAGAAGAAGAAGAAGAAGAAGAAGAAGAAGAAGAAGAAGAAGAAGAAGAAGAAGAAGAAGAGGAAGAAGAGGAAGAAGAGGAAGAAGAGGAAGAAGAGGAAGAAGAGGAAGAAGAGGAAGAAGGGGAAGAAGAGGAAGAAGAGGAAGAAGAGGAAGAAGAAACAAAACATGTTAGTAAGCCAAGAATTGGTGACAGCTGCCTATAATCATAGCTACTCATGAGACTGAGATCTGAGGATTGTGGTTCAAAGCCAGCTGGGGCAGGAAATTCCATGAGACTCTTTTCTCCAATTAACCACCAGAAATATGGAAGTGGAGCTGTGGTTCTAAGTGGTAGAGCAATAGCCTGGAGTAAAAGCTGAGAGCTCAGGACAGTGCTTAGGAACTGAGTTCAACCCCATGACTGAAAAACAAACAAACAAACAAACAAAACATAAAGCAAACGTATTATTTAAAATCTTGCTTGTAGTATTTGTCTTCCATTTAATTTCAACAATGTGCACATATGCTAATGTGGAAAAGCAATTCAATTATGCAGAAATAATTAGTATTTTCTTTATATACCTGATGTATTTCATAAGAAAAAAAAGTTCCAACAAATTCTTTAAATTAAAAGAAAATTATGAAGGAGCACAAATTTAAAGTTGTTGTCAACATCCATCAGAAATCTCAAAATTATTCAGTAGATTCATGGTCTACAAATCTACCAGTTACATAATACTATTTTATTACAGTTAATTTCACCAAGTAAGCCATATTTTAAAGCTAATGTGGACGAATCCAGAGGAAGATGGCAGAGGAGAAGCTGAGGATTAAACAAGTTCTCACATAGAAACCAGTTTTAGTGTTCCAGTGGAAAAATCCAAGTGTAGTGTACCATCATAGTACAGACAGTTTGGCCAGAGAGGAAAAATTCAGGCAGTTTGGTTAGGTATACATATTCAAGCACTTCTGGGTCCGTTGCCATGGACATGGCTGCCATATCAACAGAGAGAGCCTGGGACAAAGGCAACAGAGGTGGTGTGTGAGCGGATTCTATTCTCCGCCAGCAAGAACTGCTGACCACATATAGTAACAGACCACAGACTGCCCGGAAATCAAGGGAAAGGCATGAGTACCCCACAGACATCCTCACTCCTTCTCACTGAGCAGCAATGGGAAGGTAGCCCCTCCCCCACCACCAGTGAAGAACTCCATCTTTGATACTGACAAAGACCAGGCCAGAGCAGCTAACACATACTCATTCCTTGGAAGAATACAATAGAAGCCATTCAATAGGTCAAAGGAACATGACCTGAGGGACTCAGCTCCACCCCAAGGGAAAGTTGCCCTACTCAAGCAGAGGCAGCTTTACATGGGTGAGGTGACTATCCTTAGTGGGTAAACAGACTGAGAGGCTACCCTACCCATCTGCAGCTCTGGCAGCAAATCTAGCTGCTGGAGGGTACAAAAAATTGAAATTTGAGACACATAAATCCTGAGAAGTGACTCTCTCAGGAGCTAGCCCATCAGGGGAAAGCTACTGATTGCTGACAGGCCACAGATTTACCTACAACCTAGTTCCATCACAACAACACCAAACTAGAGCAAACAACCATCTCCCTCTTTTGTCATACTCAAACTAAGTTGTTCTCTCATTGAACTAGCCTGGGAGAAGGATCATAAAGTCCTGGGTAAGTCACAGCTTCCTTCTGCCTGCTCAAACTGATTTAAGCACCTAACCAAGCCACAGAAAAACCAACAGCACAAGCAAAGCAGAGACTCCACCAAGACTTGTTACAGACACAGGAGAGACACAAGATCCCCCACCCCCCAAAAAATTGAAGAACTCTTTTTTACTACCTTAATAAAAAAAACTGTTGTATATTTTTATTGCTTTTATTTTAGACATTTTTTGTTTTATTTTGTTGTTTCTCTTTTGTTCCTGTTTGTTTTTTATTCTCTTTACACTCTTTTCCCTTTTGGTCCTTTTTTTTTTGCCTTACTTAATTGCTGCTCTGTTCATCCCCAGATAAATACCTGTCTTCAATTATTATACTTTATCCTTCATTGTGTGCATACTTAATTCAGATATTGATTCTTCAATTCACAAATTCTCAGCCTTAACTACTTTAATAATTCTTGAGCTATTTCCTTTTCACATTTTTTCCTTTTTCTTTATCTCTCTTCTCCTTTCCTTCTATCATTTCCCTCTCTGAATTTACATCTTGGTTATATTCCCTCTCTCACTGTCCCTCCCTAAGTTACTCTAATCTCATTTTCTCTTACCAATTCTCCCTAAACCAATTAATTTCTGGTCTGCTGAGACCCTCTTTGATTTTTCTTAGTCCATTGATGCCTAGTTGTATGTTGTTGAACTAGATTGTATCTGTTGAAGTAGATTGTATCTGTATTCCTCATTTTGACTGCATCAAACAATCTGTAAAACTACAGGGCTCTGGTTGATGCTTGCCTTAAAATAGTATTCTAGCACAGAATCAGTTTGGCTTTCATATCCAAATGGACAGAATAAGCAGGAGACAAACAATAAAAAGGGCAAGTCCATATATCTCAACTCTTGTTCAAGATAATCAGGCAACAAAAAGTTAGTTAATGAATAATCCAAAGGAGAGTTACCAAAAGGGTCTACCAACACTACTGGTAAACATTCTGAATGAATACATTGAAAGCCAGGAAAGGACTCTATGTGAGCATTATAGGAAAATGTATGAGTGTGATGAGGTTAATCAAAGATTAATAGAGGAATTGCATGAGCTGGACAAGAATAATCAAAGATTATTAGAGGCATTCATGGAATCCACAAATAGAAAGCTATAAGAATCCATGGAGACCACAAAGGGAATGCTGAATGAAGCCCAACAGAAGGAAATGGAGTCCAAAGAAACTATAACCAATCAACTAAAGGATTTGAGGAAGAACACTGAAAATCAAATGAAGGAGGTAAAGAACTCCATTCAAGATCTAAAACAAAGGTACAACAAAGAATCTGAAGCCATCAAATCTGACCAATTAGAAGAAAAGGAAATAAAAAACAAAGTAGGAAGTCTTGACATAGGTTAGACCATGCAGAGGATCAAATCTTTGGGATTGAAGACAGCCCAGATATTATAGAAAAAGAACATACAAGTATTCAAGACAAATCGAAGAAATATGATAGATCTACTCAACGTTTAGAAGACAGCATCAGAAACCCTAATCTGAGGCTAATGAGTGTATAAGAGAGCCTAGAGAAAGAAGTCAAGGGTCCAGGAAATTTATTTAACAGGATTCTAGCAGAGAACTTCCAAACATGCAAAAAGATAGGCACATTCAGATACAAGAAGCCTCTAGAACCCCAAAAAGACCAGAACAGAACAGGACATCCCACCACCACAAGGTAATCCCCACAAGATCCCTGAGACCATGGAAAGGATCCTTAAAGCTGTCAGGGAGTAAAGACCAATCACCTATAAAAGGAAAACAATCAGAATAACTTCAGATTTCTAAGCAGAGACAATGAAATCAAGAGCCTGGAATGATGTATGCCATGCCCTAAAGACAAACAACTATCAAACAAGAATACTGTACCCAGCTAAAATCTTTCTATAACAGAAATACAAATAAAAAACTTCCAAAACAAAGAAAAATTGAAATAATATATTTCAACCAAATCAGCCCTACAAAAGATACTTAAAGATGTTCTACACATAGAAAACCAACAAGAGGAAGTGACGATGTGGAAGAGCGCTTGCCTTGAGCTGAAGAGCTGAGGGAAAGTGCCCAGGCCCCGAGTTCAAGCCCCACAACCAACCAAAAAAAAAAGAAAGAAAAAAGAAAACCAACAAGAACACAATAAAATCCAATAAAAAGCCCCCAAGCAGAGAATACAAGAATCATAGGAAGAACCCAGTCGGCAGAGCCCACAAGAAGTTGGATGGCAGGAACTATCAAACACCTCTTAGTCCTAACTCTCAATATTAATCACTCAAAAAATTAAGCGACTTAGATTGTTTAGTTGGATCAAAAAGAAAACTCTTCTTATTGGCTAACTTTAAGATACACTCCTTGCTCATAAAAATAAACATATTCTGAAAGTGAAAGACTGGTATGAAATCTACCAAGCAAATGGTCCCAATAACCAGGCGGGAATATAGACTTCAAATTAAAATTAGCAAGAACAGATAAAGAAGGTCATTACATACTAATTAAGGCATCTCTCCTTCAGGAGGATATTACAATTTTAAATATCTATTCACCAAATAAGAGAGCACCCAAATTTATCCAAGAAACACTATTTTCCCCAAAATCAAACACAGGTCCAAAGACATTAATTGTGGGGACTTAAACACACCAGTATCCCTACTGGATAGAACAACCCAGCAAAAACCCAAAAGAGAAACCAAAGATCTAAACAAGTACATAGACCAACTAGAGTTAACAGATATCTACCAAATATTTCACCTAGTAGAATCATAATACACGTTCTTCTCAACAGCACATGGAACATTCTCCAAAATAGACCACATTTAAGGTCACAAAGCAAATTTGTCCGAATACAGAAACATTGAAATTATGCTCTGCATTCTCTCAGGCCACAAGGGAATAAAATTAGAATTCAACACCAAAAGCCACCAAAGAAAATCCTGCAACACATGGAGGCTGAACAACACCAAGTTGAACCACTAGTGGGTCATGGAAGAGATTAGAATGGAAATACAAATGTCCATATTTAACAAAAACGAACACACAAATTACCAACTCCTCTGGGACACAGCAAAAACAGTACTCAGAGGCAAGTTTATAGCTCTGAGTTCCTACATCAACAAATTGGAGAGATATGAAACTAACAATTTAACAAGACACCTGAAGCTCCTTGAAAGAGAGCAACCAGCTAAACCCCAATACAATAGATGGAAAGAAATAATTAAAATTAAATCAGAATTAAGTGAATTAGAGTCCAAAAACAAGCATAGAGAAAATAAACAAAATGAAGAGATGGTTCTTGAAAAAATTAACAAAATTGAAAGACCTTTAGCAAATTCTATCAGAAAAAGGAAACAACACACACAAATAAACAAAATCATAGATGAGAATTGAAACATCACCACAGAAACAAAAAATATTCAGTACATTATAAGGGAATACTTCTCAAACCTTTATGCTAATAAGTTTGAGAATCTGGAAGAAATGAAGGATTTCTAGCAAACATTGATATCTCCAAATTAAACTAAATAATTTAAACCAACTTAGCATACCCATATCGAAATAGAAACAGCAATAAGAGACCTCCCACCCAATAAAAGCCCAGGACCGGTTGGATTTACAGTTGTATTCTACAAGGCCTTCAAAGCAGAACTCCCCAAACTCCTTCAACTCTTCAATGAAACAAAGTGAAAATTCACTCCTAAATACTTTCTATGAATCCATCACAACCCACATCCCAAACCAGGGAGGTACTCATCAAAGAAAAATAACTATATACCCATTTCTTTGATGAGCATCTATGCAAAACTTCTCTACAAAATTTTGGTCAATCGACTTCAGCAACTCATCAAAAAAATCATATGTCATGACCAAACAGGTTTCATTCAAGGGCTGTGAAGCTGGTTCGATATGTGCAAATCAATTAAAATTATTCATAACATCAACAAGAGCAAGGATAAGAGCCACATGATTATCTCAATAGATGCAGAAAAAGTATTTGACAAGATCCAACACCCTTTTATGATGAAAGCCATGGAAAAACTAGGAATCCATGGAACATTGCTCAGGCTGTCTATGACTAATCTACAACCAGCATTATATTTAATGGTGAAAAGCTAACACCATTTCCTTTAAATTCAGGAATGAGACAAGGAGGTCCACTCTCTCCACTGCTCTTCAATTTAGAATTAGAATTCATAGCTAGAACAATAAGACAAGATGCAAACATAAAGTGGATACAAATAGGAAAAGATGAAGTAAACCTCTGCTTCTTTGCAGATGACATGATCTTGTATTTAAAGAACCCCATGGAGGGGCTGGGAAGGTGGCTCAGTGGTAGAGTGCTTGCCATGCATGCATGAGACCCTGGGTTCGATTCCTCAGTACCACATAAGCAGTAAAAGCCATAAGTACTGTTGTGGCTCAAGTGGTAGAGATCTAGCCTTGAGCTGAAGAGCTGAGGAAAAGCTCCCAAGTCCAGAGATCAGGCCCCACAACTGACAAAGAATAAAAAATGAACCCCATTGACTCCACTCCAAATTTACTCGAGCTGATCTAAAACTTTGGCAAAGTAGTAGGGTATAAAATTAAGCCTCAAAACTCAATGGTTTTCTGTATGCCAACAAGAAAAGCTCAGATGAAATCAGGAAAGCAACTCCCTTTGTAATAGCCCCACAAAAATAAAATACCTAGGAGTTAACTAAAGCACTGAAAGACTTCTATGATGAAAACTTTAAAAACCTGAAAAAGGAAATTAAAGCAGAGCTAAGGAAGTGGAAAAAATTCTCATGGTCCTTGATTGGGAAGAATAACATCATGAAAATGGCCATACTGCCAAAGGCTATCTACAAATTCAATATAATACCTATCAATATCCTAACCTAATTCTTCAAGGAAATATCAGAAGCAACCCAAAAATTCATATGGAACAATAAAAGACCCCAAGTCATTCCTTAGCAGAAAGAACAGTGCTGGAGGAATATCAATACCAAATTACAAACAAAGCCATAGTAATCAAAACAGCTTGGTACTGGCACAAGAACAGACTTCAGAACCAATGTAAGAGAACTGAAGACCTAGAAATTAACCCACAGACCAATAGCCATCTAACCTTTGATAAGGGAGCTAAAAAATAGAATGGAAGAAAGACAGCCTCTTCAGTAAATAGTGCCGGAAAAATTGGTTAAACACCTGTAGAAAACTAAAGCTAGATCCGTATATATCACCCTGAACCAGAATCAGCACCAAATGGATCAAAGACCTCGAAGTCAAAGCAGATACCCTGAAAACATTACAGGAAGAAATAAGAGAAACTCTAGGGCTCCTTGGCATAGGTAGAAATTTTCTTAATAAAGATCCAGAAAGAAACATAACAAATCAAAAAAGGTTCGACAAATGGGATTGCATGAAACTGCAGAGTTTCTTCATGGCAAAGGACATAGCTAGCAAGATCAAGCCCACACATTGGCAGAAGATCTTCACTAGACATACAACAGACAAGGGTCTCATATCTAAACTATATTTAGAACTCAAAAAATTAAATCCCCCAACAAAAAATCCTCAAAGAATGCCAGATAAATAAGTGGGCCAAAGACTTAAAAAGTCTTTTCTGAAGAGCAAATAAGAATGGCCAATAGACACATGAAGAAATGCTCAACTTGAAAGAAATGCAAATCACAACACTGAGATTCCACCTCACCCCAGTTAGAATGGCTATAATCAAGAAATCTAATAACAACAGGTGCTGGAGGCCTAAAGGGAACTCTACTGCATTGTTGGTGGTAGTGTAACTTGTTCAACCACTTGGAAAGCATTAAGGAGTTTCCTCTAAAGACTACATATAGAGCTCCTCTATGACCCAGCAATCCCACATTTGGGCATTTACCCAAATGATCACAAAGAAGGCCAAATTGAAACTACCAGCACAACAATGTTTATTGCAGCATTATTCACCATAGCTAAGATATGGAACCAACCCAGTAGATGACTAGATCAAGAAAATGTGGTATATATACACAATGGAATTCTATGCCTCCCTCAGAAAGAATGACATTGTTCCATTTGTTAGGAAATGGAAAGACTCAGAAAAAATTATATTAAATGAAGTAAGCCAGGCCCGAAGAAACATAGGTCCTATGGTTTCCCTTATTAGCAATAACTAGTATATGACTAGGACAAGAAGAAAAGGTCAAAAGCTATGTACATATGACTATATAAGATGATGTTAAGTGAAATGAACCCCAAGATAGGGACACAAGAAGTTTCCTCTTTCTTGCTGTTGTTTCTAATCTATTTATAATATAGTTTGTGATTTTTTAAAAATTTCTTTTGTATGTTCTTCCCCCAATGGTATAACCTCTGCTTTCAGTGTATTTGATTCTGGTGCCCTGCATCTTATTTATACACTTTTCTAATTTGGGGAGGGGAAGGGAAATAACACAATGCTGCAATAAGGATACAGTTTGAGCTATGGTAACAATGAGATGTACAAGACTATGCTGAAAATGAACTTTTACAACTTTGGGGTATGGGGGAGCGAACAGTTGTGGAGGTGGGGAGGGAAGGGATGGTAGGGGAACAACAACGGAGGAGGTAACTATGTTCGACAGGAAATGTACTCATTATACCTTACTCATGTAACTGTAATCCTTCTGTACAGTACCTTTACAATAAAAAATTATATACTAAAACCAAAAAAAAGCTAATGTGATAGACAAAAAAAGCAGAAGTCTGGTCACACAAATTAAATAACTGACTATTTTTCTCTTTTTATCCACTTAGTGGAATAATACACTCATGTTTTATCTACAGGTATAAATAGTATTCTGTAACCATAACCATTACAACTGTCAAAAAATTAGTGCTTCCATAGTTTTCTCTTCACAGTAGAATTAATTTTGTCCAATACATTGAAATGAAGCCATATGATTGTTTTACTTTCAGGAAATGGTGAAATTAACCATGACTTGCTAAGTAACAGTTCTTGATTGGCTTTTAGCTTGTCTATTTGTATTCTTTGCAGTAGTCTTGGTAGAAGGTGATTCCTGACTGATTTCAATTGTCAAGCAAAGGTCTATTAAACATAGACAGATTCAAAATGGAGAAGAGAGTAGAACATCTTGCCCAAATCCTAACAGAAGTTAAATATTGGGTCATGTACAGTTATCTATGGGTCTTGGGAGAATAAGAAGCTTAATGAAACTCAGTTTCCTAATATCTCATGAGAATAATATTTTCCTATATTGTGGTTATTGTAATAATTAACTGAGATTGAACACTTAAATATCAAACAACTGAGTATTCCAGCTAACATAATTTAATTATTTTACAGTTTAATAAAGAGATAAACTTTTTTTTTCAATCGGTCATGGGGCTTGAAATCTGGGCTTGAGTGCTAGCCCTCCTCTCTTCAGTTCAAGGCAAGCCCTCTAAGGCTTGAGCCACAGTGGCATTTCCAGTTTCCTAGTGGTTTATTGGAGACAAGAGTCCCATGGACTTTCCTGCCCGGGCTAGCTTTGAACCGTGATCTTCAGATCTCAGCCTCCTGAGTAGCTAGGATTACAGGCATGAGCCACCAGTGCCCGGCTAAAGACATAAACTTTTAAACCTATCAACGATTACCACATCTCTAGTATAAGTATTTGTTAACAATACTTCCAAGCAGGGCGCCGTTGGTTCACGCCTGTAATCCTAGCTACTCAGGAGACTGAGATCTTCGGATCGCGGTTCAAAGCCAGCCGGGGCATAAAAGTCTGTGAGACTATCTCCAATAAACTACCAGAAAACCGGAAGTGGCGCTGTGGCTGAAGTGGTACAGTGCTCACCTTGAGCTGAAGAGATCAGGGAAAGCGCCCAAGCCCAGAGTTCAAGACCCACAACCAACAAAAAAACAAAAACAAAAATTATTTCCAATATAATATGATGAACACCATTCCCAAAATTAATAATTTAGAAATAAAACCCTTGGGTTTTTTGTTTTAGTTTTTTTTTTTATTAATCAGTCATGGGGCTTGAACTCTGGGCACTGTGCCTGAGCTCTTCAGCTCAAGGCTAGCACCAAATAAAACTTAAACATTTCTTCAGGTAACACTTTTATTTACAGAGCCATATGTATGCTAATATACTGCTCTTAAATTAAATTGTACAATCAGGTATGTTAAAGAATTAAAATTATATATATATGTATATATATATATATATATATATATATACTACATTTTCTTGATCCATTGCAACAATGAGATGTACACGAAGTTATGTTGAAAAACAAACTTTACAACTTTTGTGAGGGGCGGTGGGGGTGGGGGGAGGGGAGGGTTGGGATGGGATGGTAAGAGGAAACAAAGGAGGAGGCAACAATGCTTGATAAGAAATGTACTCATTAACTTGTCCATGTAATTGTAACCCCTCTGTACGGTATTTTCACAATTAAAAAAAAAAAGTAAAAGAACCCCCCCCAAAGAAAACCATTAAAGTGGAAGCACTACAGATATAGCTTTATTGGGTTAAATCCAAGAACTTATCAAGTGGTTGGGCAGATGTAAATACTGTCCACCACATTGCCAAGGATTTGAATTGTGTCCATGAATTCAATAATTCCCAATCTGTCCATCAGTCAGTCATACTTAAAACATGACTGTCACAATATATGCAAAGTAATGTGTTGATAATTGTGCAGTAAAAAATTTTACAAGGTGTAAATATACACTAGAAACAAATAAAAAATAAAGAAATCCCATTAACTAAACCAGCCCTTAACTCTGAAGTAGCTATAACATACATTGAAAATAGTGTATAAATACAAAATATATTCACATGAGTGCATATATATATATATATATATATATATATATATATAGAGAGAGAGAGAGAGAGAGAGAGAGAGAGAGAGAGAGAGAGAGAAAGATAACTAGCTATTCTAAGAAGGAATATGAAATCTAATCAACTATGTATATAGCCTGGCCTCCTCAGGGGGGAAAATATAAGCAAGATGGTTCTTTTTCTTTCTCTATCCAGTGGTTAGCTGACTGACCACACATATTATTCCTTGGAATTTTAAAAGAAAGACTAAAAGGAAGAACAAGATATTTGATAAGGTGAAAATAAAAAGTATAATAATAAGATTATTGCTTAAAAGAAGAGGTAAGCATATGGCCAACAACAAAAAGTGAAAAAATGTAAAGCAAAAAACATTTCAGCAGAAAGCCATAATTATATTGCTCAACTAAAGACAAAATCTCCATACTCAAATATTACAAAATGCTTTAAAGTGTGGAAAAAATATGATTAATTGAATCAGTTAAAATTCAATGAATGAAAAGGATACATTATGAGATAAAGTGTTGCTAGGTAATTCTTTGCTTGTGTAAATATGAAAGGTGCATGTACAAATGAAGATGGCTTTAATATCATTAGATGATATAATTTTACCCATGCAGTCTGTTACATATGGTCCACTGTTGAGTGAAATATTATGCATGCATGACGACATATCTGCTAAAACTGTCATTAGAATAAATGCATCAACATCTTTTCTCATTGAAAAACAGGGCAAGTGAACATAGTTCTTGAATAAGGAAGAAGCTAAAAAGAAAGAAATGAAGTAAAAGGAAATTACTTTAGTATCAAGCTGACACTATAGACATATATTAAACAAGAAGCATTTCAATTTGGGTATTGCTCATAGCATCTAAGAGATTCATAAATAGACTTTCTCACAATGATGATTAATTAAAACTGCAATTAAGAGTTATCAGCTTTTATTTAGAAAAATTTACAGCATTGAATACTAATAGTTGTGGGAATTCCACTCACCGAACTTTTCTTATGAACCTGAAAATTCTTCAAAGCACATTGAGCTTGAGCTTCTTGAAGCATACCAGAAAGATTCATCTAATTTTCCAATTATGTTACATAATAGATACTATAATTAGTGACATTGTATAGAGAAAAGACAAGTTTCAAAAAGTTTGAATACGTTGTCCATTCTCATACTATCAGTAAGGAATAAATCAAGAAAAATTCAATGAGTCATATGCCAAACCATTTTTCTCAACTGTTGGTTACACATGGCATATAGATATAAGGACATTGAATTGAGAAATGGTTGAGAAACAAAATGAAATTCACTGAAGAAAACAAAGCAAAATCAACTGTAACTTCCTTTAAAATTTTTTTGACAATACTGGAGTTTGAGTTCAGTGACCTGTGCTCCTATTTGGCTTTCTTCATCAAGGCTCCTGTTTTATCATTTGAGATACACCTCTAGCCCAAGCTTTTACTACCTATTTTGGAAATTGAGTGTCAAGAATTATTCAGCCAGGACTACGTTTAAACCATGATCATTCAGATCTTCCAATCCTAGGATTACAGGTGTGAGACACCCACCAAGCTCTTTTTCATGTCAAATCTGATCACAATGGATTGAATAGTCCATATCCATGGCCCACATCATATATGCCTTTCAAAGATTTAGGCATCATGGTACCTATTTTTACTTTCTTTTTCATTTTTAACTAACAAATATTAGCTGTACCAAGAATATCATTGTGATGTTTTAATATATACATACAATGAATCCCCACCATAGTAATCACATTTACTTTATTTTCCAGGTCTCCCTCTTCACAGGAAGTTTTGTAAAATTGTAAATGATATGAGGTACTGTTTTCTTGGTCTCTTGAAAATAAGATTATGATTGAAGAAACATGAAAATGAAAAAGCAAAGTACGTGAGTAAAGAGAAATAGAAGAAAGAAAGTCAATGACATTTCTTAAAAGTCAATCGCTGAAAAGAAACTGAGCATACAATGCTGAGTGCCACAACTCAATAGAATAAGTTAAGTGAAAAAGGCTGCATTATTACATTCAATATGATTGTCATCAGAGAATAAAAATTAAAACTAATCAGATCAAAATAATGTAATTAACCATACAATAAAAATACCATGAGTAAGCTGGGCACCAGTGCCCAAGCCTATAATCCTAGCTACTCAGGAAACTGAGATCTGAGGATCACAGTTTGGAAGCCAGCTGAGAAAGAAAGTCTATGAGACTCATCTTCAATTGACCAGCAAAAAAATCTGGAAGTGCATTTCTTTTATGTCTAGAGAGGTTGAGCATTTCTTCATGTGTCTATTGGCCATTCTTATTTCCTCTTTGGAGAAGTTTCTCTTTAAGTCTTTAGCCCACTTATTTATTGGGCAGTTATTTCTTTGAGAATTTGTTGTTGGGGAATTTAATTTTTTGAGTTCCAAGTATATCTTAGATATGAGACCCCAATGTATGGCTAGTGAAGATTCTCCCAATCCGTGGGCTTTCTATTGATCTTCCTAGCTATGTCCTTTGCCATGCACAAGCTCTGAAGCTCCATGCAATCGCATTTGTCTAACCTTTCTTTGATTTGTTGTGTTTTTGGGTCTCTATTAAGAAAATTTAGGACTGTGCCAAGGAGACGTAGGGTTTGTCCTATTCCTTCCTGTAATATTTTCAGGGTGTCTGCTTTGACTCCAAGATTCCACCTCACCCCAATTAGAATGGCTATAATCAAGAACTCTAACAACAACAGATGCTGTAGGGGATGTGGCCAGAGGGGAACCATACTGTATTGTTGGTGGGAATGTAAACTTGTTCAACCACTTTGGAAATTAGTATGGAGGGTCCTCAAAAGACTCCACATAGAGCTCCCCTATGACCGAGCAATCCCACATTTGGGCATTTACCCAAATGATCACAAACAAGACCATACTAAAGCTACCAGCACAACTATGTTTATTGAAGCATTATTTACCATAGCTAAGATATGGAACCAACCCAGAAGCCCCTCAGTAGATGAATGGATCAAGAAAAAAATATATATATATAATGGAATTCCATGCCTCCATCAGAAAGAATGACATTGCACCATTTGTTAGGAAATGGAAAGACTTGGAAAAAATTATACTAAGTGATGTAAGCCAGCCCCAAAGAAACATAGGTCCCATGATTTTCCTTATTTGCAATAACTAGTATATGTCTGAGGCAAGCAAGAAAGGTCAAAAACTATGTACATATGACCATATAAGATGCCCATGTAATTGTAACCACTCTGTACAGTATTTTCACAATAAAAAAATAAAAAGATGATGTTAAGTGAAATGAACCCCAAGACAGGGACATAAGTGGTTTTTTTCTTTCTTGCTATTTTTTCTAATGTATTTATAATGTACCATATGATATTTTTTGTTTCTTTGTATTTTCCTCCCCATGGTATAACCCCTGTTTTCACTGTATTTGATTCTGGCGCCCTGCATCTTGTATATACATTTCTCCAATTTGGGGAGGAGAAGGGAAAAATCAAAATGCTAAAATAGGGATACAGGTTGACCCATTGTAACAAGGAGAAGTATAAGACACTATGTTGAAAAACGAACTTTACAATTTATGCAGGGTCGGGGGGCAGGGGAGCGAGTGTAGTTGTGGAGGTGGGCGGGTAGGGATGATAGGGAAAAAACAAAGGAGGAGGCAACAATGCTTGATAGAAAATATGCTCATTACCTTGCTCATGTAACTGTAACCCCTGTGTACATTATTTTTATAAGAAAAATGTATTAAAATTAAAAAATGAAAAAATGAAAAAAAAATCTAGAAGTGGAACTGTGGCTCAAGTAGTAGAGTGCTCGTCTTGAAGAAGCAAACTCAGGGATATGCCCAAGCCCTGAGTTGAAGCCCACATACCACCAAAAATATCAAAAGTAGTAAGAACTTTTATATAGTTATTCTTTAATTTCCATTTTTAGCCCTCTTTTTAAACCAGTATATTACACAGATATTAGACATGACTGTTTTCCCTGAAAAAAAAAAACCCTATCTGCTTTTTGTAGTTGCAATCTTTTGATATGATATGCTTAATGTATGGCAGAAACCAAAATGTATCAAACATGAGAAAAATGGAATGAGACACAGAAATTTATTAATGTGAGAAGCACATTTCTGCTCCTTGTACCTAATAGAAGAAAAAGAAATGTCTTGTAAAATGAGGGAACCAAGCCAGTATGGTTTCAAGAAATAAAATCAAATTATGGGTTTAAAAAAGTATTACATGTTGTTGTTTATTTTTTCTTTTGGGTTTTTTTGTCTTTTGCAGTTGTCAAAGGGTTGCGCAGAAATGGAGGGAGACAAGGTGAACAAATGCAGTCATGTTATTCAGTAGACAATATGTAGGAAATGAACTATGCGAATTGTGGGCAGGGACAGGTGGAAGAAATTGGGGTAAATTGGGCTGGGAAGGTTGCTCAGTGGTAGAGTGCTTGCCTTGCATGCATGGAGCCCTGGGTTCGATTCCTCAGCACCACATAAGCAAAGAGAAAAAAGCCGCAAGTGGCGCTGTGGCTCAAGTGGTAGAGCGCTAGCCTTGAGCTGAAGAGCTGAGGGACAGCGCCCAGGCCCAGAGTTCACGCCCCACAACCGGACCCCCCCCAAAAAAAAGAAAAAAAGAAAAAAGAAATTGGGGTAAAGTAAAAGAAGGGGTGACATTTTCCAAAAAGAATTGTGTTCATTGCCTGACTGATTATAAATTGGTAATCCCTCTATAAAACACCTTAATATTTTTAATAAGGTAATTACAAACTTTGAGGAAAACAGTGAAGAATAAACTGCGCAGATACACACTAATTTTTCCAGTGATCAAGGAGAGCATTATCAATTTGTTCTCCAAATAAGCACTCAATACACTATAGACTTGTTCATAAAAAAATGTGTGATAATTTGTTTTGTTTCTAAATGTTTCTCAGCATGGATTTTTTTCAAAGAAAAAAAATCAATCATTTCCCCAAAACACTTCATAGTTTAACAGCAACTCGATTGTGTACTTGCATACATCTATTAAGAAGATATTCCCAAAATATGATTATATACCCTGTCTAATGGCTGCATGAGATCCTTAGTTATCATAAAAAACTTTTATTTATTTGACAAGAAATGTACCTATTACCGTACTTATGTAACTGAATCCCCTCTGTACACCACCTTGACAATAAATAAAGTTCACCAAAAACTCAAAAGACTTTTGTCTCTTGGGAACACAACAGTTGAGATAACTATAAAAACTCAAGGCTCCTCATTTTAATATTAAATTTTGAATTTCAGGAAAAAGAAGAGAGTGATTGTTGTCTAAAACAGCAATAACATAATTTAGTATGCTGAGATGTCTTTGAGAAATGATAGATTTCCATCATTAAGTTATTTGGGTTTTTCTTGTCAGAGTAGGTATGGTATGCTGGAAGGATGAAATACTAAACCCATAAATCTAGCTTGCTTAAGCATATACCCTTTAATTTTAAAATTTACACATATTACGGATACAAACTATGTGTTTCACATACAAGTCCTGATTTGGTTTCAGAATACTCTGTTCCCCGGGCTACCAAGCCCCAATGCTTAAATATTATTGAGTTTTAAGTTCATCGCTGAAAAGGTGAAAGGTTAAAAACTCTTCTGTTCACCACACAGGCTCAATTTAGCAGAGCTAGGCAAGACTTTATATGCCAAGAAGGTCTAGAGCTTTTGGTAAATTGACACACTCATGTTCAAGACTGGCAATCTGAAATACTAAATATATTTAGACTAAAAATGAACTCATTACTTGTGCTGCAAGCGAAAACAAAGTCTTCTAAATTATGTAATTAGCTTTTTCAAGTTTTTTTCAATACTAATACTTCAAAGTTAATAAAATGTTAATATATAAGCCTCTTAAAAGTTTTAATCTGGGTTGGGAAGTTGGCTCAGTGGTAGAGTGCTTGCCTTGCATTCATGAGGCCCTGGGTTCAATTCCTTAGCACCACATAAGCAGAAAAAAGCTGGAAGTGGTGCTGTGGCTCAAGTGGTTGGGATCTAGCCGTGAGCTGAAGAGCTGAGGGCCAGTGCCCAGGCCCAGAGTTCAGCCCCCACGACCGACATAAAAAAATTAAATCTGTGTAGAATGTGTTTTATTATCTGGTCAGGACATAGATTTTTCTGAAGTTGTAGAACAAACAACAGAATAGATTCAATCTCTAAATTAAAAATAAAGTAACTAGCCCTTCGTGGATGTGTTGGAGGATACTTCATATATTTACACAAATTTATTAAATATTACTAACTTAATACATAATATAAAGAGAAACCTAGGAAAATGAATTCCAAATTAAGAAGCTGTAAAAGCAACTTTGGCTGGGCACCAGTGGCTCATGCCTATAGTGTGGAAAGGCTGCAATCTGAGAATAGCAGTTCAAAACCAACTCCAGGAAGGAAAGCCCATGAGATACTCCAGTAATCCTCCCATTCACACAGAAAAAAAATCCAGAAGTGGGGTTGTGGCTCAACTTTTCAACAGGTGTAATAATACCTTTGAGCAAAGCTCAGGGACAGTACCCAGGTCCTGAGTTCAAGTCCAACAACTGGTATGAGCTTTTTTCTTAAAGCAAGTTTGGGGGATAAATGGTGATAAATAATAATAATGAATAATAATAGCAACAATTATATTTTCCAATCATGAATAAAGACTTAAGTCATATATGTTTACTTCATGCAGCATGATAATTCAAACACATTTTATAAACTATGAACATTTTAATTTTTTGTACAATTTGAGGTTGAAAAGCATATTTTATATACAACTTCGGCAAGACCAGATATAGAAGGAATGGTAAGATATAAGATATTGTTGCCAGGTCAAGTCTAACAAGAAGAGGGGAGTAAAAAGAAAAAGGGGGGGAAACCCCAGAAACATAGAACTTAAAATGCCAGTGGAGTAGGAAGCTCCATCTTGTTTTCCCGCTTTCTCATTCTATGTTACTCAGTTTGCAATAGAATTCATAATCTATTATGTAAATGTAAGTTAAATCCTCCCTAGTATAGAAAAGATCAAAGCAAAACATTAAAGTGTTTGTATTTTTTTATTTTATGTTTCTAATAAACACTGTTATCTGTTTATTCCACCTCTTAACCCTATATGATCACCGACCCTATGGTCCTGAAAATTACCTCCACAAAAATATGGTAAAATGATAGCTTTGAACAAAGACAGCTCAGAGACAGTACCCAAATTCAACTCCCATAACCACTATGAACTTTTTTCTTAAAGCAAGTCTCTGCAAAATGACCAACTTGGTGGATTAAATAAAAATACCTTTTTATATTTTTATCAATTATATTTTAATAAATGATGAAAAATAAATTCTAATTCTGTCTTATGTTTACCAAGGAAAGAAATTAACTGCATGTAACTACTTCCAAACATTGTGTTTTTATTTTACTAATATGTTCAGCTGTTTTCCAATTTTGAAGCATATTTCCAACTTGGCAATGGATACAATAAATATTGCACAATCTGGCCCTTGTTTGGAAAGAAAAATAAATTACATTTTGTCTTTGAGTAGAGAACATGTGCATATTGCTTGGAAATAGGCTGCTTATCATGAAATACCATGGCTGGAAAGGATTTCATGGCTAGAGTGCTCAGTAGGAATATACTAACTAGAAATGTATTAATCTTTTCAGTTGATATGAACACTTAGACCTTTGTCTTTTTCCTTTAAATATAGGTTACATTTTACAATGTACCACCTTGATTGTATTTCAAGAAAAATATTAACAGCTTGCATGCTCATACCCATGCCCAATTACAAATTCCAAATGTTTTGTCACATTTCTTGTGAGCAATGCCATCTGCCAGAGGTGGCATTTCATGGCTGTTTACCCTGACTCCCTTCAAGAATTCATCTGCCACTATCTAATGCTGCCTGAATAAAGGGGATTAAGACTCTGATGCAACAGAGACTGTTGATAATTTGGTATAATTGGGAAGAAATGAAGATAAATGAGGTTGAGGATGGAGAGGCAATTAGTTGAGCCGCCTGTACAGCTGTGTTCTCAGCCTAGCTCCCCTGGCCTTTTCTTCACTGAGGTATGTGCAAATTAACTGTAATGACAAATATACACTTCCCAAAGCTCTTGTACTTTGTAAAACCTGAGAAACTACTTTTCACTTTTGACAACTGAGTTTGATAGCTGGTAAAGTTGCTTGTATATGATCTCCTAATGTCCTCATCACACAGGATACCTGCACCTGCTGTATGCCAGGAATAATTCCCCTTGCCCTCCCCGTACAGCCCACTTCCTTGCTTTCAGTATGTCAGGATACTGTTTACCATCTGAGAACACAGAGGGTACGAAACCTATTTTAGCTTATTTGTAGTCCAGTGTTCAGGAAAGATTGGCAGTGTTTCTGTTTTACATGATTAAAAGCCAAGAAAACTCTTCAGAGTCAATGAAAAGAAGCTCTTTCATTGTAGGGGAATAGATTCTGCAAACAGAATTCCTTTTTTTAAAAAAAAAATAGTTTGTCATAAAAAGCCAGGGTCAGATTTAGAATCCAACTTAAAGGCATCTTTAGAGGTTGGTAAAATCAGTATTTACAAGGATAAGATTTGCATATTCATAAGATTGTCATTATCATTATTATTATGCTTCCTAAATGAAAATAGCAAATCAGTAACCAGTTGTCCACTGTATTTAGTCAGTGACTAACTTAAATTTGAGATCGTTTTATCTAATAACAGAAATGGTTATGCTGAATGTTAAGGATGATGTCATATGAATTAAAATAGTTTGATGTTCAGTATCTCCACTGACAACTTAATCTGTTATTGCCATGTGAAAGTGAATCATTTTAAATTTTGTGTTTAATGAAAACAAAAATCACTATTTGTCATTTTGTTATTATTCCTTATGAGAAAATGATGAAACTATATTAACAAAACACATGTAACTGTACTAATCAAGTGTGGGGTGATGAATGACTTTGTCCACTCTATAAAAATTGGTGTGACACAATGGAATTCTATGCCTCCATCAGAAAGAATGACATTGCCCAATTTGTTAGGAAATGGAAAGGCTTGGAAAAAATTATATTAAGTGAAGTAAGCCAGGCCCAAAGAAACATAGGTCCCATGGTTTCCCTTATTTGCAATATCTGGTATATGTATGAGTCAAGCAGAAAAGGTCAGATAAGGTGATGTTAGGGAAATGAACCCTAAGATATGTATTCAAATGTTTTTTTTTTTCTTTCATGCATTTGTTTCTAACACATTTATAAGATTATTTCTTTGTTGCTTTGTATGTCCCTCCAACACAGTATAACCCCTGCTTTCACTGTATTTGATGTTGGTATAATTTGTGGAGGGGAAGGGGAAAAACAAATCGTTTAAATAGGGATACAGGTGGACCCATTGCAACAATGAGATGTACAAGTCGTTATGTCGAAAGCGAACTTTACAACTTTGGTGGGGGAGGAATGGGGGTGGGAGAGCAGGGAGGATTGGGTGGGGGGCTGGGGGAGAATGGGAAGGGATGGGAAGGGGAAACAAAGGAGGAGGCTACAATGTTTGATAAGAAATGTATTCATTTTCTTGCCCATGTAATTGTAACCCCTCTGTACAGTATTTTCACAATAAAAAATTGGTGTGACAAGAACATATATTCATTTTTTAATTTTTGACGTTTCACCCACCTCAAAAAATCAAATAAAAATTAGAAAAAACACTAGCCTAAATCTATTTATTTCAAGACAGTTTACTAGTTATAAATGCTTATCAATTCAAGTGAACATGCCCAGTAGAATGACTCTTTTGGTTACATCCTTATTTCTACAAGTTATCAGATTAATCTTTTAATGATTTTTATCTGAGCTATGCAATATGGCAGCCACTGGACATAGATGGTTATTTAAATTTAAATTATTCAAACAAAAATTTCAAGTTTTCAGTATTAGAAGCCACATTTTAAGTAACATGTAACTAGCCACATGTGGCTAGTGGCTACTTTGTTGGACAGTGTAGAACAGTAGTCCAATTATCACAGAAAATCATGTTGGTCAGCACTGGTCTATATGTCAAATTCACACCTTCTAGTAACAAAAACTACTGGAGGTAAACTGTATGGAATCCCTAACAGCAGCAGATAAATCAAAGCATGAGCTTTGAATATACAAGACCAAGAATTCCCCCCCCCCCAGTGAATCACAGAAAATGACAGTTTAAAAGCTTTAGTTAATAAATTTAAAAAGATACAATATATTCCCCCAATAGACAATACCTTTCTAAGACTTTGGAAAACTCGAATGAAGATTATTCATTTGTAAAATCACTGACATTTTTTCACAACTCTCCTTAAATAAATTAGTGTCCAAAAACACAAACCATGGCAACAACAAAACATCACTAAGAAGTCATAAATTATTTATTTTATAAAAATATGAGTGAGAAATCAAAGAAATGGCATGTTCCAATTTCTAGGAACTGTTCTGCAAGTTAATACTATATCTAACTCTATTGCAAATATTACACATACATATACGTGCTCACACGAGATAAATTTAACATATAATTCACCACCTAGTAGAGTACTTTAGTCCATTTAGCAGTAAATTCTAAATTATAGCAGATTTTTTTGTGAATTCATTTTCGCAACTATATTTCTTTTAAAATTATCATTATGCCATTTAAAATTTGCCAGTTTTAATGGTATCAAAGCTCTGGATTTGTAATATAATTTAGAATATTAATACATAAAAAGTTTGGTGTATCAGCAGTTTTTTTTAAATGTTTTAAAATATTTTTTATATTTTTTTACTTTAAAGGTGATGTACAAAAGGGTTATAATTATTAAGTTGGATAATGAGTACATTTCTTTTTGAACAGTATCATCCCCTCTTTTCCCCTCTCGACCCTTTTGCCCCCAATTTTTTTCTTTTTTTATTGTAAAAATAACATTCATAGGGGTTACAATTACACCAGCAAGGAAATAAGTACATTTCTTATCCAGCATTGTTGCCTCCTCCTTTGTTTCCCCTTACCATCCCTTCCCATCTCCACCCCACCCCCGCGCCAAAGTTGTAAATTCATTTTTATACATAACCTCTTGTTCATCTCATTGTTGCAATAGGTCCATCTGTATCCCTATTTAAACAATTTGTTTTTTTCCCTTCCCTTCCACAAATTATACCAACATCAAATACAGTGAAAACAGGAGTTATACCATGGTTTTCCCCCAATTTGTGTTGTTCACTTCCAACATAGTGTCTACTGGATTTTACCCTTTGTCCCACCATTTCTGTGCTTCCCCTTCCCCTCCCCAAACCAGATAAACTTATGTACAAGGTAAAGTGTACAAAAATCAAAAACAGCGAAAAAGGGGGAGAAAAGTCCAAAGAACACAATAAAAAAATCTTGTTTCCACTTCTTGGAGTTCATTTTGATAAGCATTATTTTATATAATCATATGTATATAGCTGTAAGTTTTATATTTTAAGTGATAAAGATTCCTGATATGAAACTATAGCACTTTTTTCTTGGCTGTTACTGAAGCATGAACTCAGGGCATGGATATTGGCCACTCCAGGCTACTGCTCTCCCACTTGAGCCACACCTCACTTCAGGTTTTTTGTTGGCTTATTGGAGATGGAGGCTCATAGTCTTTGCTGCCTGAGTGGCAGCAAATCATCATCTGTCAGCCCCCAGAGCTGCTATGATTACAGCCATGAGACACCAGCTCCACATCAATTATTACTTTTAAATTATCATTCAATGCATAGAAGTCATTGAAGATATTGGTAATTTTTTTCTTATTTTTTAATTGTGAAAATACCATACAAAGGAGTTACAATTACATGGACAAGATAATGAGGACATTTCTTATCAAGCATTGCTGCCTTCTGCTTTGTTTCCTCTTCCCATTTCTTCCCATTTCCCACCCCCCCATTCCTCCCCCCCCCCCCGGAAGTTGTAAAGTTCGTTTTTTGACATAAGGACTTACACATCTCATTGCTGCAATGGGTACACTTGTATCCCTGTTTAAATGATTTGTTTTTTCCCTTCCCCTCCACAAATTATACCAACATCAAATACAGTGAAAGCAGGGGTTATACCGTGGGGGATGGACATACAAAGCAACAAAAAAATCATCTTATAAATATGTTAGAAACAAGCACATGAAAGAAAAAAACATTTGAATATTTGGGTCCACCTTTCAACAGATGATTAACTTCCCACTCAAGGTTACAAGCCCTCATTTTGCCTCCTGTGGTTTCAATTTCCTTTTAAGTCAAATGATTGAGTTGATCTTAAACATGATCTCATGAGGTGATTTCAAACAAGGGTCTCAGCTCTAACATTCCATGGTTCCATGAGTTGCATCTCCTTATAGATATTTGCTACCAAAAAAAAACTGTGAAAAATGCTCAATGAGATGCTAAATGCAAAATTCTGCAGTGATAACCTCTGGAGGGGAGGGAGAGGGATGAGAAAAGGGGTGGTATATAAGTAAATAGGAACTTTTGATAATGCTTTACTTGTAGAGTTATGCAATGGGTCATTAATATTCATTTTATCCTTTATGAGTTACATATGGGTTACATACAATTTGTTCTCTTTCCCATATTTTAACATGTCAGGAAAATGGAGGTACACACTCACGGGTCTTTGGCTACCTTGTTTGTTTCTGAGAATTAAATTGTTTCATTTTAGGGTGAAATATGAAAGTGCAAAGGGAAACATTTTTCTAGAAAATACTGATCAGAGTTGATGAGATTCCACTGCCCACAGAATACAAAACTAATTTGAAATACTTGTCATTTCCTTATAGAGCAAAAAATCTCTATATGTGTCTGTTTTTAAATATAGCAAAGAAAAGGCTGAAAGATAATTGATTTGTAATTTGTATAATAAGTCACTCCTAAATCAGAAACGATTCACAAAGATACCCAAGAGATTCTATTCATAATTATGTTACTTATTCTTAATAAGTTCAATATCTTAATGAGGGTGTACTGAGCCATAATTTTTATCAAACATAATTCTAATCTCTTCTAGCCATTCAGCTATAAAGAATAAGAACCAATAACAAGCTTGACAGTAGAGCCTTAACAGCCTTTTTTGCTAGTAGAACATTTAGACACTTATAGTTTCTCAACTTCCAATTACTGTGTGTTTCCTAGACCTGTTGCTAGTAAAGCCCAGTGAATTGTGACTTTGAAAGTTGTCAAATGAGACACTGTGGCTAGTTGCAAGAAATTATTTCTTTAGGAGAGAATGCAAAGGTGATTTCAGAAAAAGAGTAATAAATGATGTCCTCGAATCATGCAAGCAACAATATACAAATGATGCATTTGGCTTCAAAGACAAAAAAGACAAAAATTGGGGGGTGGTTGGCAATAAGTATGTAAAGTTCTAAGAAATGATGTAGGGAGCAAAATCATCCATAGGTTCTGCTCTGTACTACTAATCGGGTGGAAAGTTAATGTGTCAAACTTGTTACATTCCTATTACCAAACATTCTCATTTCCTGGTACGCTATATGAAATTTAACAGAAGATCTAAAGTGGATATAGCTGATTTTAACTTAATTAAAACTCATCTCAAGTACATACAGCTTCGATCATTGAAAACTGTAGTGCTAGAAAACAATGATAAATGTCTAGCTTTATTCAGTCTCTAATAGTCACATAGTAGATAGAACACAGATTTTGTCACTAAATCAAATGTGATTGAATTGGTACGTTACTGGAATAAAAGAAAAACTTCAATGCACATAAAGAATTTACATGGTAAATTTATCTGGTAGGATAAAACATCCTGTTTTATATCTGTTACCAATGATTCTATCTTCAATAAAAAGTGACATAGCAGCCATGCCACAGAAAACACAATGAAGCCAAAAACACAGAATAGATTAAAATATGCTGGTCATTTTGGCCACTATATTACTGTCCATAGGAAAAAGTCAACAACTTCAAATTTGTATTTATAGCAGAAAGGAATGGAAGGAATTTTAAGTGGCCACATCCTAAGTAAGGAAAACTTAAATTCTCAGACGAAGGTTACACTGATAATTAAGGGATAAATAGCAAATTTATTGTGAAAATATGTTTCTATTCACCAATCCAAAAGATAGAGGATAGTAGGCTCAATGGCTCATGCTTGTAATCCTAATTACTCATTTTAAGTAGCAAAAACATTAGCAAGATCCCATCTCATCAAACAAGCTGGACATGGTGGTTGGGTCTGTAACCCCAGCTATGCAGGAAGCTCAAGTAAGATTTTTTCTTGAGGTTGACACAGAATAAAAGTAAGAACCTTTATCTAAAAAATAACAATGTGAAAAATTAATCTAAAGCAAATAGGGCTGTGGACATGACCCAAGTAGTAGTGCACTAGTTTAGCAAGCTTAAAGCTCTGAGTTCAAATCCCAGTAGCCAGCCCTCAAGATTTAACCTCCTCAAAAGACCTTGTGATATGAAATCTATATCTGTATCTTGCCCAGGAAATTAGACAATATTCCACATAATGTGACTGAAGGAGATACCTCTGCTCTGAACAGAAAAGAAAATAATTTCAATTCTTAAAATATATACTTAATCTCTCCTACATAGAATTTTCTATTATTTTTTGACACTTGTATGGGGATTTAAATTTAAGAGCATCACACGTGCTACAGAGGTACTGTACTACAAAGCCACACCTCTAGCATCAATTTCACTGGCTTTTTTTTTTCTTAATTTTAATTTATTTTATTTGAGAACATACTGTACAGAGGGGTTACAATTACATTGGCAAGATAATGCACACATTTCTTACCAAGCATTGCAGCCTCCTCCTTTGTTTACCCTTCACCTCCCTTACCAGCCCCCCCTCCCCCCCACCCATTCATGCCCCCTTCCCCCCCACACACCGACATTGTAAAGCTTGCTTTGACATGACATTTTGTAATTCTCCTTGTTGCAACAGGTCCACCTGAATCCTTAAACGACTTGTTTGTCCCCATCTCATCCACATGTTATACTAACATCAAATAAAGTGAAAGCGGGGGTTACACTGTGGGGGAGGGACATACAAAACAACAAAGAAATAATCTTATAAATGCGTTAGAAACACATGCATGAAAGAAACGAAAACATTAAAATACATATTTAAGGGCTCATTTTCCTAACATCACATTATCTGACCTTTTCCGCTTGACTCATACCTATACTAGATATTGCAAATAAGGGAAGCCATGGGACCTATGTTTCTTTGGGCTTGGCTTACTTCACTTAATATAATTTTTTCCAAGCCTTTCCATTTCCTAACAAATGGGGAAATGTCATTCTTCCTGATGGAGGCATAGAATTCCATTGTGTATATGTACCACATTTTCTTGATCCATTCATCTACTGAGGGGCATCTGGGTTGGTTCCATATCTTAGCTATGGTAAATAATGCTGCAATAAACATAGTTGTGCTGGTAGCTTTAGTGTGGTCTTGTTTGTATACATTTGGGTAAATGCGCAAAAGTCCGATTGCTGGATCATAGGGGAGATCTATGTGAAGTCTTTTGAGGAACCTCCATACTGCTTTCCAAAGTGGTTGAACAAGTTTACATTCCCACCAACAATGAAGTAAGGTTCCTTTCTGTCCACATCCCCTCCAGCATCTGTTGTTGTTAGAGTTCTTGACTTTTGCTGTTCTAACTGGAGTGAGGTGATATCTCAATGTTGTTTTGATTTGCATTTCTTTTATGGCTAGGGACGTTGAACATTTCTTCATGAGTCTATTGGCCATCCTTCTTTCTTCTTCAGAGAAGCTTCTCTTTAAGTCTTTCGCACACTTATTTATTGGCAGTTGTTTCCTTGAGGATTTGTTGTTGGGTCGTTTAATTTTTTGAGTTCCAAGTATATTTTAGATATGAGACCCTTGTCCGTTGTATGGCTAGTAAAGATCTTCTCCCAATCGGTGGGCTTTCTATTGATCTTGCTAGCTATGTCATTTGCCCTGCAGAAGCTCTGCAACCGTATGCAATGCAATTCCACTTGTCCAACCTTTCTTTGATTTGTTGTGTTTCCGGGTCTCTATTCAGAAAATTTCAGCCTGAGCCAAGGAGACCTAGGGTTTCTCCTATTCCATCCTGTAATGTTTTCAGAGTGTCTGCTTTGAGTTCAAGGTCTTTGATCCATTTGGAGTTGATTCTGGTGCAGGGTGATATATAAGGATCTAGCTTTAGTTTTCTGCATGTAGTTAACCAATTTTGCCAGCACCATTTACTGAAGAGGCTGTCTTTCTTCCATTCTATTGTTTTAGCTTCCTTATCGAAGATTAGATGGCTATAGGTCTGTAGGTTCATTTCTGGGTTTTCAATTCTATTCCATTGGTCCTGAGGTCTGTTCTTATGCCAATACCAAGCTGTTTTGATTACTATGGCTTTATAGTAGAGTTTGAAACTTGGTATTGATATTCCTCCAGCAGTGTTCTTTCCGTTGAGGAGTGTTTTTGCTATTCGGGGTATTTTATTGTTCCATATGAATTTTTGGATTGCCTCTTCTATTTCCTTGAAGAATGAGGGTGGATTTTTGATAGGTATTGCGTTGAATTTGTAGATAGACTTGGGAAGTATTGCCATTTTCACGATGTTAATCTTGCCAATCCAGGAGCATAGGAGGTTTTGCCATTTTTTAAGTTCTGTGTTGATTTCCTTTTTCAAGATTTTAAAGTTTTCATCATAGAGGTCCTTCACTTCTTTAGTTAAGTTAATTCCTAGGTATTTTATTTTTTGTGGGGCTATTACAAATGGAGTTGCTTTCCTAATTTCAGCCACACTTTTCTCATTGTTGGCATACAGAAAAGCCATTGATTTTTGGGGGTTAATTTTATAACCTGCTACTTTGCCAAAGTTTTGAATCAGCTTGAGTAATTTGGGAGTGGAGTCTATGGGATTCTTTAAATACAAGATCATGTCATCTGCAAAGAGGGAGAGTTTTATTTCTTCTTTCCCTATATGGATCCCCTTTATGTCTGCATCTTGTCTTATTGCTGAAGCTAGGCATTCTAATACTAGATTGAAGAGAAGTGGAGAGAGTGGGCATCCTTGTCTTGTTCCTGAGTTAAGAGGAAATGGCTTTAGTTTTTCACCATTGAGTATAATGCTGGCTGTAGTTTTGTCATATACAGCCTTTATTGTATTGAGGAATGTTCCATGGATTCCTAATTTTTCCAAAACCTTCATCATAAAGGGGTGTTGGATCTTGTGGAATGCTTTTTCTGCATCTATTGAGATAACCATGTGGTTCTTGTTCTTGCTCCTGTTGATGTGATGAATAATATTAATTGATTTGCGTATATTGAAACAGCTTTGCATCACTGAAATGAATCCTGTTTGATCGTGGTGTATGATTTTTTGGATGAATTGTTGAAGTCGATTGGCCAAAATTTTGTTGAGAAGTTTTGCATCAGTGTTCATCAAAGAAATGGGTCTATAGTTCTCTTTCTTTGATGAGTCCTTGCCTGGTTTTGGGATGAGGGTTATGATGGCTTCATAGAATGTGTTCGGTAGTGAGCTTTCTCTTTCAATTTCATTGAAGAGTTGGAGGAGAATTGGTGTGAGCTCTGCTTTGAAGGCCTTGTAAAATTCCGCTGTAAAACCATCTGGTCCTGGACTTTTCTTAGCTGGGAGGTCTCTTATTGCTGTTTCTATTTCAATGCTTGATATGGGCCTGTTAAGATAGTTTAACTCATCTTGGTTTAGTTTTGGCGTGTCAATATTTGCTAGGAAGAGGTCCATTTCTGTCAAGTTGTCAAACTTATTAGCATAAAGTTTTGAGAAGTATTCCCTTATAATGTTCTGAATCTTGGTTGTTTCCGTGGTGATGTTTCCATTCTCATCTCTGAGTTTATTAATTTGGGTGTGTTCTCTTCTTTTTCTGATAAGATTTGCTAAGGGTCTGTCAATTTTGTTAAGTTTTTCAAAGAACCAACTCTTTGTTTTGTTGATTCTTTCTATAGTTTTTTTGGATTCTAGTTCATTTAATTCTGATTTAATTTAGATTATTTCTTTCCATCTACTGGATTGGGGTTTATCTTGCTGCTCTTTTTCAAGGAGGTTTAGATGTGTAATTAAATTGCTAGTTTTAGATCTCTCCAATTTGTTGATATAGGAGCTCAGAGCTATAAACTTGCCTCTGAGTACTGCCTTTGCTGTGTCCCAGAGGAGCTGGTAATTTGTGTGTTCATTTTTGTTGAATAGCATGAACATTTGAATTTCCTTTCTAATCTCTTCCATGACCCACTCTTGATTCAGCAGTGTGTTGTTTAGCCTCCATGTTTTACAGGACTTTCTTTGGTGGCTTTTGGTGTTGAGTTCTAATTTTATTCCCTTGTGGTCAGAGAGAATGCAGGGTATAACTTCAATGTTTCTGAATTTAGACAAGTTTGCTTTGTGGCCTAGAATGTGGTCTATTTTAGAAAACGTTCCATGTGCTGCTGAGAAGAACATGTATTCTGATGCTGCTGGGTGAAATGTTCGGTAAATGTCTGTTAAGTCTAGTTGATCTATGCAGCTGTTTAGATCTGCAGTTTCTCTGTTGAGTTTTTGCCGAGTTGATCTGTCTAGTGGGTAGAGTGGTTTGTTAAAATCCCCAACAATTAATGTCTTTGGATCTATATGGGATTTGAGGGAAAGTAGTGTTTCTTTGATAAATTTGGGTGCTCCATTGTTTGGCGAATAGATATTTAGAATTGTAATATCCTCCTGAAGGAGAGTGTTCGCCAGCAGCCGCGGCAGTGGCGGCGGCAGGGTCGCAAGTGGCGGAGACTGCAGCCGGGGGCCATACCTGAGCGCTCACACCGAGAGTCCTGGACGAAGGAGCCAGATGCAGCGGGCGAGCGGATTCTACTCAACACCAGCAAGAACCAACAAAGAGCGGACATCTTCATCCTGCAGCTTGCACACCAGAGACGACCCAGGATCCAAGACTCGGCGTGAGTAGAAGCCCGACGTCCTCACTCCTTCTCAGGGAGCAGAGGAGGGAAGGCCACCCCTCCCCCCCCCAGCACCGGTGATCTCCATCTTGGATACCGACAAAGCTCGGAGGAGCTGCCAGCTCCAACCCAGGCCTTGGAATAAAACGAGTCATTTAGCAGGTCACAAGACTTAACGGCAAAGTGACCTGCCAGACTCGGCTCCATCCAGGGAAAAGTCACTCAGCTCAGGCGCCAGCCATTGGAGTGGCTTCCCTCACTGGGTAACCAGAGCCAGAGGCTGCCCCTCCCTCTAGCAGCCTCAACAGTCAATTGAAAAACAGAATCCCTGAGAATGGCTCCAGGCTGGGCTCTGGGAGATTTTTTTTTGCACAAAACAGCCCCAGGAAAAAGCTACTGATTATTGAAAAGCCTCAACTCTACCCAGAACCTAGCCTCACCACTGCATCCCCCTCTTTTGTGATTCTCAAAGCAGATCACCCTCCTAGAAAACTAACCTGGGAGGGGGATCTCAAAATCTTGGGTAAAGCAGAGCATTTTTCTGCCTCTTCCAACAAACCGACTTAAGAAACCAATCAAGCCACAGGACCTCAAGCTGACCAGAGACTCCAACAAAAGGATGGTTACAGACAAAAGGGAGATACAGGATTCTTCCCACCCCTCCCCCCCCAAAAAAAAATCAAAGGACTTTTTTTTTCTTTTTTTTCTTCTTCTTTCCTTTTTATTTTGTTTGTTTTTTGTTTTTTGTTACCTTATATATATAAATTTTTTTTCTCTTCTAAAACTTTTATTAATCTTTAATTTTTGCCTCTTCTGAAAAAATAATTGATTTCCAGTAACTTTTTTTTCTCCTCTTATAATTTTCATTTTAGGAATATGTGAATGAGCGTTTTCCTTTCTTTTCTTATCTTCTTTCTCTTTTTCTTTCTTTCATAATTATCTTTTTGTTTTTTGTCTAGCTCTACTGAACTTCTGATCTTTTCTTCTCCCTTTCCCATCCTTAAAGTTTTTCACATCTCCTCTATGTCCCTCCCTTTCTCACAACATATTCCCATTCCTCTCTAAATAGATGGTCTTTTAATCTCTATAATAACATTAATTTTTACGTTTCTATTTTTTTTCTGGTCTCTTTTCATTCCCCTATCCCTCTCTTCTTTTTCTCTCTCTCTCTACTTGCATCCTACCCAACCCATTTCCTGCATTGTGATTAGGACATAGTTAACTCCCCCTGTGCCTCCCCACACCAATCTATTCCTATTCTTTACCCACATCTCTCCCTGGTTTTCCAAATTCTTTTCTGCAGTTCGAAGTCCTGTAAAATATAGTTGTTTGATGTTGAATAGATGTATCTGTTGAACTAGATTGTATCTGTAGACTATTGACTTTACAAATGCAAACTTTGGTTGATGGTTGCCTTAAGATAGTGTTCTAGCACAAAACTGGTCCTATCTTCATCTCAAATGGGCAGAGTAAGCCGGAAAAATACAAGAAAAATGGCAAATTCGGGTATCTCAATTCCCAATCTTGATAATCAGGGGTCAGATCAGATAATGAACAATCCAGAGGAGAGTTCCCAAATAGCTCTACAAACACTGGTGGCAAACATGATAAATGAGAAGTTTGACAACTTACAAAGGACTCTCTATGAGCGTGATAGGGAGAGAGAGGAGGCATCCCAGAAGTTTATACAGGAATATCATAAGCGTGAGGAAGCTACTCAAAAACTGATACAGGATTTGCGTGAACAACTTGAGAATACTCAAAGAAAAAGGGAGGAATGGCGTGAGCAGGCTGAGAACACTGAAAGAGAACTGCAGGAATCCCACGAACGTGAGGAAGCTAAACAAAGAGTAATACAGGAATTGAGAGACCAGGTAGAGAACATACAAACATCACTAAAGGCATCCATAGAATCCATTAACAAAGAGCTGAAGGAAGTCAGGGAGACCACAAAGGGAATGCTGAATGGAACCCAACAGAAGGAATGGGAGTCCAAAGAAACCATAACCAATCAACTAAGTGATTTGAGGACAAACACTGAACACCAAATTAAGGAAGTAAAGAGATTCATACAAGACCTAAAACAGAGCTTCAACAAAGAACTTGAAGCCATCAAAGCTGACCAATTAGAAGGAAAAGAGATAAAAAACAAAGTAGAGAGTCTTGACAGCAGGTTAGACCATGCAGAAGATCGAATCTCAGGGATTGAAGACAGCCTAGATATTATAGAGAAAGAACATACAACCATCCAAGACAAGTCCAAGAAATATGATAGATCTATCCAACACCTGGAAGACACCATCAGAAGGCCTAACTTAAGGATAATGGGTGTAGAGGAGCACCTAGAAACAGAAGTTAATGGTCTAGGAAATTTGTTTAACAGGATCCTAGCAGAGAACTTCCCAAACATGCAAAAAGATAGGCCTATTCAGATACAAGAAGCCTTTAGAACCCCAAATAGACCAGACCAGAATAGGACATCTCACCGTCACATTATAATCCACACAGGATCAACTCAGAATAAGGAAAAGATCATTAAAGCTGTCAGGGAGAAAAGGGTAATCACCTATAAAGGGAAACCAATTAGAATCACCTCAGATTTCTCAGCAGAGACAATCAAAGCAAGAAGAGCCTGGAATGATGTATGCCATGCCCTAAAAACAAACAACTATCAACCAAGAATACTGTACCCAGCTAAACTTTCCTTCATAACTGAAGGCCAAATAAAAACCTTCCACAGCAAAGAAAAATTGAAACAATACATCTTCACCAAACCAGCCCTACAAAAGATTCTTAAAGATGTCCTACACATAGAAAACCAACAAGAACGCAACAAAGGCCAACAAACTGCACCCAAACTGAGAATCCAAGAACCATAGGAAGAACCCAGTTTTCGCAGCCCCCAAGAAGGTGGATAACATGGCAGGAACTCCCAAATACCTCTCAGTCCTATCTCTTAACGTTAACGGACTGAACTCTCCAATTAAGCGACATAGACTGTCTAGTTGGATTAAAAAACAAGACCCTTCTATCTGCTGCCTGCAGGAGTCACATCTTGCCCGTAAAAACAAACACATTTTCAATGTTAAAGGCTGGAACAAAATCTACCAAGCAAACGGCCCTCATAAACAGGCAGGAGTTGCAATCCTAATATCAGATAAAATATACTTCAAATTAAAAATCGTGAGAAGAGGTAAAGAAGGTCGCTACACACTGGCTGCTTTTTAAATAAGGCATCATTTCCTGCGTGGATATGCACCGGGGTCCATGATCTGCCTGCTTTAGGCTTATTATTGTTTCAGAGATGAAAAATATGTGGCACAATGTCCAGAATCAGTTCATCAATATTGAATATTATGCAAAATTTGTGTGAGCTGTCCTGGTACCATTGTCCTCCCAGTCTACATAGCTTAAGATAACAGGCATTTTGCCATTAGAGTCAGCTGTGGACTGAGAAAGATTCCTCCATATTTCTCTCATGGGTGGCCCTGAACCATGACCCTCCAGGTCTCAAACTATCTAACTTTACAGGTGTAAACTATGCTTGACTGTCAAAACCAACATTATTTTTCATGTATATGATTGCAAATAATGAGATAAAGAAAAAAGGTATTTGAAACAAAAAGGTTTAATACAAGCCATATATTTCTGATATGCTATTATCATAATTAACTACACAGGAAACCTTGTAAACCACTTCCTATATACCAAACAAGTTTCCAAATAGTACCTAAATATTTCAGAGAAAAGACGGTCAAAGGCTAATTTTCCCAAATGAAATGCTTATATCCACTAAGGAAGTTTTAACAATTTTTAACAATAATTTTAACAATCATTGTATAATACTTGGTTTTGGGTTAAAAACTTATTTGTAGTGTTAACTTTCCTAAACATATTTCAATCCATACTAAATTTTACAAGATCACATGATTACACAGTTGACTAAAAGATAGAGATTACTGATGTTAACCACTACAAGAGAAAATAGTATGCATATCACTAACCCAGGCAAAAATCAAATGGGAGCATTTTAACTGAGTGCCTATCACTTTTGCACCATGGTGAATTTGAAAATTTCTACAGAGCCTTCTTAAATTCAGAACCATGAGTGTAATAATAACTAAAGAGGAGAACAAGTGGGCTGGATAAATGATTCTAATCCAAAATTCCTTGAATTGATTTTTTGAGCCCCTTTTATACTCAATATCATGATTTTCCATGGATTTCAAAAGAACTCATGCCAACCATTATTTCACTTTTATTTGTGTGATATCTACATCCTATTGGCTTGTTTTGTGCTGTTCTAATCCGTTCTAGCTTTATAGCTTCTAACCAAAACCCCACAATTACTATTACCCTGACATGCAGTATCAAAACTATCAGCAGCACCTCAAAACATCTTTCATCCAGATGCTGTCAGTTTTTTTCCCAATAATTTCCAATTTTTTTTTTTTGTCGGTCGTGGGGCTTGAACTCTGGGCCTGGGTGCTGTCCCTCAGCTCTTCAGCTCAAGGCGAGTGCTCCACCACTTGAGCTACAGTGCCACTTCCGCTTTTCTGGTGGTTTATTGGAGATAGGAGTCTCACAGTCTTTCCTGCCCGGGCTGGCTTTGAACCGCGATCCTCAGATCTCAGCCTCCTGAGTAGCTAGGATTACAGGCGTGAGCCACCAGCGCCCGGCTTCCAATTTTTTTAAATAATGTGTAATCACCTAAACTCTATATAATACCTATTTACATTAACTACTATGCCAATACTCAAATCTTCCTTCACAGACACAAATGTTATCATTTAAGTAGAAAATGATTTGAAATAATCCACTGATAGGAACTTTTGTGACTGACTTTACAGTACTAAATCATTTCAAGACATTAATGTTTTTCTTTGAAGTTTCTGATTAAAATTTCCTATGAATTTGTTAATTATAGCTATTTCCAATTTATGCTTTTCAGTAGGCTAATTAGAAAACAATGTTACCTATACAGTTCTATATTTATTTTGGATTGCATGAAGGCATTCAATTCTATGTTTTATTAACAAAATAATCTTTGTTATTAATAAAGAATAGCTATAATTACAGAATGGCCAATGTACTAATCCATACTGCTCAGAATAACACAAATGGAATAGACCATTAGACAATCTGCATTCAGAAGAAATATTTATCAGTACTTATTTGGTTGGAACAAAATATGTTACAGGTAACCTGATGCACATATACATACATACATAACTGTAGTAAATTTGATGCAAAGATATCCTATAAAAAGAAATTTAAACAGTTATACAAGGCAAGTATCATATTGTTGCATATGTATAAGGAGCTGCCTAGAGTTTTATAAGGAATCAACAAGAATCCTTACAGTTGTTTTGTACATTTGAGCCAGACAGGGCAATTTATTAGCCCTTTCATGTAACAGATTTGGTACACAAAGAACATAGAAATTGACTTTGAAAAGCAAGAAAAGGAAACCTCCACTACAAATAATTTAACTGTTTGCAATATACTGCAACAGAGGATGGAAAGTGCATATGCCTTGTTTTCAATTTTGTGAAACAAGAATTTTGTAATTGTTACTTTGTCACTGATATTATCTTAGATTTCTTTTACAAGGAAAATGTAGAGCATCCTGTGATGGTGGGATGTTTCATGAAACATGTAATGCTAGTCATCATACCAAATAAAAGCCTCTGTTCATCACGATCAAATTGAAATCTACATTGCTTTGCAATATGAATGAAGTCACGAACCCATGGTTTGGGTAAATTTCCATTCTTATGACATTGTGTTCGCATACATTATAATGTCACCAAAATCTATTAACTTCTATATGGATGAAACCATATGTGTTCACAATTTAATCTAGTCACAATGAGTTATTTTGCCAATAAAGAATGTAGGTTTTAGTGTTAGAAAGTCATCTATTTGAATATTTGCCATCTACTTGAACTTCAGCAAATCTCTGAGCCTCTTTGGTCCTTGGTATCTTCTCCCAACAATGGACCATGATAATACTTGCTCTATCTCTAAAAATGTTCATGATAATCAAAGAAAATAAGTAAATTGGAAAACTTTTTGTAAACCTTATTGATAAAAGCATATATGAGTTTCCAAAATACTGAACAAAAAGAAAAGGTTTTTTCGTCTTTTACCCAGTCTTGGGTCTATAGCCCAACTCATAAAAAAAAAGAAAAAGAAGAGGAGGAGGAGCAGGAAAAGGAGGAGGAAGAGGAGTAGGACTAGGAGGAGGATAAAGGAGGAGGAGGCAGGGGAGGGGGAGGAGGGGGAGGAGGTAGAGGAGAGGGAGGAGGCTGAGGAAGGGGAGAAGGCTGCGGCTGTAGCAGCGGCTGCGGTGGCAGAAGGAGCAGTAAGTGCTGCTGCAGTTGGGCACCAGTTGCTCACATCAGTAATCCTAGCTACTCAGAGGATACAAAAAAGACACACATGTTTACAAGGGAAGATAAAACTTTCAGTATACAATTCTCTGTAATCTACTTTTTGTGGCCCAGCCAGACAAGTAACAGTCAATGGATAAGCGTCTAATACCTACCAACACTGGTAAATCTTTGGTGACCAGAATGATTTGTGACAGTAGTGTTAACTGACAATGAGAAACATGATGTATTGAATAGTTGTTGCATTCTGTCTGTCAACATTGAAAATTCTTTGTTTGAAAATGAAGTAGTTCTTTAAAAGACAGTATTATTTTGTAAAATCATACTAACATATACTACATGCCTCAATGATATGATCTCTGTCATTTAATTAAATTATCTGCCTGTCTTCGCAATAACATTCAAAGATCATTACCAAGAACAAAGCAACAAATTTAAAACAGTTGTTTCCTAAAATTAAAAACGAGTCATGCTCTTTCCACCCCTCCCCCAACTGCAATATATTAAAAGACACACTAAAATATTTGGATTGGAAGTTTTTTATTAGATCTTATTTTCACCCTGCTAAAAATCAATTTCTTTGTTCCTTGCACACATCTCCTGTCAATAAAATGAAAAATGATATAGATTTAGGAGGATAGTGGTCTCAGTGTAGCATCTCTCATATTATTATTCCACTATCATCTGTTACAAAGTAAGACCAATTCCCACATCTAATTATAAACAGGATTTTAGAGTCATTAAACAAAATACATTTCCATTAGTGCTCATGTAAGAAGATAGGGGAAAAATGAAGATTAGTTCATGCTGTACCTCCGTTTTTTTAAGCTTTGAAGATTTAGACCTCTGTACTCAGAGACCATAAATTTGCAGAAGATCAGCAAAGTAATAGACGTGTGAAAAAGCTTCATTTGAAACAGTTTAAAGTGTGTAACTTAAGCTTTATCATTAGTTTTTATTATGTTGCATTTAGTTTGTGTAATAAACATAACAAGCAAACAAAAAGTTTCTTTCATATGACTTGGGAGGTGCCTGAAGGTATTTTCTCATAATCTACCACGACATATTCTTTTATATTTCAAAGTAAATTTGCAATAACGAGGCTTACATACAAAAACAGATTATTTGCAAGTAGGTAATTTTAATTCAATGAGACCACACTAGTTTTTTCTCTCTTTAATCCTTCTTCTTCTTCTTCTTCTTTTTTTTCTATTAAAACATAGGATGAGTTCTTAGAATGCAAGGAAGGTTACAAACTACATAAATCAAGTAAAGTAGGTCATACAATATCCCTAAATGCTGAAACACAAATGAAGAAGTATATATTTTCCTTCAATGAATACATGCAGCTCCTATCAATGCTAATGCATCCAGGGAACACTATACCCTGAAGTATTGTTGAATGACTCAAACTTTCTTGCACTTTATTCAGTAACAACTTTTCTTATGGAAAGTTAGACTCAGGTAATCCAAAGAGAGTTTTCAAATTGCAGTTCATACAATTTTAAGCCCTGTACCCCATGGAGCTCAAAGCTATTCTAAATTGAAGGAAGATAAATATAATTGATTTTGTCCTACAGGTAAAAGATACAGTTTCTCAACAGAGATTTAACTCTTTTTATAAAGAATGAGTCTAATGTATCATATTAGTGCTTCTTCCTTTTTTTATTGTATAGGAAACTGGGATTAGAACTAGAATTGCTTTCTTTATTATGTATTGTTGAGATGTATTTCATAATAATTTAAGGTTTGTACTAATATATATGGAGAAGATATATCTTTATAACTTTAATTCTGGAAGAAAATGGAAATTGAAAAACCACACCTTTTTTAATTTTACAAAATGTATTTCTAGGCAGTCTCTGAATCAAATACATAGACATACATACATACATACACACATGAACACACACACACACATACACACACACTATTCCCTTTAGGCAATAGCAGTGATGAGAATAACTGCTTACTTTACACAAAAAAAGACATAGCCACATCTGAGATTGTTCATAAACATAATCTATCCTAAAATGCTATTTTTAAAGTATAGTTTTATTGTTATTATTAAGGGATTGTACAGAAGGATTACCATTTCATAAGTCAGGTAACGAGTACAACTCCTTTTGGACAATGTCACCCCTTCCTTTGACCAACCCCCCCCCGGCAGTTTACCTTCCCATCCCTGTCCAAAAGTTGCATATTTCATTTTCTACATAGTATATACTGAACACTATGACTGCATTCATTTATCCTCTCTCCTTCTATTTCTATGCCCCATTTTCCCTGTAAAATGACACAAAAGTACCAAAAGCAAAAACAAATACCACCACCACCACCAACAACAACAAAACCCCATGTTTCCATCTCCTGGAATTTGTTTTGATAAAAAAATATTTTAAATGTTCAGAGGAGTTACCTTTAGGTTCTTCCCCTAAGAGTATCCTCCTTCACTCACTGCTTATGTGTGAATGCCTAGAGTCCTGTATAAGTTATCTTGTCTAGTGTGTTATCTTGTTCATATACTAGAGAAAACATATAGCATTTGTCTCTCTGAGTTTGGCTTACCTCACTTAACATGATTTGTTCTAGGTCCATCCATTTCTTTTCAAATGACATAATATTATTTTATATTACTGGATGAGTAAAAGTCTACTGTGTATATGTACCACATAAAAATGCGGTTTTTAAACATGGAAAACTGAGGCTCAGGTATAGTAAGACAACTGTCTAAACAATTCACAGCTTTTATTGGTGGGAGGGGGGAAGGGAGAGTAGTTCTAGAACCCAGATCTCCTAACCCCAAATACTGGCTTCCTTTCTCCACAGGATCCCAAGTAAACCATTTTGCCAATTCTTGTGTCTAGTCTGTGGGCAGGGATTTATCGTCAACTATAATCCAGTTATCTACAGCCAACCTTTTTGGATTCTACAGTAGATGCCTAAAAGATTTTTCAGGTATAACAGCAGAAACAATAATTCTATGTAAAGGCAGACATAGTCAAGGACTTTTCATAGGAGAAACATTTTGCCTAGAACATGAAGTATGATGGTAGAAATGTTCAAGTATGGATTAGTAATCTCTTCTTGTGCACATATGTGCTAATTCTCTCTCTCCTCTTCTTCTCTCTTTCTGATGTGTATGCACATATACCTACATAAACAAATACAACTCCAGAAATATTACTGCACTATATAAAGTCAAATGCTTGTATTAATTTACTAATATGTCTCATAAGTCTAGTCTAGCCTATGAACTTTGGGGAAAGTAAAAGATAAAGTTCTTAAACTTCATATAAAGGCAAAGAACTTGGAAATCATTCATTTAAAAGGATTGTTTCACAGAATCACTGAAAATATTTATTTCCATGAGCTTTTTACTTGCTGGGTTATTTTTTTGGGGTAGCAGCATTGGCAGGTATGGATTTGTTTTCTGAAAGTAAGAAGTATAAATGGCTATAGCACCAATTCCACAAAGACTTAAGGAAAGAATATTGAAACTTGTACATACTAAAGTGTGTACCGTTACTTACATATAAAATTTTTTATGTTAAATAGGACCTATCCCGTCAACAATTCAACTTCAGCAACCTATCAGATGTTTCCAATATACAGATGACATTAAAAAATCTAACTTTCAGCTAGGTGCTGGTGGCTCACACCTCTAATCCTAGCTACTCAGGAGGCTGAGACCTGAGGATCACGGTTCAAAGCCAGCCTGGGAAGGAACGTCGAGAAACTCTTATCTCCAATAAACCACCAGAAAACCAGAAGTGGTACTGTTGCTCAAGTGGTAGAGCACTTGCCTTAAGCTTAAGAGTGCAAGGACAGTGTCTAAGCCCAGAGTTCCAGCCCCACAACCAAAAACAAAAAAATCTAACTTTCAAATTGTATTCAATTTCTCTTGATTTGGTGTTTACAGGATTTGTTTTTCACTAGCTGTAAATTAGCCACTCTTATGAAATAAAAGATTTCCACCATGTTCTGTCTTCATTATATTTACAATGCCCCATAACCCTGATAAAAGTTAGTTCAAAGCTGAGTAGAAAGCACACTAGATTTATTAGTCGAAAAAGGCAAGATTATGCCTCTTTCTTCATCAATTTCCTTGGATTATTACAATGTGTTATACTGGAGAAAGTACTAAATTTGTTGGTGTTCTCTTTGTTTCTTCTATGGTAAGAGGAAGAGGAGAGTGTTGGCCTTCTTTTTCCTAATAAGTAGCAATGTAAAGGTATAAGAATATCAAGAGCTTTATTGCAATGAATTGGGACTAGAGAAATGCTTCCATGTTTGTTCAATCGAATTAGCAAACAGTAATATATGTACTGTGTACATACTCATTTTGATATTAGTAGAGATTAAATTGTTCTGTGTTTACAAATGGTATGCTAGTGTGTTAAGATCACTATCAACAAATGTTTTATTTCTGTTAAAAGCAAAACAGGAAAAAACTTTGTTGGATCAATGATGAAACAATAATACCTACTTTAAACAATTCCCCAATACTCCTGGGAAACCTGAACAACATTCAAAAAGATGAAAAACAATTTTTCTTTGGTCTTGCCATCTTTCCTCTAACACTAAAATAACAGCCTAGACATTTTGCTGGATTTTTTAAAATGAAAGACCTACATCTTTTGCATTGTGAAACACTTGAAATTTAAAAAAAGAAAAACTCAAAAAAATGCTGACCATGTAATAGCTGTGTATTCACAGTGGGTGTACAACATTAAAGGTGGCAGTGTGAATCTCTGCCTACACCTTTCTTTGCAACTGAAGCAGCATCCTCCTGCTTCTGCTAACTTGGCAATCATATAGCTGACAGATTTCTGGGTTTTCTAAATAATGCATGGGCTTTTCTTTTAACATGTCAGTGCAGAAGTATCAATTCTGCCCCAATGTCATTCATGATGATGATTTGCCTTGACAGCATTCCATTAAACCAATGAGTTTTCCCCTCCTGATAGTTGTTAAAATATTCCTGAGTGATGTATTTGTGGGATTTTTTTCCAAAAACATATTGTGAAGATGTTTGTATTTATGAGAAAATTCTACAGCTGATATAGTCAGAAAAAATGACGCAACAACAGTAAAACTTTGTGAGACACTTCCCTAAATTCCCTTCATTCTTCAAATATTACCCCATAATCCACTACCCTAAACCACTCCAAAGGTCTACACTCAATGCATTTGAACTTCTTAAAAAACTGAAATATTTAGCGTGGTTTGATATCTCCCTTGGGAAAGCAAAAATACATTTATTAAATCATGCATGTTCACTTCAGAGTCTACATGAGGAAAACAAGTGCTTTGTTCTTTGCTTGGTCTTCAATGGGAGCAGAACAATGTCTCCAGCACAACACATTGTTGCTCCATTGGTTATGTCTCAGCAGGAGAAATCCACATCGTTTGAAGGGAAAAACATTTACCCTCTATAATATTTTATAATGAGGCATAGATTTTTCATAGATGCTGCTTTCCCATAAAATCTAAATGCTGCTGGTTAAAAATAATTTCGATGTAAATCAGATGAGGGAGGTTTTAGATGTTTCTTTGCAAATTTTCAAAGTCATTTAAGATAAATATTAGAGTAATATAATGATCTTCTAGAGGAAGCCAATGTAACCATTCACAGACCCAACTAGAAAGACTTGACACTTCAATTCATAATGACATGGAGACCTGGTATCTGAATGTATTTGGTATAAAGTATATTCAAGCTCAATTTGCAGATATAGAATAAGTGTTGTGAAGTGATGGTTTCTATTTTTTTTCCATTTGTGTGGCCTGAACTCTGGGCCTGGGCACTGTCCCTCAGCTCTTCAGCTCAAAGTTAGCACTCTACTACTTGAGCCACAGAGCCCCTTCAGGCTTTTTCTGCTGAGAAATCAAACCAGGGCCTCATGCAAGCAAGGCAATTACTCTACCATTGAGCCACCTTCCCATACATGTTTCTAATTTTTATGGGAAAAAAAGTAAGAAAGAGAGGAGAAATTAGAAATGCTCATTGCTCATTGCTTAGGAAATGTGGCAAGTTCAAAAAAGACCAAGATAAACCTGAAGCAGGTTTTGTTTGGGAGGGTAATTTTAGGCTTTGCTGAGGAAACTCCCTCTGAGCAGCACTAGCTCTCAAGCATTCGCTTGTGCTGAGATGTAAACAATTGATCAGTGAAAATTATAATACCGTAGAGATCTTCAAATTTAACCTTTACTTTGTACATGAGTTGAGAATGGCAAAAACATGGATTTTCCCAGAGTCCATGAAGTCATATTTCTTATAGATAAGCCAGAACTGAGGGACATGTCTTGACTTACTCCATTATTGTAATTAGTTCTACTAAAGAATACATGCTCTTTAAGAATCCAAACCCAATAAATATTCCTCAGTAAGTTAAAAGTTAAAGCTCTCAAGTGTAAAAATATGTTTTTGTGTCCATACTAAATTCTTACTGTGACAAAGGCCTTAATAATGATTCCTAGAAAGTTTATCCATTTCTGTTTAATCTCTTTTTCTGGCTATTGTTATAACTTTAACTCTTTTACTTAGCATACATTAATTTTACAAAGAGGATTTACAGTGACATACAACATTCATTTAATATACTTTAACTTTACCTCATATATATTATGACTATATTTTAGCTACTCTTCCTCCTCTTACATCTTGTTAGTTTATATTCATCATTTTAATTCTTAAACAGCTGATGGTTTTCATTGCATATACTCAAGATTTGTTTTTGCGTTGCAATTTATACTTTATTGTATATGATAATTTACTAATAAAATTTAAAGAAAAATAGATTGAGTTTATAAATTGAAATTGTTTAAAATACATATTCTACATATAATAGTTATTTTTATCAATAGTGAGTAATTCTTTGTACAAGAAGTATATATGTATGTAATATATAAGTATGTAAAATGTGTATAATTTTTTGATGAGATAACAAATAAGGGATATTATTTTCATTTTTTCAAGGTTTAACTTTCAAATAATTTCCCCTGATAGGCCTAAAGAGAAGGGAATATCCAAATAAGATTTAACTGGAAGCATCTAATAACTTCATATCTAAACCTATAAACTATGTAACATAAGAGATTTTTCTTATCAAGAATCTCTGTAAATTTTGCTTTTCCCTTTCTCCTTGTGTCCCTGTTCATGCTATTTATGTAGGAAATCCTTATACAATTCCCCCCTCTCATCCTTTGGGGTCAAAGAGAACTGAATGTCTCAGCTAGTATTACCCTCCTACTCTTCTTTTTTCTCTAAACATTCTTGCCCCCACTAGTGACCTGCTAAGGTCTAGAAAACCAAGCTACTCTAGGAGAATTATATCCACAAAAAGCATGGGTTTTGATGGCAACACTGCTGATTGTATGATTTATTTTCTGTTCTGTACTGATGTACTATAAGCTTTAGGAAAGCCAGAGGTCAATTCCCCATTCCCTATCTAAATCAAACTATCATGTTTCCCTTCTTAAATTTTCTTTCAAGTCACAACCTTTGCTCTTCTGAAGATTTTTTTATTTGGCAGGATTAGTTTGCCTCTTACAATGGGGGAGTAAAATGTAAGAATGCCATGCAATTGACATAACAAATATCATAGATTACAGAATAACTACAACATATATGGTGAGTATAAATCTGATATTTGAAACTGATTTTAAATTTATAATCAACAAAATGTATTCTACAAATGTAAAATGTTCTACCACTTTGGGAAATGCTGGTATTTCTTCAGTATTAAACAGAGTTATCACTTGACTCAGCAAGTCTACTGCTATGTGCATATATAAACATACACATTTACAATGCCACCATAATAATACATTCACATGGATGATGAAAGTAGCATTATTTAGAAACCACCCAAATGGTCATCAACAGAAGAATGGATAAGAAAACTCTAGTATCTTCAAAGAATGAAATATTGTTCAGACATGAAAAAACATTAAATACTGATAAATGCTAACACATAGATGGCCTTAAAAACATTATTCCAAATAAAAGAAGCATACAGAAGCAGTCAGAAATGATTAAAATTGTGTGCAAAAGCAAAAATAATTAATTACATAGACAAATACAATGTAGTAGTAAATTGAAAGTTTCCAGGAGCTAAAGGGCTATAAAAATGGGATGTGAGTCCTAATGATTATGTGAGTGTGAAAACTTCTTGAAATACGATATTAGATCGTTATAATAGTTAACTGAGTCTATAAATGTATTGAAGTCACTGGTTTGTACCTTAAAGAGGGAATTTTATCATTTGTGAATTACACATTAAACTGTGAAGACTTTCACTTTGGATGCCAGAGAACATTCATATCTTAAAAAAATATATTAAACCTGGCTTCAATAAATGTACTATATTCACTGTATACACAGGTGTAATCCTTCACCACAGCATTGGTGATGACCAAATATCATAGAACCATATATAATGAGAGTTTAGGAATAAACACTGATTGTTTGCAAGTCCCTTACACTAGTAGGCCAATGTAAAGTAAAAGCCATTAAATGTTATACAACACTCAATTCTATGTAAAATGATATGCTTCTTAAGCAACCTTTTATTTCCCTTGCTAGGACTGGAATTTGAACACAAGGCTCTGTGCTTGCTTGTCTTCTTTGCCCGTGGCTGGCATGATACAATATGAAAAATGTCTCTAGCCTGGCTTTTTGCAGGTTATTTTGGAGTGGGAGTCTTGTGGACTATTCTTCCCAGGCTGACCTTGAACTATAATCCCCAGGATTATTTAGCCTTCTGAGTTACTAGGATTATAGGCAGGAGCCAATGCTGCTCAGATCAAATAACTTTTTTTTATTGTGAAAATACTGTACAGAGGGGTTACAATTACATGGGCATGATAATGAGTACATTTCTTATCAAGCATTGTGGCCTCTTCCTTTGTTTCCCCTTCCCATCTCTTCCCATCCTCTCCCATCCTCCTCCCAGGACCCCATCAAATAACTTTTTATAAAGAAAACTGAAATTATCATTTTGGTGCAGAATAAGAATTATTTTACTTTTAATATAGGCATACTCTTGTCACTAATTATGCAGTCAATATGTACTGTAAATCAGTCATTAAAATATGTCTCAGTAGTAGGCAAATTGCTTTTGAGCTTTTTGTCAAGTACCAATTAATTTATGAATAAACATTTTTAAAATGATCAAATAAGTTTCTGTATTTTCCATTCTAGTAACAATCTCCTAATTAACATAAACATGGCAATTCATTTTTATCAATTTTCACAAAGGATTTTGAGAAAAGAATTGTGTCTTAGCTATGGTAAATAATGCTGCAATAAATATAAACCATACTAAAGTATGGTCTTGTTTGTGATCATTTGGGTAAATGCCCAAAAGTGGGATTGCTGGCATTATTTACCATAGCTAAGATATGGAACCAATCCAGCTGCCCCTCAGTAGAAAACGTGTATATATACACAATGGAATGCTATGCCTCCATCAGAAAGAATGACATTGCCCCTTTTGTTAGGAAATGGAAAGACTTGGAGAAAATTACAGTAAGTAAAGTAAGCCAGGCACAAAGAAACATACGTCCCATGATTTCCCTTATTTACAGAAACTAGTATATGTCTGGGACAAGCAGAAAAGCTCAGATAAGATGATGTTAAGCAAAATGAACCCCAAGATAAGGACACAAGTGTTTTTTTTTCTTCCTTGCTATGTTTCTAACTTATTTATAAGGTACCATGTGATTTTTTTGTTGCTTTGTATGTCCCTCCACCATGGTATAACCCCTGTTTTCACTGTATTTGATGTTGGTATGATTTGGGGAGGGGAAGGGAAAAAAACAAAATGTTTAAATAGGGATACAGATTGACCCATTGCAACAATAAGATGTACAAGACGCTATGTTGAAAAACGAACTTTGTAATTTAGGCGGGGTGGCAGAGGTAGGGGGGCAGGGTGTAATTGAGAAAGTGGGAGGGACAGGGTGTTAGGGGAAAAACAAAGGAGGAGGCAACAATGCTGGATAAGAAATGTACTCATTACTCACTCATGTAACGGCATCCCCTCTGTACAGTATTTTCACAATAAAAAAACTTACTTAAAAAAAGAATTATGTCTTGTGCTTTACCTAGTTTTAAACTATTGCTTACATTTTTCCCTCTGATTTTATTCTGTAAGGCAACTATGTATGGTTCTGGAACATACCACAAATCGATTTCCAAATGTCTTAAAAATGTTGTGCTAGGTAACACTCAGCATGGTGAAAAGGAAAGATGAAGTCTTGTCAGGCAAATCTAATCTCCCCTGCATGACAGAATGACAGCTTGGGAGATAGAAGGGATGTAATAGATGTAATTTACTTTGACTTTATCAAGGTTTTTTAGTCCAGTCTAAACAATTGGCTCATTTATAAACTGTGAAAATCCAGGCACATCCCAAGTAACCAAGAAGCAAGAAAGGGGTATTTAAAGAGTGTTCTTAGATGGATATTAACTTGAGGCAATGATATATAAGGAATCTCCATGATATAGAGGGCTAAAAAGATATTTTTACCAGCGTCCTGAATATGGAAGAAGGTAGATCTGTTTAGGTGAAACCAACATAAAATGTTTCCTTATAGGTTCTGAATGGAAGACTATTAAGACATAAATAGTATAGATTATAAGAAAATCTGATGCATGAGATTATTCATTGAGTGAAAGAAAGTACAAATAAAATTAGGCAATGGAACAGTGATATCCAAGAATCCATAGAATAACCCTTTAGTTTTGTTAAAAAAATAATCCATTTGTTATCACGGAATGATTAACAGTTTTCTTAGTGATATGATTCTGTATATTCTTGTTAGTTAATAAGGTATATTTTTAGTTATGAGTATCTTTTGCTATAAATCTAGACTGATCTGGAAAATTATACAGGAAAATATTTACTTCGATCATATTTTAATTATATTTTCCAAAATAGTTTAAAGTCTTTAAAGTATATGCACATTTATAGTCATAAATATTGACTATATATAACATATAAGTATATATAATATAGTTGTATATAATATATAATATAACATAATCTTATATATTATAGTAAACATTATGTGTAGACGTGATATACATATATGTGTAAATTTCCTAAAGGTGTTGGCATGTACAGTGCCACCTTTTCTTCATCTCATATTTCCTACATAATTTGTGATGAGAATAATTATAGCATATTGGTGCCAAGGAGAAATTTAGTCTAAGTAATTTACTCAGGATTCATTACCAATGTATTCAAATTTTAAAAATATGTATAAATAGTGGTAGCCAGTAATGATCATGTCTGTTTTGGTTATTTGCTATTTTCCATGTCTACTTGTCTGTCTTGGCCAGGATGTCCTCTCTCTCATCAGCAATTGGAATAATCAAGCTCAAAGCTTGACTTGCAGCATTCAGGCATGACTGCTAGTTGAAGGCTAGTGCCAATCTAGATAAGTTTCAGGATAAGTAATTTTCCACTAACTTATTCCATGTTCTTGATCACACATTTGTCTATCTATATGCCAAAGACAGACATTAATTTTATGTATTTTTGTATATAGAACTGTGAAAATGGTAAAAGAAAAAGATGAAGATTCTGTTATTTTGTTTTGTTTTGTGCTGGTCCTGGGGCTTGAACTGGAGGCCTGATGGTTGTCCTTGAGTGATAGCTATCCTTGTCTTATGCTCAAGGCTAGTGCTCTAGCGTCTACCACATGAGACACATTTTCACTTCTATGGTTGTTGTTGTTGTTGGGGGGGAGGTTGGTAGGTAAGTCAAAATAAGCATCTTACAGTCTTTCTGGATCTGGGCTGGCTTCCAACCATGATCCAGAAATCTCAGCTTCTTGAGTAGCTAGTATTACAGGCCTGAGCCATCAATACCCACCTTCCTCTTCTTATTTTAAGTAACATTTAGGTAGATTTATATATAGTAGATCTATTAATAAAATATATTACCAACTAAAAAACAAAAGAATAGATAGAATAAACATTAGAAATCTTAGTGAATTGTTCTAAATTCCTTCACGGTAAATAACACAGAGAAGAAACGTACAAAATAACTGTGCATGTTTTTTTGTATTTAATATGAAGGTACAAAACTGCAAAGGAAAATAAAAGGTATACAACATAGGAAAGAAGAATATAGATTTTTCAAAGTCCACACCTTTCCTTAGAAGTTGAATTCTAACCTATGGAATAATATCTTACTTTGGGGCAGGATGAGGGAGAAAGATTAGAAAAGGTAGAAAGGCCATAGGTTGACCAAAAAAAATCTGCAAGGAAAGGTAATATTAGTTTAAATTATTTATTATGGAGAAGGTTAAACTCTTTACTTAATATAACATTAATAGGTATAACAAAATAAAAAGTTTTGCATTTTTTATTGGATCAGGGGTAGGGGGTTGGTTGTGTGGGTTGAACTCTGGACCTGAGCACTGCCCTTGAACTCTTCAGTTCAAGGCAAGTGCTCTACCACTTGAGACACAACCCCACTTCCAGTTTTCTGGTGGTTAATTGGAGATAAGAGTCTCATGGACTTTCCTGCCCAGTCTGGCTCTGAACGACAACCCTCAGATCTCAGCCTCCATATCTAATGCAATGTTTGGAAAACAAAATGAAAGAAGGGAATCTTGGTATTCTCTAATTCAATTTTGCAAGAAAACCAGCCCTAGATATTTCAGTTGTTTCTAGGATAGTCTGTTTTCTAAAACAGTAAAATACTCAAAACCTGCTCCACAAAAGCTGGACCAGTATGCATGTCAGAACAAGTAGAGACTCAGAGAACCAAGATTTACATGGCTATCATTTCAGATTTTCTAGAGGAGGCCACTGTGCACAGCTTCTCCTGAAATAAGCAAGACTGTTCCAAATATGTTATGCATATTTTGGAAAAGTCAAGACTTTGTTGTAGGTTGTTTTGTTATAGGGGGACCTGCTGTTGTATAACTATATTTCTATTTTGACAGCTACAATTACAATCATTCAGGCTTCTATTTCCCACAAAGTCTCCATAGCTACAACCTTTAGTGATTAATTATAAAGCTACAGGAGCAATAGTACACAGAATAATTTCCTAAGACAATAAAAGATAGAATTTCACATTGAGAGCTAAATGAAACATGAATAGGTTGTTATTCATGCTGAAATCTTGATGCAGAGTCATGGTGAAGCCATTATAGGAGCTATTAAACAAAAGCTCGAATCCAAGAAACTACACGTCTGTCTTCAAAAGAGAAAATGCAGTTCTGACCTAGGAATCCCTTAATATCAACGTTTGCTTTTCCTTCTTCATATAAATATTGTTCATTCAGTTGTCATTTCTCTTGCCTCTGGGCTTAATAAATCATTCAAAAACATCCCTCTAAATGAAATAGAAGGGTATATCAAAAATTGTAGAAGGAAAATTCCTTTTCACCTGCATTTAAATATCTCAACCAAATACAATGATTCTGTAATTTTAAGTCAGTGACCCATTCATTCAGTTGTGAGTCAGTTGGTTTGGAAATTTACTAAAGTCATAGAATATTGGTCCTTTCATACCCCTAGCTCATTTTATTTCTTTTGGTTAGTGTTGTGGAGTAAAATGCATAATGCTTGATATCATTCCCATCACATTTTCCTCTGGAGTTCAACTGTGGAAAAGATGTTTCAAGGTATAGCTTGATAATAGCTGATCACAAATAAAAGCTAAATCATTCATAATTAAGTAACAAGAGTCAATGGGTTGTAGGGCACAGAAATAAGACATTACAAGGGCCTGTAGAAAGATGGCAGAGAAGTTGGGGGCTAAACAAGCTCCTGCTTAGAAACCAGTTTTAGTGTTCCAGTGGAAAACATCTAAGGCTAGAAAATCACATCAAGTGTGCCATCATAGTACAGAGAGTTTGGCCAAAGAGGAAAAATTCAGGCAGCTTGGTTAAGGAGATAGATTTGAGCACTCACCATGTCCAGGCTACCATATCAACAGAGAGATCCCGGGACAAAGGTGCCAGAGGTGGTGTGCAAGTGGATTCTTCTCACCGACATCAAGAACTGACAAGAAGCGGAAATCCTCACCCTACTGACCACAGACAATCACAGACCATGGATGGCTCAAAACCAAGGGGAAGGCATGAGTACCCCACAGACATCCTCACTCCTACTCACAGAGCAGCAGTGGGAAGTTAGCCCTTCCCTGACACTGGAGAAGAACTCCATCTTTGATACTGATAAAGACCAGGCCAGAACAGCTAACAGGTAACTTAGTCCTTGGAAGAAGACAATAGGAGCCATTCAACAGGTGAAAGGAACCTGACCTGCAAGACTCAGCTCCACCCCTGGGAAAAGTTGCCCTTCCCATACAGAGGCAGCTCCACAATTCCCAGGTGACTGTCCTCAGTGGGTAAACAGAGCCAGAAGTGGCCCACCACTCTGCAGTACTGGGCAGCAACTCCAGCTGCTGGAGGGTAAAAGAAAAATAATTGGTTCCATATCTTAGCTATGGTAAATAATGCTGCAATAAACATAGTTGTGCTGGTAGCTTTAGTGTGGTCTTGTTTGTAAACATTTGGGTAAATGCCCAAAAGTGGGATTGCTGGATCATAGGGGAGATCTATGTGAAGTCTTTTGAGGAACCTCCATACTGCTTTCCAAAGTGGTTGAACAAGTTTACATTCCCACCAACAATGAAGTAAGGTTCCTTTCAGTCCACATCCCCTCCAGCATCTGTTGTTGTGAGAGTTCTTGATTTTTGCTGTTCTAACTGGAGTGAGGTGATATCTCAATGTTATTTTGATTTGCATTTCTTTGATGGCTAGGGATGTTGAACATTTCTTCATGTGTCTATTGGCCATCCTTCTTTCTTCTTCAGAAAAGTTTCTCTTTAAGTCTTTCGCCCACTTATTTATTGGGCAGTTGTTTCTTTGAGGATTTGTTGTTGGGTGGTTTAATTTTTTGAGTTCCAAGTATATTTTAGATATGAGACCCTTGTCCGTTGTATGGCTAGTAAAGATCTTGTCCCAATCGGTGGGCTTTCTATTGATCTTGCTAGCTATGTCATTTGCCCTGCAGAAGCTCTGGAACCTTATGCAATCCCATTTGTCCAACCTTTCTTTGATTTGTTGTGCTTCCGGGTATCTATTCAGAAAATTTCGGCCTGAGCCAAGGAGACCTAAGGTTTCTCCTATTCCATCCTGTAATGTTTTCAGAGTGTCTGCTTTGAGTTCAAGGTCTTTGATCCATTTGGAGTTGATTCTGGTGCAGGGTGATATATAAGGATCTAGCTTTAGTTTTCTACATGTAGTTAACCAATTTTGCCAGCACCATTTACTGAAGAGGCTGTCTTTCTTCCATTCTATTGTTTTAGCTTCCTTATCGAAGATTAGATGGCTATAGGTCTGTAGGTTCATTTCTGGGTTTTCAATTCTATTCCATTGGTCCTGAGGTCTGTTCTTATGCCAATACCAAGCTGTTTTGATTACTATGGCTTTATAGTAGAGTTTGAAATTTGGTATTGATATTCCTCCAGCAGTGTTCTTTCCGTTGAGGCGCGTTTTTGCTATTCGGGGTCTTTTATTGTTCCATATGAATTTTTGGATTGCCTCCTCTATTTCCTTGAAGAATGAAGATGCCCCTCAGTAGATGAATGGATCAAGAAAATGTGGTATATATACACAATGGAATTCTATGCCTCCATCAGAAAGAATGACATTTCCCCATTTGTTAGGAAATGGAAAGGCTTGGAAAAAATTATATTAAGTGAAGTAAGCCAGGCCCAAAGAAGCATAGGTCCCATGGTTTCCCTTATTTGCAATATCTAGTATAGGTATGAGTCAAGCAGAAAAGGTCAGATAATGTGATGTTAGGAAAATGAACCCTTAAATATGTATTTTATTGTTTTTGTTTCTTTCATGCATATGTTTCTAACGCATTTATAATATTATTTCTTTGTTGCTTTTTATGTCCCTCCCCCACAGTGTAACCCCCGCTTTCACTATATTTGATGTCAGTATAACATGTGGAGGAGATGGGGGCAAACAAGTCGTTTAAGGATTCAGGTGGACCTGTTGCAACAATGAGAAGTACAAAATGTCATGTCAAAACCAGCTTTACAATGTCGGTGGGGGGGGAGGGGGGTATAATTGTGTGGGGGGAGGGGGGAGGCTGGGAAGGGAGGTGAAGGGTAAACAAAGGAGGAGGCTGCAATGCTTGGTAAGAAATGTATGCATTATCCTGCCCATGTAATTGTAGCCCCTCTGTACAGTATGTTCTCAAATAAAATAAAATAATATTAAAAAAAAAGAAAAATAATTGGAAATTCATTACACATAAATCCTGAGAATGGCTCCAAGTTGGCCTGCTTGAGTCAGTAGCTAGCCAATAAGGGTAAAGCTACTGATGCTCCTTCACAGCAAATCCAAGCTAGAGGAAACAGCCATCTCCCTCTTTTGTGATACTCAAAGCAGATCGCCATCCCACTCAACAAACCTGGGAGGAGGGTCACAACGTCCTTGGTAAGGCAAAGAGTTGTTCTGCCTGCTCAAACAAACTGATTTTAGAAACCAGTGAAGTCACAGGAAAAACAAACACTACAGGAAAACCAGAAACTACAGACACAGGGGAGAAACAAGATCTCCTCCACCTCCCCCAAAATTAAAGAACTCTTTCCTACCTAAGTTAAAATTTTTTTTAAAGTGTTCTCCTTTTTTTGTCATCATTTTAATTTTTTTTTCATTTTATTTTAGATTTGTTTTTTGGATTTTTTGTGTTGTGTCTTTTTTTCCCACTTTAGTCTTTTCCCTTTGGGTCCTTTTAGGGTTTATTTACCTTACTTAATTGCTGTTCTGTTCATCCTTCACTGCACATACTTAATTCAGATATGGATTACTCAATTCACAAACTCCCAACCTTAACTCTTTAATTGTTGTATTATTTATTTGCAATTATATTCTTTTTAAGTGTTTCATTTTTAATATTTTTATAATTTTTATTTTTTATTGTGAA